>NC_141543.1:92913333-93271666 GCF_021556685.1 Rattus norvegicus
GAAGTAATTTCTCTCTCTCTTCATCTCATCTTATCACCCTGTGGAATGCCCTTATTTTGGGCTAAGTTTGTTTACCTTCTAGGCAGGAACCTAGTTTGCTCACTGCTCTGTCCACCAAGTATTACCTATCTCTGGGACACTGGGTGCCCCCAAGGACCCGAGGGTGGGGTAGGAAATGGTTTTAGTTTATAAGAGCTGACAGGCCCCAGGAAGGACAGCCAATAAAAAAGATTGGACATCGTGTAACTTTAAAGGCTTCCAGGAGAAGGAGGAGAGATAAAGAAAATAACTCTAAACCAGGACAAAACATCCCTGGGTTAGATTAGGGAGGGACTCTGAGCATTGGCCTGGAGCAGTCCTGGCCCTGCCAGTCCGTGAGGAGGAGAGACCTGAGTCTGAAGGTTAAAACACAGTTTCATTCCACCCTTTCTGGTAATTAATTACCTAGCCTAGGACACTCCTCAGAGACTGTCCACCACTCCCCTCCCCCAGTTCTTCCCACTGTCACCTGAGGACATTCAAGTTCTCTGAGGTTCCTGAGACTCTCCACTGTTGGGCCAACAAGATGCTCAGTAGGGAAAGGTGGTAAAAGCTGTTGAGGAGGACAAGCCAGAGGACTTGAATTCAATCCCTGAGAGCCATGTGGTGGGAGGGAAGAATTGATACACACGCACAACACACACTAACTATACACACACACACACACACACACACACACACACACACACTACAATAAATGAAGTGTAACTCATTCACTTAAAAACTTAAGGGGTTGGGGATTTAGCTCAGTGGTAGAGCGCTTGCCTAGGAAGCACAAGGCCCTGGGTTCGGTCCCCAGCTCCGAAAAAAAGAAAAAAAAAACTTAAAAATATGTTATTTAAATTAGTTTAATATGTTGGTGGTACACACTTGCAATCCCAGCATCCAGGAGGTAGAGGCAGGAGGATCGAGGTTGTTGTTGGAGAGATGGTTCAGTGATTGAGAGCATTGGCTGCTCTTCCGAAAGACCTGGGTTTGATTCCCAGCACCCACATGGAGCCTCACAACCAAAAGAGCCCTTTGCTGTCAGCCTGAACCAAATGAGACCCGATGTCAAAAGCAAACAAGCAAGTTATTAATTAATTTTGTTTGTTTGTTTTTCCAAAACAGAGTTTCTCTGTATCCCTTGCTGTCCTGGAACTCACTCTGTAGACCAGGCTGGCCCTGAACTTACAAGAGATCCACCTGCCTCTGCCTCTTGAGTGCTGGGTCTAAAGGAGTGCACTACCACCTCCCAGCTTACTAATTACTATAAAAAATTAGTTTAGGGGCTGGAGAGATGGCTCAGTGGTTGGGAGCACGGACTGCTCTTCCCGAGGTCCTGAGTTCAATTCCCAGCAACCACATGGTGGCTCACAACCGTCTGTAATGAGATCTGGTGCCCTCTTCTGGTGTGTCTGAAGAGAATGACAGTGTACTTATATAGATTAAATCAAAAAATAAATCTTTTTTTAAAAAAAGTTAGTTTAATCTTGTTTTTATTGTTTTTTTTAATTTTTTATTTAAATGCTTGTTTTTATATAAGATCTCACTGGGTAGCTGGTCTGGAACTCTCTATATAGACCAAGCTAGTCTCAAATGAATGGAGCTCTATCTTCCTCCAGAGTGCTGGGGTTGAAGTCCTAAGATACCATGCTTGACCTTGCCTGGTTTTTTGTTTGTTTGTTTACTTGTTTATTTGTTTATTTTGGCTTCTTTTGAGGCAGAGGCTCCTGTAGCATCTCGTTTAATTTATAGCTGAAGCAAAACGCCTAATCCTCCTACCTTCGCCTCACAAGTGCTTACAGACATGGTCATATTTCCCTTTCTCATTTGTCGTCTTCATTTTCAGTACTGGAATTCAAGTGTGGCAAGCCTGTGCCACTGAGTGACATCCCCGGTCCACTGAGTGACATCCCCGGTCCATATCTCTTTCTTTTTTAACCTTTAAAGGGTGTGGCTGCTGGAACTGGGGGTGTGGCTAGGTGATAGTTTGC
Organism: Rattus norvegicus; assembly: GCF_021556685.1. NCBI lineage: Eukaryota > Metazoa > Chordata > Mammalia > Rodentia > Muridae > Rattus > Rattus norvegicus. The sequence continues at coordinate 92,915,349 of NC_141543.1, forward strand.
CCTGCATGTTCAAGGCTCTCGGTTCAATCTCAGCACTTTAAGCAAACAAAAAAGAATGCAGCTTCCAGAAATATAAAACACACACACACACACACACACACACACACACACACACACACACACACACACGGGTCACGCCGTGTGCCTATGGCCGATGTGGACTAGATATTAGAGTCAAAGATGTGCTATTTCTCCTCCAAAGTCAGGAGAGACCAGCTCAGACCATAGCTGTCCAGGAGAGATTACAGGGAGGCCTCTTGGCAAAGAGAACTGAAAAAACCCGAAAGATCTGCCTGCTCTCCTTCCTGGAAAGCTCTTGAATAGCAGCAAGTTTTGCATATCTTGAGTGATTTTAAGATATCTTCAAACTAAGGTCTTCCATGACCCATGACTCAAACTTAGTTAGGCAGTGATCTCCCAAGTTCTATTTTTTATTGTTGTTGTTGTTGGTTTGGTTTGGTTTGGTTTGGTTTGGTTTTTTTGAGACAAGATCTCACTGTATAGCCTCGTCTGTCCCGGAACTTGCTATGTAGACCAGGTTGGCCTCAAATTCCCAGAGATTGCCTCTGCTCCCTGAGCGCTCAGATTAAAGGTGTGCGCCACCACACCCCGATCTTTCAGGGTGTTTTTAATTCTACAGTCACCTTTCAACGCCGCCTGATGACAAGCCCAGATACGTGACAACCACAGAAAATTCCGAACGTGATTTTACCCAATAGTGTCTGATCTTTCATCAGACTGCTGGAGCAGCAGCCACAGTATCGACAGCCTGAGCTTGCGTCAGCCTGACCCTCCAGCCCCGACCTACAAGGTGCTGGAGAAGCCAGAGGGCTTAGAAAGGTCCACAGGAGGAGGAGGACAGCTGTCTGAATAATCCACAGACTAGATTACCTGCTTCTGATTCTGCACAGACATAAGCAGGTAGTTTATATGTAAGCTGGATGACAGGGTGTGTGTGTCCTGCGTGCATGCCTCTGTGCATGCGTTTTTTTGGTTTGTTTTTTTTTTCCGGAGCTGGGGACCGAACCCAGGGCCTTGTGCTTGCTAGGCAAGCGCTCTACCACTGAGCTAAATCCCCAACCCCCTGTGCATGTGTGTGTGTGTGTGTGTGTGTGTGTGCGCGCGCACGCGCGCGTGCGAGTGTGGACAGGATAGTGCTAGACTAAACCCTTCACCTCATTTATCCACCATCCAGGACTCCAATCACATTGTTATCAGTCACGTGCAATCTGAATGGGATTCGGGATTCGGGATCTGACATGTTCTAGCCACTGGAGATATGGAATAATTTTTATACAAAGATAATGTGAGCATTTGTTGCCCTTGCTGAGGACCTGGGTTGTATTCCCTTTTTTTTTTTTTTTTTTTTCGGAGCTGGGGACTGAACCCAGGGCCTTGCGCTTCCTAGGTAAGCGCTCTACCACTGAGCTAAATCCCCAGCCCTGGGTTGTATTCCCAATACTAACATGGTAGCTCCTAGCCATGCAGGACTCCAGTTATTGTGGAGGTCCACTGGCCACCAATACATTCTCAGATAAACGTAAAAAATAAAAGAGATAAAGTAAAAAGCAGTGGGTTTGGGGGCTGGTTGTTTAGCTCAGTGGTCGAGTGCCATGGTTACTGCATACAGGGCTGTAGGTTCCATCTCATTTGCATAAAGGAGAAAATTGTCTTCGGCCTGATTTCCTCCATGGAGAGACAAACAAGGGTCCCTGGTTTATAGCAGAGCAGACGTTCAAGAGAAAGGAAGGGGGGCTGGAGAGATGGCTCAGCGGTTAAGAGCACTGACTGCTCTTCCAGAGGTCCTGAGTTCAAGTCTCAGCAAGCACGTGGTGGCTCACAACCGTCTGTAAAGGGCATGTCTGAAGTCAGTGCCTGTGTACTCACATACATGAAATAAATAAATAAATCTTTAAAAAAGAGAGAGAGAGAAAGGAAGGGAAGCAAAGTGGGTCACAGGTGCTAAGTAAGGCTGCCCTCAAGAGCTCTGAGTCTGTTGTTGTTTTAATTACCCGGTCAGTCGGAGATGCATTCCAAAAGGAATCCTGCCCTGGCTGATGGCTCACACTTGCAACTCCAAAATTCAACCTTGCATTCAGAGCCAAGTTGGGCTCCGTAGTGAGACTATATCTCAGAGACAGTCTTTGAAAAGAAAGACAGAAGGGGAAAGACTGCAAGGTGACCCCAGCACCAGGAACACACATATAGGAGCACCAGGAGCTTGTCCAGACTTGGCTACATAGTGAGGTTGAGGTTAACCTGGGCTATGGGAGATCCTGACTCAGAAAAACTGATAAATAAATAAATAAATAAGTAAATAAATAAATAAATAAATAAATATTAAGCTGGACATGGGGGAGCAGGCCCTTAATCATAGCACTAGGGAGATAGAAGCAGGAGGAACAAGAGTTCAAGGTCCTTAGCTACATACTGAGTCTGAGGCCAGTGTTGGTCAGTAGGAGGCCCAGCTCAATCACATCCGTTATGCCTGCTCACACACACTGCTAGAGGAAGGCTGGTCTCTTATACGGGTGTCATCAGATGACTAGCTTCTGTTTGCTCTGAGCAATCCCTAGGCCAAGGGCAAGTGGCCAGAGAACACCCCCGGCCAGTATGGGGGCTCTAGGTGGAGCCTCAAAGGCTAGAACGAGCAGGCCGACCTGAGCAAGGCCCAGTCTGGATCACCACTCTCATGTTGTACTTCATACCTCTCAGTACCCTCACTGGCCCTCGTCTGTACTCATCCTACCTCATTTCACCCTCATTCCCAAGCCCTGGTCACTACCTACGATCTAGCCTGGTTGCACTTGGCATATACCTGAAAGTCTGGATGAAGCCCTGAGCTTCTTTAAGAGCCAACAGGGAGTTGGGACTCTGGAATTTCTCTTGCCTGCTCAGTGGGTCCTTCATTGCCTCAGCAGAAGGTGGGGGGTGGGGGGAAGCCTCAGGGAAGACCAGCCGCTAATTCCTTTCTCAGATTTTCTTTTTACTGGTTACATCCAGCCTCACTTCCTGTCAGAGAATGGACGGCCCAGAGGCAATTCACACACACATACTCCCACCAACACTCCAGGCTCAAATCCTACTCAGACATCACAAGACACATTCCCTTGACCGGAAGGGTGGGCCTGGCTTGGTTTCCTTTGAAACTTTAGATCAGAAAAGACACCTCCTTTCCTGGTCCTTTCCCTGTCACCGCCCAGAGGCTAAGCTGGTGGGAGAGTGGAGGAGTAGAGAGTTCAGTGGGAGGGGTGGGCATGGGGGTGGGTGTGGAGGTGGGGATAGGGTTGGGGGTGGGCGGACTGACTTTTGAACCTTCCTTTTCTTTTGACTCAGCCCTATCTAGAGGAGCCAGAATCCTGAGGCAACGGACAAAGGAGAAGCAGAGAACATTCTTTCTGGGCAGGAGGTTGCTGTTTTACGTCTGAGATTAAATCAAGAAGTTTCAGTATCATGTCTTCATATCCTTCCTGTCCTTTGGACCCTAGCATTTGCTGGTCCTGCCCTAGGTGTGCCTCACAGACACACACACACACACACACACACACACACACACACACACCCCTTACATTGTTGAAACCAGAGCTGCTGCTGCTTCTTGAGAGAGGGGTGGTCACATACCTGTCCTCCTGGGAGGTGACACTTCCACTACACCTCCACAGGTTTCATGTGAGCCTCACCCTACCTTTGGCCTAGTGCTGTCAGGGTGGACAGCAGGGATGTAAAATCCAGCTGGCCTAGTGCCAACCAGGAGGACACTCTTACACTGGACACGCCAACAAAGCAACTCTCTCTCCCAAGGACTAAACCCAACTGAAACTCAGCCAAGAGCCCAGCAGCAGCGTTTGGTCCTAGATTACCGAAAGAGCCTCAGGGGTGACTGAGAAAAATACCCCAGAGACATTTTGAGGATTGGCAGGAGCCCCAGGCTCTCTGATATCCAAGGCAGACCTGTGCCCAGAATAAAACTTAGGGTCTTGACTGGACACAATGAGACTGATAGTCCAAAGTATTTGCCATCCCTGAAGCGGGATAAGGGACTGCCCAACTGGGTGTGTCTTCACCCTATTAGGCAGGGGCTGGGACAGTAATTGCTGTAATTCGTTGATGAATGCAATTTGCAGCTGGCTCCTCTCTGTGTGACAGGCTTCAATTAAAGCTGCCAAGGGATCTGGGGGCTTGGTGTTGTCTCCCTCTCCTTCGCCTGGTCTCCCCACCCTCAAACAAGAGGGATTCTTAAGACTAGTTAGTTGAGTCTCCACTTAATACCTGAAGATAGAAATTTAGAAGAAACAGTAGTAGAGACAGATTTAAAATGGTGGGTCATTATTTGATACCGGAACTGTTCCTGGATGGCCTAGATGGCCTAGAACTCATTCTATAGAAGCAAGTGGGGCTTCTCGTGACCCTGCCTCCCAAGGGCTGGGATTACTGACAAAAGCCACTATGGTTTTGTTGCTGCTACTGCTGCTGCTGCTGCTTGTGTATTTGTTGTTTTTCTTTACAGGTTGTAGCTAAGGATGGCCTTAAGTTGCTGATCCTTCTGTTTCTACTTCCTCCGTGCTGCGTTACAGGCAAGGCCACCACATTTGGTTTTCTCTAGTGCTTGGGACGGAACCCAGGGGCTCTCGGCAAGCTCGGTGCCAACTGAGCCATAACAGCTCCTCAGTTTTTGTTTTTTTGTTTTTTATTATTTATTATTTATTTTTTTAAAGCTATTTTTTTAAGATTTATTTATTTCATGTATGAGTACACTGTCACTGTCTTCATGCACACCATAAGAGGGGATCAGATCCCCATTACAGATGGTTCTGAGCCACCATGTGGTTGCTGGGATTTGAACTCAGGACCTCTGGAAGAGCAATCAGTGCTCTTAACCGCTGAGCCACCTCTCCAGCCCTATTATTTATTTTTTAAAAGACACGGTGTCACTCCAGGTGTCACTCAGCCTTTTTAAAAAAATTTTTTTTCTCATTTATCCTTGAGGAAGGTTGGTGCCAACTCCCACCGCTAATATTCATGTCCCTTGGCAGTGCCTGACACAGGGCAAACAATAGACAGTATTTCAAATATTTATTTATTTATTTATTTATTTATTCATTCATTTATTCACTTACTTAGTTATTGAGACAGGGTTTCCTGCCTCTTGAATGCAGGGATTAAAGGTGTGCACCACCAGGGACTCAGTCAAAATTATTATTATTTTTTTCCTCCATCTTTATTAAATTGGGTATTTCTTATTTACATTTCAATTGTTATTCCCTTTCCCGGTTTCCAGGCCAACATCCCCCTAACCTCTCCCCCTCCCCCAGAATTATTACTTTAAGACAGGGTATCACCATGTAGCTGTAGCTGGCCTAGAACTATCTATGTATACCAGGCTAGCCTTGAACTCAGGGATCCATCTGCCTCTGCCTCACCAGTTTACTGTCATGCCGGACTGGATAGTGGATGGAGTTGGCAGATAGATGGGTGGGTGGATGGGTGGGTGGATAGATGGGTGGATGGATGGGTAGATGGATGGGTGGGTGGATAGATGGATGGGTGGATGGATGAGTGGTGAGTGGATGGATGGATGGGCAGTGGATGGATGGGTGGGTGGATGGATGGGTGGATGGGCAGTGGATGGATGGGTGAATGGGTGGATGGGTGGATGGATGGATGGATGGGTAGATGGATGGGTGGGTGGATAGATGGATGGGTGGATGGATGAGTGGTGAGTGGATGGATGGATGGGCAGTGGATGGATGGGTGGGTGGATGGATGGGTGGATGGGCAGTGGATGGATGGGTGAATGGGTGGTAGAGGTAGATAGATGGATGGACTAGAAACTGTACAGGGTGATGGGTGCACAGAGAGGAAGGTAAAGGCTGAGTTGGGCTGTAACAACTGAGCTGTGTTTCCTTCTGCATCAGTCTCCCCATCCCCCACCACTGCTTTTTGCTTGACTTTGAGAGTACCTAACACACCTTCATTTAGACTCAAGAGCCAAATCAGGAGCCAATTAGAAGTTAATTAAAAGTATCATTCTGGAATGATTTATGCCTTTGTTTCTTTCCACAGAAAGTTACGGTTTAACTACACAAACACAATGTTTGATGAAAATACTTCAAACAGACAGCTGATAGCAGTGACGAAGACTGTCTACAAATAAAGCTGTTTAAAAATATCAGAAAAGGGAGAGAGTAGGAGGCACAGAGGGAGAGCGAGCGTTTGGTGTCTTGCAGCTAATAGGATCACCAGGACCTGAAAGGCAGGAGTTATGATGGAAGGAATCTTAGCGGGGCTTCCTAGGGGTCAGAAACAAAGGACCATAGGATAAAAGTTTCCAAAGAAGATGGAGGGTTGATAAGATCTAGTAGGGAAAGATGCTTGTAGCCAAGCCTGATGACCTGAGTTGGATCCTTGGGAACTGCATGAATTGACTTCTTTTTTTTTTTTTTGGTTCTTATTTTTTCGGAGCTGGGGACTGAACCCAGGGCCTTGCGCTTCCTAGGTAAGCGCTCTACCACTGAGCTAAATCCCCAGCCCCATGAATTGACTTCTTTAAGTTATCCTTTGATCTCCACTTGTGCACTGTGGCCTCTGTGTGTGTGTGTGTGTGTGTGTGTGTGTGTGTGTGTGTGTGTGTGTGTGTGTGTATTTGTCTGCAATGGGAAGAACTAGGGTCTCCCTCATACTTTTCAACTGGGCTATACATGTATACCACGGTTCATGACTCTCATCTTTTTTTTCTGAGTCAGTGTCTTATTCTGTTTCCCTGACTTCCCTGGAACATGCTAGGTAGTCCAAGCTGGGCTCAAACTGACAAATCTGTCTGCCTCTGCCTCCTGAACACTGGGATTAAACATGGCCTCTATTCACAGCATGTGGGCATGTGGGGGCACGGCACCTCCCACAGTGTGTATGTAAAAGGCGGAGAAGAATTTTTAGGAGTCTGTTCTCTCCTTCCATCATGGCTTCCAGGGATAGAAATCAGTTGCCTGTCGGACTTGGGAAGTAAGGATCTTTAATGAACAGAGCCATCTCCCTGGCCTGTATCTACTTTTTGTGTAACAACAGTATTTTTTTAAGCCTCTATTCCGACAAAGGTCAGGCTAAGCACTTTCTCTTGTGTTAAATCTGCCCATCAGGCCTGAGGGAAGGAAGCCCAGGGTGCATGTCCTTGTTTTTCTCCTCCTAGGTGATCTCATCCACACCCCTGGCTTTAACTATAGCCTGACTCCCAAGCCTTCTCTCCTCCCAGACAAGCCCCACCTTATCTTCTTGCTGATTTTCAGTTCTTGCCTGTCCCTGAGTACCTGAACCAGTAGTGGGTCTTGCCTGGACCTCCTGTAAGCTTGGTCCTGTGCCCAGCTTCCCTGTCTTTTTTTTTTTTTTTTTTTTTCTCGGAGCTGGGGACCGAACCCAGGGCCTTGCACTTGCTAGGCAAGCACCCTACCACTGAGCTAAATCCCCAACCCCAGCTTCCCTGTCTCTATTCAGAGCACCCTTGTCTACCCAACATCCATGTCAGAACCTGTCACCCTCTTCTCTCCACCCCCAACCCCCATACTTACCACTATGATCAGTAAACCACCTTGTTAAAGATCTCTACCTCTGTTTCATGCATGTGAAACTCTGAATTAAGGTCCCCCCACACCCAATTTTCTCTGGGGTACCATCCCAAGTTCTGTCATCTCTAATCCTCCCATCTCATGTCCTGAGTTGGTTTCCAGGCAAAATTTTTCAAAATAAAAGTCTGGTCAGGGGCTGGAGAGATATCTCAGTGGTTAAGCGCACTGACTGCTTTTCCAGAAGTCCTGAGTTCAATTCCCAGCAACCACATGGTGGCTCACAACCATCTGTAATAAGATCTATGCCCTCTTCTGGTGTGTCTGAAGACAGGCACAGGGTACTCATATGTAATAAATAAATAACTCTTTTTTTAAAAAAAAGTCTAAAAAAAAGTCTGTTTAGGCATAAATATCCTAAAACCTTTTGATAAAGCCCCAGATATATGTGTGTGTGTGTGTGTGTGTGTGTGTGTGTGTGTGTGTGTGTACAACGACAGTACCTCAGTCTGTATCTTGGACTGACATCAAGTTCTCTACTATCCAGGCTGGTCTTGAACTCACAATCTTCTTGCTTCAGAAATAGCTGGGATTATAGGCATACACCACCATGCTTGGTTGTATTTTGTTGTTGTTGTTGCTGTTGTTGTTTTTGGTCCCCGCCCCTAAAAGTGGAACCCAGGGAGGCATCCCATTCTCTGTGTAACCAACCCGGCTGGCCTTCTACTCATGAAAGGTCAGCGTCCAGGGGTCTTACGATGCTTGTTTATGTGCGTCTATGCCTATGCGTTCTAGAGCCTTCTTAGGACAAAAGGAAGCATGAAGTGCTCTGGAGTGGAGTTACAGGTGGTGGCAAGCCTCCTAATGGGTGAGGAGGGCACTAGGTCCTCATAGGCAGATAGACAGGGAAAGGGGCCTGTGGTAGATACTATTGGGGTTTAAATCTCGGCCCGCGTCCAGACAGAACACACCAAAACACACGGTTCCATGTGGAGAGGGAAGGAGGGATGAGGGTGTGCGTGTGTGATATAATTACATGCTAATTAATTTGTCTCTTTGTGTGTTTACTTGGTTTTTCTGAGATAGGGTTTCTCTGAGTAGTCCTGGCTGTCCTGGAACTTGGTTTGTAGACCAAGCGGGCCTCCAACTCAGAGATCCACCTGCCTCTGCCTCCTGAATGCTGGGATTAAGGTTGTTTACCATCACGGCCCAGCATAATTACATTTTAATTAAAAACTTTTTAAAGAAATCCATGGGCCAGGGATGATGGGTGATACATACTTGTATTTTAGCACTTGAAAAAATGAGGAAGGAGGATTATCCCAAGTTCTGAGGCCAGTCTGGGCCACATAGCAAGACTTTGCCTAAGACAATAAAACGAAACAAACAAAATGAACAAAACGAAAACCCTTCTGTGGTGACCCGTGTCTGTGATCCCTGCAAAGGCAGGCAAGTCTGGAGGAGCTTGAGGCTAGCCTCATCAACATATGGAGTTTCAAGTAAGGCTGCAAACAAAGCCTTAAGTAATGAAATACATCGAAAACCCTAAAAAATTGAAAAAGAAAGCATCCTGAACTATTTTTTCTTTTTTTTCGGAGCTGGGAACTGAACCCAGTGTCTTGGGCTTGCTAGGCAAGCGCTCTACCGCTGAGCTAAATCCCCAACCCCACATCCTGAACTCTTTTTTTTTTTTTTTTTTTTTTTTTTGGAGCTGGGGACCAAACCCAGGGCCTTGCGCTTCCTAGGTAAGCGCTCTACCACTGATCCTGAACTCTTTTAAACAGTTCTGGTACCCAGGCCTCAGCTATGGTTGCTTCCCCAGCCCCAGGCCTCTTCCCAGGGTGCTCCCACAGCCCCAGACCTCCCCACAAGGTGCTTCTGTAGGCTGGGAATGCCCTTTCTCCATTTTCACCATTCAGTTCCTTCCAGGGAAGGCTTTCTGACCACTTCTCTGTCCCGACTCAGTCCTTTTGCCCCCACTGTGCCCCCAGTGCCCGTTTGTTCCTTAGTGTTACATTAACCTTTCTGCTTGTGTAACTCTTTTTTTTTTTTTTTCTTTTCTTTTTTTTCGGAGCTGGGGACTGAACCCAGGGCCTTGCGCTTCCTAGGCAAGCGCTCTACCACTGAGCTAAATCCCCAACCCCGCTTGTGTAACTCTTACACTCAAATGTAAGAGTTTTCTGGGGCAACTACGCAGTTTTTCCTCTTCACAGTCTTGGCTATGTGTGTGTTCGCTGGCACAGAGGGTAGGTTGAATGCTTGTTGAATGACTATCTAATCTCCTGAGTTCTCTATTGCCCTTCGACTCATCCTCCCTTTGGGAAAGCCTACCCAGTACTGTTTATTATAGGACTTGGGATGTGCCATGCAAACCGGAACGGTTTTTCTTTCCCCTTTTTCCTTCATCTCCCAGAATTCACAGGAGCTACACCCTTGGCACCGACGCAGGCAGCAGCTTATCCTGCGGAACGTCAGCTTGGCAGGCAGCCCTTCCCTTCCTCCCTGGCTCTGTCTTCCCTCAGCACGAATCCTTTTTCCTTTTTGGGTGTTCAGAGCTCTGAGAGCAGAGGGCTGAGTGGGAGGGAGGCAGCAGTGGGCTGTCTGCAGGGAGGCAGGAAGGGGGTGTGGGGGAGCCAAGATGTGGGTGGGAAGTGCTGCTTTGGGGAACCTTTTGAGGGAGAAGGAGAATTGAGCTATTTTAGAGATGTTGGGAGGGGTATCGGGGATACACTCTGGGGGCTGAATCCTCCTGTGTAGCATTGGTGAGCCGAGATGGGGGTAGGGTGGGTTAGTTAGTTTTAATTATTTAGTTAGGCTATCCCCCTGCCTCAGCCTTCTGAGTACTGGTATCACAGGCCTGTGCCACCATACCTGGCTTCAAGCGGTGACTATGAAATGCCCTCTCTCTGACAGGAGCCTGACTGGGCACATGGGTGTCCATGAGTAGCCATCTGCTCCCTTGCAGGAAAGTCCTGGCTTCCTCAGCCTCCAGTCCTCATCTGCAGAACAAGAGGGAAAGGACACATTTTCTTAGTTCCTTCAGGGACACTGGTGCATAGAGGAGGCCAGCAGCATTCGTGACAGTGACACACCAAGCTTAGTCACCAGCCTGCCTACAGGGATTCTCTGCCCATCAAGATGAACCTCAAATAAACACAGGGCTTAGTGTGCCAAGCTGTGTCTCTGGGAGACCCCCAGCCACCACCAACGGGGCTGAGTCACTGAGTTACCCTCTTCCAGGCTCCCACAGAGAGCATGGTGAGAAGCAGTCCTCCTGCTCATTAGTAGAGCACAGACCCTGGGCTGGTACAGCCGGCAGGAGACTGGCTTTCTTACAGGTCTGTCTGAGCAGGCCCTGACTAGCCACATACATCATCAGCCCTGCCTAGATAACCTTTACAACTCAGAAAGTGCTTTTAGTGCTAGGGGTGGGTGGGTGGCACACACTTTTAATCGCCACACTCAGAAGTAGAGGCAGGCGGATTTCTCTGTGAGTTCAAGGCCAGCATGGTCTACATAGTGAGTTCCTAGCCAACGGAGGCTACATAGGGAGACCCTGTTTGGCAAAAATACCAAAGACACTAAAAGGGGGCAGGAAAGGATGTCTAACGAGGTACCTTCTGGTCTGAAGAGACAGCGTCTGCTCAGGATGAACATATGGTGTTTCTGAAGAGATTCTATAGGGGCTGCAGAGATGGCTCAGTGGTGAAGAGCACTGGCTCTTCTTCCAGAGGACCTGGGTTTGATCCCCAACGTCCACAGGAATTTCATACCCAGCTGTAACTCCAGGTTCAGGAGAACTGAAACCCTCTTTGTCCCTCCACGGTCCCCGTAGGCATCACACACCAAACTCTAGGCAGGAAGTTCACTTGTAAGCAAAACACCCACACACATATAAGATTTTTTTTTTTTTTTTTTTTTTAAGCAAAGAAGTGGAAACGTTTTCTGGCTGGACTGTGACTCTGGCACTCTACTTTCAATCGTTCATTCATTCACTCACATGTTCAACCACTCCCCAAGTCCCACTTCGTGCCCTTCTTTTGAGTACTTGGCCTAAAACGATGTTAGAAAGCCACATGTGGTCCTTGCCCTCCATCTGTGAACAATCTATGAAACAGTTCCAGGGGGTTCCAGACCTGTGCCATCAAGTGCCAGGAATGAGAGATCCAGAAGGGTCCTAACATTTCAGAGTCCTAGTACTGTTTCTCCCACGTCCAATCTCGCCCAGTCCTACTTGAGATAGCCCTTGGCCTCGTAGGCTCAGGGTAGAAGGCAGATGGACATCTTCTTCCTGCAGCCTTACTGTATCTACTACTGGGTCTCCCTAAGCATGTGCGGAGCCCGTCTGGCTGCTACGGCGGAGGCGGGGAGACTTGGAGTGAAGCCTGGTGAATGGCTTATTTATTCCATCACGAAGCTCACAATACAGTTCCAAACTTCCCTTGATTTGGCGAATTCAAGAGATTAAGGCCCAGATGTGATGGGGGCAGGGCTGCCACCAAAGTGTCACCAACCCTTCATTTTGTACCAGCTGATGGGAGAGCATAATCGTCCAGATGGTGAGAGAGAATGATTAGTCTATTTTTTATATCAAACCTCAAGGGAGTTGAGAATTAATCACAGAGCCTGGTGGGAGGGGGTTTTCTGTCTAGTGGCTCCCTCCCTGGCTGGCGAGAAACTTCCCAATGAATATTCAGGAGAGGAAGCTTCCAACATAGCCCTGGTCCATTCTAGCCATAGGTTGTTTCTGGAAGGCTCTGTGCTCAGCGTCTCTCCTTATGTCCTGTGCATACACACACTTCCCACTTGGTGTTTTTATGTTCTGGGCAACACTTGCAAAGCTAATGTTCACCAGGTTTGACCTCGGCTATTCGAACTCCTTATAAAATTTGTTTCTGTGCATTTTTATTTTGCTATCACTGAGCAATCAAAATCCCCTCTCAGAGGAGGGCAGAAGGGAAATGACTCTTTCTTTAAAGTTTTGTTTATTGTATACATGTGAGCACACAGTCGCTGTCTTCAGGCACAGCAGAAGAGGGCATCGGATCTCGTTACAGATGGTTGTGAGCCACCATGTGGTTGCTGGGAATTGAACTCAGAACCTCTGGAAGAGCAGTCAGTGCTCTTAACTGCTGAGCCCCCCAGCCCCTGGGAAATAACTCTTTATACTGGCTTGCTTTCTTCCTCCTCCTCCTTCTCCTATTCCTCTTCCTCCTTCTCCTCCTCCTTCTCCTATTCCTCTTCCTCTTCTTCTTCCTTTCTCTCTAGATATCCCTGTAAGATCTGTAATCGGTGGCTACTTCTTCAGTCTGGAAGTTCTTTGCTTGGCCTCTTTCCGAAGTCCTCCCTCCTACCATTCTGTCCTTTTCTTCTCCCTCCTCCCCCCCCTCCTCTCCCAGTTCTGTCACTGTCCTTTCTCACGTCCTCCCTCAGGGAGGAACACATGCAGGTGGCTGCCATTCGACACTCTTTTTCCTCCTTTTTCTTCTGATTCTTGATTTTGTGAGAGTCACACATGTCACACGTGTCTCACTATGGGGAGCGTTGGCTGCCTGACACCCACTGTGTAGACCGGGTTGACCTGGAATTTGCAGAGGCCAGTCAGCCTCTGCTTCCCGAGCCCTGGTATTAAAGACTACCATGCCAGGTTCATTCTCTTCTTGCTAAGGGAAGGCAGTCTCTCCTTTTGCCAACAGATGAGTTGTGATTGGTGTAAACAATCGTGCTAGTGATTTATCTCGGTCTAGGTCTTATTGTGGAAAAATAGCATTGTGCTTGCCAGTGGTGGACATGTAATCTGGGGGTTGGGGATTCGGACAAAAATGTGTGAGGAGAAGCTGCCCTTCATGCTTTGAGAAAGATTTGAGGGCCTAGTGCCAAAATTAGAGCATCCCTCTGGCAGCCAGCTGAACTGCCTAAGAGAAGTAGCCCCATGAGCCTTCCCCACCCCATGAGCCTTCCCCGGAGCTCTGATATAGTTAAGCTCATGAGCAATGGATCCTGGAATGAACTGTCCGGTCTCAATTTTAAGATGCCATGGAGGGCTGGAGAAATGGCTCAGCGGTTAAGAGCACTGGCTGCTCTTCTAAAGGTCCTGAGTTCAAATCCCGGCAACCACATTGGGGCTCACAACCATCTGCAATGGGACCTGATACCCTCTTCTGGTGTGTCTGAAGACAGCTACTTATATACATAAAATAAATAAATAAATCTTAAAAAAGATGCTATGGAGTTGGCATTCCTGTTACCAACAGCTAACAGCATTTCTGACAGAATCTTGGAGAAAATTTGATGTATCCAGTGACACCACCTCTTAGTCTCGAATTAAGTGTTTAATTAAGATTCCTTGCCCTGTGGCTTCCCGGACACCTCCACCTGAATGTCTAACGCTGAAAAGCAAATCTGGTAAGTTTTAGGGTAGCCAGAGCTATAAAGTAGAGAGACCCTGTCTCAAAAACCAAACCAAACAACAACAAAAAGCCACCAAAACCCACCTTGACCAAGGCAACTTACAGAAGAAGGCATTTAGTTGGTGTGATGGTTTGTATATCCTTGACTTAGGGAGTGTCAGTATTAGGAGGTGTGGCCTTGTTGGAGTAGGTGTGGCCTTGTTGGAGTAGGTGTGGCCTTGTTGGAGAACATGTGTCACTCTGGGCATGGGCTTTAAAATCCTAGTCTTAGCTTCCTGGAAGTCAGTCTACTCCTGGCTTCCTTTGGAAGAAGTTGTAGAACTTCTCCAGCACCATGCCTGCCTAGATACTGCCATGCTCCCACCTTTATGTAATGGACTGAATCTCTGAACCTGTAAGCCAGCCCCAATTAAATGTTGTCCTTAGTAAGAGTTGCCTTGGTCATGGTGTCTCTTCACAGCAATTCACACCCTCACTAAGACAGTTGGGTTAATGGTTTCAGAGGGCTAGAGGGCATGATGGAGGAGCAAAGGCATGTCCGTAGGAACAGTTGAGCGCTCACGCCTTATCCACAAGTAGGAGGCAAGGAGCACACTGGGACTGGCATAACTCTTTTGAAATTCCTAGCTCACCCCTATGACACACCTCCTCCAACAAGACCACACCTCCTAAACCTTCCCAAACAGTTCCACCAACAGGGAACCAAGCATTCAAACATACAGGCTGTCCCACCCAAATATCCTCTTTTTTTTTTTTTTTTTTTTTCTTTTTTTCAGAGCTGGGAACTGAACCCAGGGCCTTGCCCTTGCTAGGCAAGCGCTCTACCGCTGAGCTAAATCCCCAACCCCCAAATATCCTCTTTTTGTTTTTTAATTTTTTTTCCCCCTGAAACAGAGTTTCACGTAGCCCAAGCTGGCCTCAAGCTCAATACAGACGTGAGGCTGGCCTTGAACTCCTGAACCTCCCATCTCCATTTCCCATGTGATAGGCTTACAGAGGATGTGAGCAGCTCCTGGGTAGCCTCTTATTCTGAGAATTGCTCTAGGCAACCTGGGGTCTCATCATTATTTGTTGTTTGTTTTTGTTTTTGTTTTTGTTTTTATTTATTTCGGAGCTGGGGACCGAACCTGGTTTTGGTTTGTTTTTTTTTTTTTTTTTTTTTTTTTTTTTTTTTTTTTTTTTTGTTCTTTTTTTCGGAGCTGGGGACCGAACCCAGGGCCTTGCGCTTCCTAGGCAAGCGCTCTACCACTGAGCTAAATCCCCAACCCCCCGGTTTTGGTTTTTGAAGATAGCGTTTCTCTGTCTATCCCTGGCTGTCCTGGAACTAGCTCTGTAGATCAGGCTGGCCTTGAACTCACAGAGATCTGCCTGCCTCTGCGTCACAAGTGCTGGGATCAAAAGAGTGTGCCACCACTGCCTGACTGTTTTTTGTTTTAAGTTTTTTTTCTTTACTTAAAAATATTTATTTTATGTGTATGAATGGGTGCTTACATATATGTAATTATACCACGTGTGCCTCATGTTCATGAGGGTAGGAAGAGGGTGGAGAATCCCAGCAAGTGGAGTTATAGGCAATTGTAAGCTGCCACGTGGGTTCTAGGAACCAAACCTGGGTCCTTGACAGAAATAGCAGATGCTCTTTTTTTTTTTTTTCTTTTTTACTTTTTCTTTTTTTCGGAGCTGGGGACCGAACCCAGGGCCTTGTGCTCGCTAGGCAAGCGCTCTACCACTGAGCTAAATCCCCAGCTCCCCTAAGTATATTTTTTTTAAAGATTTATTTATTATATATAAGTACACTGTAGCTGTCTTCAGACACAACAGAAGAGGGCATCAGATCTCATTATGGATGGTTGTGAGCCACCATGTGGTTGCTGGGATTTGAACTCAGGACCTCCGGAAGAGCAGTCGGTGCTCTTAACCACTGAGCCATCTCTCCAGCCCCCTAAGTATATTTTTAAAGAATGCATTTGTTGGAGCAGAGATGGCTCAGTGGTTAAGAGCAAAGACCAACATGGCAGTCCTTAACTCTCTGTAACTCCAGTTCCTGGTGATTTGAGGTCTCTTCTGACCTCCAAGGGCACCAGACACATTCATGCTACATAGGCATACATACAGGAAAACCATGCATAAAATAATAAGAATTTATAAATAAAATATGTATTTATTTACTGCGCATGTAAACTTGTGGTAGCCCACAAAGTTTTTCGTTTGCTTATTTGTTCGTTTGGTTTGTTTTGGTTTTGAGACAGGGTCTTTCTGTGCAGCCCTGGCTGATCTGAACTTTTCTGTAGACCAGGCTGGCCTCAAACTCAGAGATCCATCTGTCTCTGCCTACTGAGTGCTGGGGTTAAAGCTGTGCACCTGGCTGCAGACACAAGAGGGTGAAGTCAGGACCAGCGATGGAAGCTGTCTTTCCTTTCATCCCGTTGGCACAGGATCCAACTCAGGTCCTCAGGCATGGCAGCAACCCTGCTGAGGCATTTAAAAAAAAAGTGTAGGATGACCTTGAACACATCCTCCTGCCTCTACTTCCCAAGTGCTGAGATCAGGCATGAGGCACGCTGACTATTGAGAAAACCTTAAATAATCTGCATAATAAACCTTTGATAATCTGTCTTTGTATCCAACCTTTCTTTTTTTTTTTTTTTTAGATTTATTTATTTTATTTATATGAGTGCACTGTAGCTGTCTTCAGACACACCAGAAGAGGGTATCAGTTCTCATTACAGATGGTTGTGAGCCACCATGTGGTTGCTGGGATTTGAACTCAGGTCCTCTGGAAAAGCAGTTAGTGCTCTTAACCACTGAGCCATCTCTCCAACCCCCAACCTTTCTTTAAGCACTTGTTTATCCATTCCCAAATGTACCTTCTTGCAAATCTCAAAGCAATTTGAATCCTGTGACTCTTCATGGCTAAGAGAACCCCTTTTTTGATGTTGGGAGCACTTCCAGCCGAGTCCTCATTTTATTAGTCTTTTGTGAGTGTGTACATAAGCTGTTTTCCTTGCTCAAATTCCTTTCTTGCTCCCTGCTTATTTTGAAAGATATGGCTCAGATCCCATCTCCTGCTGGAACATTCCAGGGGCTCTCTAGTCTACCCTCTCTAGTCACCACCAAATTCCTTCAGTTCAGTGGGTTCTAACCTTGATTACTTGACGAGATAAAGCATGGAGTTTTAGGAAATATGATTCCCAGTGAGGCGCAGTAATACACACACACCTGCGATCCCAGCATCTGTGGTACTGAGTTTGAGGCCATCCTGGGCTATATAGCAAAGGCCTGCCTCAACAACAATGGAGAGATTAGTATTCCTTGTTTAGTTTGTCTGTATTATGTTTTTTGAGACAGAGCTTCATGTCCTGCAGGCTGGCCTCAAATTCAATGTGTGGCCAAGAATGATTTTGAACTCCTGACCCTTCTCCATCTGCCTCCCAAGTGCTGCGATTCTTTTTTTTTTTTTTTTATTCTACCATCTCTTTTGTCCCTTTGTTTTTCTTTTTTCTTTTAAAGATTTATTCATTTATTATATATAAGTACACTGTAGCTGTCTTCAGACACGCCAGAAGAGGGCATCGGGTCTCTTTACAGATGGTTGTGAGCCACCATGTGGTTGCTGGGAATTGAACTCAGGACCTCTGGAAGAGTAGTCGGGTGCTCTTAACCACTGAGCCATCTCTCCAGCCCTGTCCCTTTGTTTTTCTAGACAGGGTTTCTCTGGGTAGCCCTGGGTGTCCTGGAACTCACTCTGTAGACCAGGCTGGCCTCACACTCGCAGAGCTCCGCCTCCCTCTGCCTCCTGAGTGCTGGGATTAAAGACTTGCACCACCAAGCCTGGCCTATCTTCTGGGTTGTAGGTAGGGTTTTGCACTGTTCTCCAGGCTGGTCTGGAACTCAGGTTGGCTTCCAATCCTTGGCAGTCCAGCCTCAGTTTCTCGAGTGCTGCAATTATAGATGCCTCTACTCCTGGTTTAATTTGATAGATTTTAGTTTTGTGTTGTTGTTGAAACATACATAGTCTTACTATGTGGCTTCAGCCGTTCTGATCCTGGCTATGTAGACCAGGCTGGCGTTGAACTCAGAAATCTGCCTGCCTCTGTCTCTGGAGCTAGAGGTGTACAGCATTTTTTGACTAGATGTTTTTATAATCTAATTTACCCAGTGCGTGTGTGTTGAGTGCAAGCATTACATGTGTGTCCACACATATGTGAATGCACATGTGTTCCTTAACTGCCCTTCACTTCTTATCTTCATCTATTGCCTATGTGCATACATACATACTTACGCTTATTTTGTTTGCATGCATACATGTTCTGCATGTGTCCTCATGTCAGAGGAGGGTATCCAGGCATTCCTTGGAACTGGAGTCCCAAACAGTTGTGAGCTTCTATGTAGGTGCCGGGAATTCAGTCCAGTTCCTCTGCAAGAGCAGCCAGTGTTCACCTCTGAGCCATGTCTTCCGCATTCCACTTTGAGTATATATGGAGGCAGTATCTGTCGCTGACCTAGAGCTTGTCGATTTGCTTACTCTCACTAGCTAGCTTGTCCTGTGGTTCCCTAGCTCCTCCAGAGCACTGGGATTATAGACTGTCAGACCTGCGCAGTATGGGCACACCGGATACTGAGGACCTGCACCCCAGGCCTCAGGCCTACAGGGCAAGCACTGACCACATTGAGCTCCCCAGCCTCGTTCACTCTCATAATCCTGACCATGAATAGCCCACTCAGTAGGTAAAAGCGTGGCCAAACCCAGCTATAGGATTCATGAAGGAGAAAACCAGTTCCCACTGTTGTCGTTTGACTGCCGTTACACTTCCTCTCTCCTCGCCGTGATACACACCCAAGTGTGCACACGGGAGCACACACATTGCTTGGAATAAACAATCTTGCACTATAGCAAACAATCTTATACTAATCCCATAGTGTTTGTTACCTAATGGCTTTTGCTACCTCAGAATTAGTGTTTGCAGGTCATGCATGACTGGGCATGACACAGAAATACAGGATGGCTTTTCTGGTGCTTTGTCTCCAGGGTGTTGGCTTTTCCACAGTGCTAAGGACAGTTAGGTAAACACATGCCTCTTCCAAGCACACCCTGCCTGCTGGGGTACTGGATCTGGCCCCAGGTTCCTGCTCACAAATGAATTAGCGGTAGTGAGAAAGGTTGGATGCCTTGAGTCTGAAGTTAAGAACCTCTCTCCCATCTCCAATCTACAGAGGCGATATAAAAATGTCTGCCTTTACTCTAGCAAAGACATTTGCCTCCTTCAGAAGTAAGGCTGGCAAAGTCCTTCCCCAGCCAGGGGTGTGGGGAGCGGGGTGGGGGTAGGGGTGGGGGTGGGGGCTGTGTTCCTGTGGCTTCCGTGCTGTACCAGCTTTTTCAGAGTTTGATTTGCAGAGCGGGGAGGCATCCTAAGTGGCTGCCATCAGTTCGCCGGATGAATGGCTAAATGAAGGAGCTGATGAACAATTTGCATCTAAGGGGCCGGTTTGGGGTTTGGTGAATAGCCCATGATTGTAGATAAACACCACCTGCCACGCTGCCCACTGCAGCAGCCCCCCTTCTCTGGAGGGTGAGCTCTCTCCAGGGCAGGAGAGCTGGTCTCCTCTCCCTCCACTCTCCAGTGTTTTTATGCTACTGCTTTGGAGGATGACAGAAAACTGGATTTCCAGGCTGTATAACCGGTTCCTCCTCTGGGGAGCAGAAAGAGCCCTTTCCTAATGAGCTTCCTTTCTGGTTGGATTGAGATGGAAACGGGGTGACCACAGGAACCTTTTCTTAGTCCCCACAAGGCCACAAGGCCGGTTGTGTGGCCTGGGGATTGAAATTTTATTGAAATGAGACTCCAAGATGCCATAGATCCCCGGGAGGCTGAAAAATCCGCATTTGTTGTTATTTTGTTTTTGTGACAGGGTCTGTGTACAAAGCCTGGTTGGCCTTGAATTTGAGTCCCTTTTGCCTCATACTCTGGATTATGCACTTCCAGATCGCTGGGATTTAAATCCTACACCATCTCGGCTGGGCCCAAAAACACTCTTTAGAAATTCCACGTTTGTGTGTGTGTGTGTGTGTGTGTGTGTGTGTGTGTGTGTGTGTGTGCACCATGTATGTGGAGGTCAGAGGACAACTGGATAACTTTTAAATTTTGTTGTTGCCGTTGTTGTTGAGACAGGATCTCTCTTTGAAGCCCTGGCTGTCCTGGAATCCACTATGAATACCAGACTGGCTTCTAATTCACAGATTCACCTGCCTCTTCATCCCGAGTGCTGTGATTAAGAGATCCACCATGCCAGGCCTCAGAGGACAATTTTTGGAAATTGGTTTCTACTACCGTGTAGATCTGGTGATCAGAATCAGGTGACCAGTTTTGGCAGTAAGCATCTCTACCCAGTGACGCTTTTTTTTTTTTTTTTTTTTTTTTTTTTTTGGAGCTGGGGACCGAACCCAGGGCCTTGCACTTACTAGGCAAGTGCTCTACCACTGAGCCAAATCCCCAAATCCCCAACTCCTCCCCACCCCCAAACACTTTTAAGATAGAGTCTTACTATGTAGTCTGGGTCTGGCCTCCCACGAGTGCCCTTCAGCTTCTTGTTTCAGTCTCCCTAGCAGTGTGACTACAGGTATTAGCATCCAGGCGACCCCACTGGCCTGCTCTCAGCTGCTCATGTCACCATCTGCTGTCACCAGGTTCATGAGGTGTATGCTGCTGCTAAAAGGGCCCAGTCACCCACTCGTGTGTGCTCTCTCTCTCTCTCTCTCTCTCTCTCTCTCTCTCTCTCTCTCTCTCTCTCTCTCTCTCTGTCTCCCTGTCTGCATGGCAACTTCTCTGGACTCATGGCCTCATTCTCTGAGATTCATAAACTTGCCCAGCGCTGTTCCCAAACAAATTTGCTTTTATACTTCTAATTCGGCTTGAATCGGCTTATCGCAGCGGTGGAGGAAACTATTCACCGGTGTGCATGACCACACCCAGCTAAAAGGTGGAAACGGGAGTGAAATAGGTGCGTTCACAAACTGCCGGGAAACCTCACAAATTATTCAGCACTTCTTGGAAAGTGTCTTGAACTTCATGTCAAGAGCCAGGAAGATACCCACACCCACTGACTCAATAATATCACGGCTGAGAATTATCTGAACAATTAAAACCAAAGCAGAGTTATATGCATGAAGGATCCACTGCACCATTGCTTTAAAAACAAAACACCTGGGACTGGAGGGATGGCTCAGTGGTTAAGAGCACTGACTGCTCTTCTAAAGGTCCTGAGTTCAAATCCCAGCAACCCCGTAGTGGCTCACAACCATCTGTAATGAGATCCAATGCCCTCTTGCGGTATGTCTGAAGACAGTTACAGTGCACTTATAATTAATAAATAAATAAATAAATAAATAAATAAATAAATAAATAAATAAATAAATAAAACCATCCAAACCCAGCAAGCTTCGACGATAGCTAAACATCTAAGATACTTGAAAAATGATTGTTTGAGATTAAAACATCTCCAAGATAGAGCAGACCCTTAATTCGTCCTTCATGGGCTGGGAATGTAGCTCTCTGGTGAGATGCATGAGGCCCTGGGTTCAAGCCTCCGTACCATATAAACTAGGCATGGTGGTACATGGCTCCAATTCTGTTACTCGGGAGGAGGAGGCAGAAGGATAGCAGTTCAGGGTCATCCTTGTCTATGTATCAAGTTCAAGGCCAGCCTCGGTCATAAGGCTCATGTATCTCTCTTTTTTTTTTTTTTTTTTTTTTTGGTTCTTTTTTTCGGAGCTAGGGACCGAACCCAGGGCCTTGCGCTTCCTAGGTAAGTGCTCTACCACTGAGCTAAATCCCCAGCCCCTCATGTATCTCTTTAAAAAAAAAAAAAGGACTGGAGAGATGGTTCAGCGGTTAAGAGCACGTACTGTTTATGCAGAGAATTAGAGCTTGGTGCTCTGGAGCTGTCTCGGGCAACTCACAATGTCCTGTAACTAGCTCTGTTGCCCTCTTCTGGCTCCTGTGGGCATCTACACTCGTGTGCACATACCCTGAATAGACACACCCCATAGTTCACATAACTTAGAATAAAGAAATAAGGAGCTGGAGAGACGGCTCATCCATTAAGAGCACTTCCTGGGGTTGGGGATTTAGCTTAGTGGTAGAGTGCTTGCCTAGGAAGCGCAAGGCCCTGGGTTGGATCCCCAGCTCGGGGGGGGGGGGGGGGGGGGGGGGGGGAACAAAAAAAAAAAAAAAAAGCACTTCCTGCTCCTTACAGAGAACCTGAGTAGTCTGTTTCCCAGCATCCACATGGCAGCTCACAGCTGTCTGTAACCTGAGTTTCCAGGGGATCTGACATCTGGTGTACATGCATATAGGTAATCATTCACAGACATTGTTAGCATAGCATAGCATTCTGTCTAGGCAGAGAGAGAGAGAGAGAGAGAGAGAGAGAGAGAGAGAGAGAGACCCCTTTTATAGTGAGTCAGGCACACTTGGCTGTTGCCAGGTGACTGTGGGGTGGAGCCTAGACAAAATGCTAACACTGTCCAAAGGAAGGAAGGAAGTAGGAAGTAGAAATGGTTTTACAATTTTAAACTCTTGTCTTTCCGTCTTTTTGTCTGTCTGTGTGAATGTATGTATGTAAACATGGAGAAGTCAGAAGACAATTTGCAATAGTTGGTCTTCTCTTACCTTGTGGGTTCAGGTCATCAGGCTTGGGGGAGATCTTTTTTGCAATGTTTGGGAAATAACTTTGCAACATTTTTGGTATCAGGTTCTTTCCCTCCTAGTTGAAAGCATTACTAATTCCTGCCCTTCCCCCTGTCTGCCCCCCTCTGCCTGCTTTTTAAGATTACACGAGAAACAGAAAACTCTTATGCTTGTGGGGTTGCTGGACGTAACTCTACCATGGACAACTTCTTTTTTTTTCTTTTCTTTTTTTTTCGGAGCTGGGGACTGAACCCAGGGCCTTGCACTTGCTAGGCAAGCGCTCTACCACTGAGCTAAATCCCCAACCCCCATGGACAACTTCTTATCTGTATTATTCTAGTTCATTAAGACTGGAGAGGTCAGGGGTGCAACTTAGGGGTGGAACCCTTGCTACACACGTGCATAAGACTCTCTAGGTTTGACTCGGTACTGCAAACAAAGAACACATGCGCACATGAGCACACGTGCACGCACACACACATATACACACATGGGCTCTTTCTCTTTCTTGCCTACAGACTAAGAACAAAAACCAAAAGGTTCAGCATCCCCTTCTGTCCATGCTGAGCCCCAGGTAGGGGGTGCCAGTGTGAGGATTCTGGGTGCTCTCGGGCACACTTGGCTCCCAGTGGAGTGAAGTTCCCCTGTTCTATGGGGCTTCACTGTGGACAAAAAGAGACTGGGGCGACTACTATCGTGAAAAGGCTCACAGCAAAAAAGAAGATTCATCCCTCTCCCAACCAAAACATAACAACAAAAGACTAAAAAGAAAAAAAAATATTTATCACAGTCTTCAGATGAGGTTAGCTTTGGATTCCTGCCTTTTGGTTACTAACTACTACAGGGATTTAGCGATTAGAGAGAGGGATGGACCCGAACAACAAATTACCTCACTCCTAATGTCCTTGAGGACCCTGTGGGGAAACACCCCTCTAGTTCCTAGTTGGAATCATGAGTATGTATGTCCGGTGGTAGTGGCACAGCCTGTAATCCCAGCACTAGGCAGGGGCAAGGGCTGGGGCAGGGGCAGAAGGGTAGGGACAGAGGGGTAGGGCTGAGGGGCAGAGGAGTAGAGGGGCAGGGGCAGAGGTAGAGGCAGAGGTGGGCAGATCTCTGAATCTGAGGCCAACCTGGTCTACAGAGTGAGTTCCAGGACAGCCAGCACAGAGAAATACTCTCGAAAAACAAACAAGACGACAACAACAACAACAAAAAGAAAAAAGGAAAAGGGGTTGGGGATTTAGCTCAGTGGTAGAGTGCTTGCCTAGCAAGCGCAAGGCCCTGGGTTTGGTCCCCAGCTCCGGGAAAAAAAAAAAAAGAAAAGAAAAGAAAAAAGGAAAAGAAATACATTTATTTACTCAATCTGTAGGCAGGTATGAAGTCTGAGGACAGCTTGCAGAAGTCGGCTCTCTCCTTCCACCCTGTGGGTCCTTGGGATTGAACTTGGCGCCTCAGGCTTGGCAGCAAGTGTCTTTGCAAACTAAGTCATATTAGTGACCCAATTTTTTTGGAGACAAGGTCATGCTATGTAGCCCTGGGAGGCCTGGAACTCACTACATAGCTGAGGCTAGTCTCCGACTTGAAGCAATCCTCTCCCTCAGCCTTCTGGTTGCTGTTACTATAAGCGTGAGCCATCACAGAGGGCTTTAGTCCCTAGAATTCTGTAATTGGTGACATGTGCCTCAGAGTAGCAGTTGAGTCTTTGAAAACACAAATGTCCTTGGGAAGGGAGGCCCGAAACCTGCCACCTCCTAGCAGGCATATGTCTATTAAGTGGCAAGCTTCCTCCTCAGTCCCTCCCTTCGTGACAAATGGAGGTAGTTAGAGAATGTAGGGGCAAAGGGAGGAGGTCACACGTTGCAGAGCATCTCCCATCAGAGCTGCCTCCATGGCTCATCGACCACATGTTTACGGAGAGAGCAGTGGCCCTTAAGGAATGGGAGAGAACGTTCTCTGGTTTGTTTGTCTGGCTTGGTGAACAGCGGGAAGGACCGTCACTGTTTACTTTGCAAACTGATCTGGCCTGATAGCTCTGAGGTCAGAGCAGAGCTGGCTGGCTTTGGCTTTTGGCTCCCAGAACAGTTCTTCATCAACCATTTGCTTAGCCCTGAGGGCTCAAATTTTGCTGCGCTTGGAATCGACCTGGGGACGTGCGGTACCCACACTGAACCTCAGACTAACTACGATAGTGTGTCTGAGGATGGTTGCCAGGCATCAGAGGGTTTGCAAGACCCCTGGGGGTTGCACTAAACATATGGTGTCTGAGGCACCTTTGGTATACTTGATGTTTGTTTTGTTTTGTTTTTGAGACCCAGTCTTACTATGTAGACCAGGCTGGCCTCCAATTCCTGATCCTCCGGCTTCCTTCTCCTGAGCGCTGGGATTACAGCCACATGCCACCACGCCCAGTATGCATGTGCTAGCAATGACTTGACCAAATGAGCTACGGGCCCCAGACCTTCTCACTCCTTCATTTGTATATTACCAGGCAGTAATATGTTTCTGTTTGTAGTTTTATGAGTTATTTTGTGCATATTATAGGAATGTAATCCTAACGTTCCTTGTCTTCCTATTTTAAAAAATTAATTTATCTGTGGGGGTGGGGCTATGAAGTCATGGCATGTGTGCCATGGTTAGAGGACAATTTGCAGGAATCAGTTCTCTCCTACCATGTGGGTCCTGGGGATCATATTGAGATTGCCAAGCTGGACAGCAGATGCTTTTACCCACTGAGCCATCTGGCTGGCCTCTGAATTCATTCTTTTCCAGTGTACAGTTTCTGGAGATGCGTATCCTGAATTCCAGACACTGGGAGGCTGAGCCAAGAAGGTGTTTAGCTCAGAAACACTCGGGGTCTAATTGGTGGGAAGATGGCAATATTTGCTTGTTTTGTTTATTTGTTTGTTTTGGGCATTTCTTTTTTTTTTTTTTTTTTAGGTTTTTTTTTTTTTTTTTTTTTTTTTTCAGAGCTGGGGACCGAACCCAGGGCCTTGCGCTTCCTAGGCAAGCGCTCTACCACTGAGCTAAATCCCCAACCCGTGTTTTGGGCATTTCTTAATAATAAAAGTCCCACAATGTACAAACACTTTGTGTCTGGCTTATTTCACTTAGCATAATGTTTTCAAGATGCATAGTAAACCGGTCTGGTGGTGAATTGTTGTTGTAAAAATATAAAAAATAAAACACTGTCTTTTATCCATTTCTAGGTCAGGCACCGCAGTGAATATCTACTAGATATTTTAGTCTCGGGCAGCAACGTGTCTGACCTGCTTTGCTCCATCCCATATCACACTGCCGAAGGCCTCTTTCTGAGCCCGACAGCAATCTCTCTACCTATCTAGTTCCCAAGGCAGGCCACCATGCCAGAAGCACACATCCCAACTCCGTGGAAGCCCAGTGTTTCTGCCACCACACACTTTCTTACACTTAAATCGCCACATGAAAGAATACACAACACAATAACCTCTGATCCAGTTGATAAGATATAATTGCCCACCTAAACATACAAAGCCCTGCACACATCCATCCCTTGAGAACATTCATAACAACCTGTAAAGGGACAGTGTGGAATCTTAACGTCAGCCTCCATATTGTCCCGTCCTGGCTTCTCTTCTCTCCTCTCTTCCGTTCCGTCTCCTCCTCTTCCTTCAAACTTTCCTCCCTCCCATCCTTCTTCTCATCCAACGATAGGCCTCGTTCTATCTTGTGCCTGCCTCACCTGTGACATCATCCCACAGTGCATGCCTTTAATCTCAGCATTCAGGAGGCAGAGGCAGGAAGATCTCTGGAAGTTCTAGGCCAGCCTGGTCTACATAGTGAGCTGTAGGACAGACAGGACTACAGAGACTCCATCTCAGAAAGAAAAGAAGAGAGAGGGAGAGGGAGAGGGGGAGGGGGAGGGGGAGGGGAAGGGGGAGAGGGAAAGGGAGAGGGAGAGAGGGAGAGATGCATTGTGTTACAGTGTTACAGTGTTATTTATCTCATCCTTTTATCATTGCTGAACAATAACATCATTTACAATGTTGCTTATTCTCTCAGTGGAGGGACGTTTGGGTTGTTTCCACCTTTTGACCATTGTGATTAGTGAAAGTTGCTATAAACATTTGTGGACCAGTATTTATTTGAACACACACTGGATATTTAGAAGTGTAGGGATTGATTAAAAGACTTGGGGTTGGGGGTGTGGTTCTACAGATAGAGCAGACTTAGGATCCTCGGAACCCACCTAAAAGTCCGGTGGTCTGAGTCCTGATGTAGTCCCTCCATCATGAGAGGGGCAGAAGACATTTAAAAAAAAAATTAAGCTGGACCTGATGGCACACACCCTAAATGGGGAGCAGAGGTGAATCTCTGTGAGGTCTTGGCCAGCCAAGGCTACATAGTGAGACCCTGTCTCAAGCAAATACTAAAAATAAATAAATAAATAAATAAATAAATAAATAAATAAATAAATAAATATTAAAATAAGGGTCTGAGGGTTGGGGATTTAGCTCAGTGGTAGAGCGCTTGCTTAGCAAGTGCAAGGCCCTGGGTTCGGTCCCCAGCTCCGAAAAAAAAGAAAAAAGAAAAAAAAAAAAAGGGTCTGGAGTGAGATAGAAACTTGGTGTTCTTGCAGAGAAACTAGGTTGAATTCCCAGTACGCACATGGAGGCTCACAACTGTCCCTGTAGCTCTGGCTGTCCTACAACTCACTCTGTAGACCAGGCTGGCCTTAAACTCAGAGATCCTCCTGCCTCTGTGTCTGAGTGCTGGATTAAAGGCGTGTGCTGCTGCTATCCTACTCCAGAAACACATTATTAATGAAAAATGAAACCAATTTGTAAATGTAAAAAACAAAAAACCACCAACAACAAAAGAATGGGGCGGGGAGATAGAGAGTGGCCTTACCAAGAGAACTCGAGGACCAAGTCTCTCACAGAACCCAGAGCTCAGAAATTTAGCTTGTCTGACTAAGCAGTTTGCCCTAGGGGTTCCAGGTCTGATGTCTTTGCCTCTCTTGGTAGCAAGTGCTTTTACCCCCTTAAGGAAATCCATGGCATTCTGTTCTGATTTTAAATGTGGTCCCAGGAACCCAGGGTCTTGAACAAACTAGAGGATGACTCCACTACTGAGCTATACTCCAGATCCCCCTATGGTATTCTGTTGTTGTTGTTATCAATATTTCTAAAAGGTTTTGATGTTTTGAGCCAGGGCCTCCTTATGTAATTTCGCCTAGTCTTGTACTCTGTATAGACCAGGCTATTTCTGGAATTCAGAGACCTACTTGCCTTTGCTTCCTGAGTGCTGGGATTAGCTCTGGTTGGTTCTCTTTGAGCTGAGCCTTGGGACAGAAACAGAGATCTGTGTATTGAAAAAGTAAAAGCTGCTCTTTAGAAACCTGTGTTTGCCCAGCCCTGCTTTCTGCCCTGAGGAGGGAAGTGTTTCTCTTCTCTTCATCCTGAGTTTCTCCCTTAGTTTCTCCTTTTCATTCCTCTTCTTCCCCTCTTTCAACACATCTATGGCCTTTGGCGTCCTTGGCTTTTACAGGGTCCCTGAGTTTTGGCTCAGTGCTACTCCAAGTTCAGGGCCACCTTTGTCTCTTTGCTCCTCAGGACACCGCCTTGGTCTTCTTCTTCTGCCTTCTGGTACCAGGGCTCAGTGGGACTTCAGACAGGGGTCATTTCCAATCCAAATTACCGAGTGAATTTCTGTGCAGAAATCAAGCCTTCGTTAGAAACACAGCTGTTCCAGCCCAGCCTTGTTCAGTTAATAATTTACTGCCGGGGAAATGGGAGTAAAATGAGCCTGAAGGCATATTGTATGTGAACTTTGGGGTTTCTCTGACAGCAATTTTAGTAATTTGTCCAGACAGATCCTAAAGCTGTCTGAATTCTAATGTCCTGCCTGCCACGCTGACCCTGTGGGTCCATTTTATTAACATGGTTGGCTTTGATTTATGATTATTTTATTGCTCTGGTTTCTCTGTGCAACTCATGACCAGCACAGTGCTCAGTGTGGAAATGACTTTGTGAGGAATAAGGTTCTTCGGTGTCCTTGTATGAAGAGCCCTTCCAGTTGCTGTAGGTTTCTGCGTCACTCTGCATTCCTGAGGTGTCTCAAACCCCTGTGTGGAGGGCTGGCTTTCTGTGCCAGATGTCTGTTATGCTCCCCACCCCTGACGCTGTAAGTAGAGCTTAGAGGCCTCTAAGGTCATCTTGTCCTTTTCTCCTGCCCAGAGGCCATCCTGAAGTCCTGACGTTGAGAACCTTCTAGAAGGTATTGGCAACAGTGTACAAGAATCTTACAGCCCTATCAGTCAAGGCTTCTTAAGTTTACACAGACATAAAGGATTTGCATAGTTGGGGATGGAATTACAATATTTGGGGAACTGAGACAGGAGGATTGTTACAAACTGAGACCCCTATCTCAAAACAAAACACAAAAAGAAACAAAGCAAGAGAAGGAAGAAGAAGGAAAGAGGTGGTTAGCTATAGTAAATGAAGTCTGCAAGCTAGTAGTCCCAGATGCTCGGAGGCTTACTTACGATCATCCTCCTGCCTCTGCCTCTGTCAGCTGAGTCATCTCAACGGCCTGCTGTTTGTTTGTTTGTTTGCTTTTGCTTTTAAGAAATATTTACCCCTTATCTAGCCCAGCCCTGGTAGGTTTGAAATGCCTTATGTAGTTGAAGATGACCTTGAACTTCTGATTCTCCTGTCCCTACCCCCCAAGAATGGAGTTTACAGGTGTGTGCTCTCTCCTTTGGTTTGTGAGGTGCTGGCTCCCAAACTGTTTTGTGCAGGTGAGCATTCTATCCACCAAGCTACTTCTCCACACACACACCCCCCGCAACCCCCCAGTGTATATTTTGAAGGAGCAGAATCTAAACTTGTATAGAATTTTGAAAAGAGGATGATTATCTAAACTGGAATTTAATGACAGTCTGTATTTTGCCTGGCAGTTCGACCCTAGAACAACGCCTGGAATGTCATAGGCTCAGTAAAGTTTTATTAAATGAACGAATAGCATCAAAGCTCATGGGGGCAGTGACTGTATCATGGTCGCTGTGCTGTTCCCAGGGCCTGGTAGGTACTTGTTTTGACACACAGATGTCAGGAATATTTTCATGACTGTGTCATCTCTCCTAGGAGGGAGTTATTTGTAGGCTAAATTTATTTGCTTAAAAATATAATAGGTGCTATATAATTTGGGCCGGAGAGATGGTTCAGTGGTTAAGAGTAGCGGCTGTTCTTTTAGAGAAACTAAGTTCTGTTCCCAGAATCCACATTGGCAGTTTACAACTATCTGTGACTCCAGTGTATGTGAGAGGCACATAAACTCCCAAAGGAATAAATACGCACAAAATTAATAAGACATGCATACAGTGCAAATGCATACATGTGGGTAGAATACTCACACATATTAAGCAAAATAAATATTTTTAAAACTCAGGGTTTCTCTGGATAGCCCTGGTTGTCCAGGAACTTGCTCTGTAGACCAGGCTGGATTTGAATTCAGAGATCTGCCTGCCTCTGCCTCCCAAGTGCTGAGATTTAAGTTGAGTGACACAACTGACCAGCTTAAAAAAGTATTTTTTTTAAAAAGAAAGTCGGGTTGGGGATTTAGCTCAGTGGTAGAGCACTTGCCTAGCAAGCGCAAGGCCCTGGGTTCGGTCCCCAGCTCCGAAAAAAAGAAAAAGAAAAAAAAATAAAAAAGAAAGTCTAGGCATAGTGGTTCATACTTTCATCCAAGTGCTCCAGAGACAGAGACAGGCAGATCTCTGTGAGCTCACCCAGTCTAGTCTACATAGAGTTCCAGGATAGCCAGAGCTACATAGAGAGACCCTGTCTCAAAATTAATAGTAATAGTAATAATAATAATAATAATAATAATAATAATAATAATGTAATCTTAAGGGGAAAGAGAAAGCTACACTTTAAAAATCCTAGTGTACGGGGTTGGGGATTTGGCTCAGAGGTAGAGCGCTTGCCTAGCAACCGCAAGGCCCTGGGTTCGGTCCCCAGCTCCGAAAAAAAGAAAACAAACAAACAAACAAAAAAAATCCTAGTGTAGCTGGGCATTAGTGGTGCACATCTTTAATTCCAGCACTCAGGAGGCAGAGACAGCCAGATCTCTGAGTTCAAGGTCAGTCTGGTCTATAGAATGAGTTCCAGGACAGCCAGGGCTACACAGAGAAACCCTGTTTTCAGGAACCAAACCAATCCACCAAACAAACAAATTCTAGAACAATGATTCTCAACCTTCCTAACACTGTGACCTTTTAATACAGTTCCTCTTGTTGAACTGACCCTCAACCATAAAATTATTTTCATTGCTACTTCATAACTAGAATTTTGCTACTGTTGTGAATCACAATGTAAATATCTGTGTTTTCCATAAGTCTTAGGCAATATCTGTGAAAGGGTCATTTGACACCTCCCCCCCCAAAAAGGTCTCAACTCACGTGTTGAAAACCACTATTCTAGTGGGTCTTGGCACATCTTCTTCCATAGGCCAATATTTCTAATTGTGATCCTCCGGTCACTTCACTTAGAGTCAGTCAACCTTTGAGGAAGCCATGACCAGCTGCCTCAAGGGAGGATCAAAGGAAGCCAAAGGAGCCCATTATGTCAGCCCTTCATGCCCCTTCCGTCAATCCATGCCAGGAAAACGAGGGATTTCAGATGCAAATGTCTGGAGAGCACATCTGGCTCATCAGCTCCCCAAATGCCCTGTCTCCAGAGGCACTAGAGGAGTCCAGCAGGTCTTGCCAGCTCCTGGTGATGGATGGCTCACATCAGCTGGGCTGTCCCAGAGGCACTCTCCACTGTACCCTTGACCACCTGCCTCCTGGACTTCAATCTGTCATTAGCACAGGACAATTTAATCACTGTGAAGAGGCTGTCACTTTTTATGTTGGACTCATAGTACCAGTGGGAAAGCCAGTTTCTCCTTTCACTGTAGCTAAACCTAAGCCCAGGTGGTCTCCGTTTGCCAGTCACAGGTCAACACAGAGAAGGGCATGCGGTACCCCTGAACTCAGAATCGGAACACCCAGATCTGGGTCTTACCTCATCATTTCTGTCCCTGCAGGATGAACTTAGGCACCCTACTTAGCCTTTCTGATTATTGGGTTTCCCTGCAGGGTAATTAATCTAAGAATCCCCAATGATTACATCATAAGTTTGTCTTGGAACTCAAATAATTTATCAGGAAAACATTATATGAATTTTAGTATGGTTTTGTTTTCCTTTTTTTAAAAAAAAAAAGATTTATTTATTTATTTATTATATACACTGTAGCTGTCTTCAGACACACCACAAGAGGGCATCAGACCCCATTACAGATGGTTGTGAGCCACCATGTGGTTGCTGGGATTTGAACTCAGGACCTCTGAAAGAGCAGTCAGTGCTCTTAACCACTGAGCCATCTTTCCAGCCTATTTTCCTTTTTTAAAAACAATATCAGGGTTGGGGATTTAGCTCAGCGATAGAGCGCTTGCCTAGCAAGTGCAAGGCCCTGGGTTCAGTCCCCAGCTCAGAAAAAAAGAAAAAAGAAAAAAGAAAAAAAAAAGATAAAAACAATATCTCATTCTGTGGTCCGTGCTGGACTGGAACTCACTGCTGGCATAGTCCGTAGTTGCCTCTAATTCACGGAGTTCCTTCTGGTATAGCCTGCTGATTGCTGGGTTACAGATGGGAGGAACTACCTACCTTCTGTGTGTGTCTGTGTTTACATGTGTATGAGCATGCACTTGTGTGCACACACATCTGTGGAGGCCGGAGGTTGACACTGGGTGTCTTCATCCACCTTATTTTGTCAGGGTCTCTCCATAAACCTGGAGCCCACCAACTGGCTAGTCTTGCTGAGCACTGAGCTCCAGGGGTCTGCCTGCCTCTGTCTTCCTAGCCTGGGGCCACAGGTGTGTGTCACTGAGCCTGACTGACAATGGAACTCATTTTTGTGTCACAAGCAAGTAGCTATCTCCTCAACTTCAGCTCTTTTGTTTTGTTTTCTTAAAGATTTATTTATTTAGTATATATGAGTACATTGTAGCTGTCCTCAGACACACCAGAAGAGAGCATCAGATCCCATTACAGATGGTTGTGAGCCACCATGTGGTTGCTGGGATTTGAACTCAGGACCTCTGGAAGAGCAGTCAGTGCTCTTAACCACTGAGCCATCTCTCCAGCCCTTTTGTTTGAAAGAATTTCTCTTTGTAGACCACACTGGACTCAAACTCACTACATAAAAGAGACTAGGTTTGAACTGGCGTTAACCCTACTGTCTCAGCCTCCAAGTGTTGGAATTCCAGTCATGTACCACTGTGCCCACTTTGATTGTATGAATGGTGAAGTGTTCTATAATTGTAAAGAATTTTGGACCAGGGGGGTCTTAAGTGATTTCTTTCTTAAAAATTTTTTTATTTACTATGTATATGACTGCAGTATGTATGTATGTATGTATGTATGTATGTATGTATGTATGTATGTATGTATGTGTATGGTGCATGTGGGTGACCACAGAGGCTGGACAGCAGCAACCTCATTATCACCTAGAAAGTTGCCATTCCAACCTAGGTAGCATTCTGACCTAATTAAAGCCAGAGTTTCTCCCCAGCTTTTACCTTGGCACCTGGCAATCTTTGGAGAATTGGGTGACCTTGCAACTGAGAAAAAAACAGGTCACTTACTCAGCACTCCTGGGAGGAAGCATCTTCCCAAAAGTGCATGGGAAGTGAGGAAGTGCTGGGCCCTGAGGCCAGGGAGGGAGGCTCTTTCTCACACCACAGGCTGAGTGAGAGTGTTGCAGTAAAGGTGGTGACCCACCCTGAAGTTTATGACTGTCTGGCAGTGAGCTCTAGTCCTCTGCAGGATTACACATGGAAGGGTGGTAATGACAGCCTGCTGGGGGAGGAGGAGAGTGAATGATTTAGTCTAGATGGCTCCTTTGAGGAGCAGTTAGCTCTGTCCTGTCATGAGCTACCAATCAAGAATAACTTCAAGCTGGGGATTTAGCTCAGTGGTAGAGCGCTTACCTAGGAAGCGCAAGGCCCTGGGTTCGGTCCCCAGCTCCGGGGAAAAAAAAAAAGAACCAAAAAAAAAGAATAACTTCAAGGGCCTGTGAGAGGTTCATTGGGGAAAGGTACTTACTACTAAGGCTGATCACTGAGTTCATCCCAGATCCCTATCCCAGACACTCACATGGTGGAAGATGAGAACAGACCCCAGCAAGTTGCCCTTTGACCTTCATATATGCTATTCCTATGCCCTCATCCCAGTATTACATTAAACAAAACAAAAACAAACCAAAAAAAAAAAAAAAAAACCAACCCCAAACCTCCAGGGGCTGGGGAAATGGCTGGTAAAGTGCTTCCCGCACAAGCATGGAAACCTGAGTTCAGATCCCTAACTTCCACATAAAAGCCAGACCCAGCAGCATGCCTGGATCTGTAATCTCAGTGCTGGGTGTCATGGTCAGGGCGAGGACATCTAATCCTTAGAACTCTTGGCCAGCTATCCTAACTGCAGGGGAACCAAGGCCAGTGAGAGACCTTATCTCATAAAATGGAGGAGGACCATGGACATTGACCTCTGAGCACGCACATGTGTACACAAACTCATGAACGTGTATGTACATGCTACACCGCATGGGGGTGGGGGAGGGGTAATATAATTCTAGCAGTCCTGCAGGGTGGCACTTGGAGGTGGAGGCAGAAGGACCTCAGGTCCCAAGTCACTCTGCATGGCCACTGAGTGTCTAGACAATCTCCAAATCGAACAAATAAAAAACAGAAACAAGAAAAGAGGGAGAGAAGGGGAAACTAGCTTCCAGCATCCCCTGTCTCCAGGGGGCTAGTAGCCCCTCCTCTGTGCTCTCTTTTCCCTCGGATCTTGGGAGTTAGAAACTGAGGGTGAGTTAGGGATGGTGGTGCAGAAATACAATCCCAGCACTTGGGAGACTAAAGTAGGAGGGTCACTGAGTTTGAGGGCAGCCTGGGCTACGCAGAGAAAAGTTTGCATTCAAACGTGTACGCTGGGGGCTGAGGAGCTGGCCAGTGGCTTAAGAGCAGTAGCTGCTCTTGCAGGGGAATTTAGATGTGTGTGTGTGTGTGTGTGTGTGTGTGTATGTGTGCATATATGTGTGTATGTGTATATGTATGTGTGTATGTATGTTTGTGTATGTGTATATGTGTATGTGTGTGTGTGTATGTGTTTGTGTACCAAAGTGTGCACACTCACAGGTACAGTATAGCATGAAGAAAAGAGATTAAAGAAAGGCTAAATATAGAAATGAAGAAGGACCGAATGCAGGCAGTGGATAAGAGTTATAAAAGAAGATATGAACATAATTGATTTTTTTTTTTTTTTTGGTGCTTTTTTTTCGGAGCTGGGGACCGAACCCAGGGCCTTGTGCTTCCTAGGTAAGCGCTCTACCACTGAGCTAAATCCCCAGCCCCCATAATTGATTTTTTTTTTTTTGGCTCTAATTCTGTCATGGTTTTTTGTTTGTTTTTGTTGGTTTTTTTTTTTTTTTTGGTGGTTGATAAGTACATAAAATATATTAGGTACTGAAAATGTAAAATCTTAATGTTAAGTTCTACATAGTGACTGTAGAGAAGTTTATAGAGTTGTATAGCTTTTCAGTCTGGTTAAAAAATTTGGTATTTTTTTTGTTTTGTTTTGTTTTTTGAGACAAGAGTTTCTCTGTGTAGCTCTGGCTATCCTGGAACTCACTCTGTAGACCAGGCTGGCCTTGAACTCAGAGCTCCGCCTGACTCTGCCTCCGTGGTGCTGGGACTAAAGTTTTGCACTGCTACCGCCAAGGAGCATGTGATTTTATTTATGTGCAAGTATTTTGTAATTAAGTTTATAAAAGTATGTATTCGGGACTAGAGAACTGGTTCAGGGGTTGAGAACATTGACTGCTTTTGTAGAGGATCTAGGTTTGGGTCCTAGAACTCACATGGTACCTCACAACTGTTTGTAACTAGCTCAGGGTGCCCATCACCTTTTTCTGGTCTCCATGTGCTACATGTAAATTCATGTATGCACACACATATACACAGAATAAATGCATCATTTTAATGAATATAAATTTATATTGTTTCTTTAATTTATTTTATTGTTTATGTGTAAGGTGTTTTGTCAGCGTGTATACCTTGCACAATATGCATGCTTTTTGTCTGTAGGGATCAGAAGGGGGGCATTGGATCCCCTGAAGCTTGGGTTACCAATGGCTGTGAGCTGCCCGGTGGGTTCTGGGAACTGAAACTGTGTCCTCTGTAAAAGTAAAAAGTACTCAATCCCTGGGCCAGCTCTCCAGCCCTTCTTGAGTTGTGTGTCCTTGAATTTGGGTTTGATCATTCACTACGTTGTCCTGGTCCATGATCCAGGCAGGGTATAGTAAGATGATGAGAGAAGGCTCGGCCTCTTTCTTTCTGACAGAATTTCATGAAGTCCAGGTTGACTGCAAACTCAGGATGTAGCCAAGAATGATTTAAACTTCTCATCTTCCTGCTTCTCCCTCCAGAGTGCTGATATCACAGAGCTATGTCCCACCACAGCTGGCTAGGACTCAGTGTTTCTCGACTCAGGATCGAAGTGTCTGCTGGAGTGGTCACACTTGTCAACACCGACAAGCCTGACACACGAAAGTGACTAAGGGATTTGTATGATGTACTAGAACTACAGTTCCACAGCAAAGAATCAAAACAAACAAAGGCTACAGTAACACCCACAACTACTCCTGAACTGTGTATTTAGAGGAAACAAAATACCATCTTGTTTACTTCTCTTCTTTGAGGCAAGTGGCCCAAGCCTGCTCCAAATTTACTACATAGTCCTGGTTATCCTTGAACTAGCAGCAATCCTCCTGCTTCAGACTCCAAAGTACATAAGGCATGAGCTGCCAGGCTGAACTTACTCCATTAAAAAAATAATAAATTAAAAAAATAAATCTTGGGTTGCCGGGCTATTATGGCACCTGCCTTTAATCCCAGCACTTGGGAGGCAGAGGCAGGTGGATCTCTGAGTTCAAGACCAGCTTTGTCTACAGAGTGAGTTCCTGAACAGTCAGGGCTACACAGAGGAACCATGTCTTGAAGCAAAAAAAACAAAACAAAACAAAAACAAAAACAAAAAAAAAACAAAAAAAACAAAAAAACCAAAAAACTCACAAACAAACCAAAGAGAAAGAATGAAAGAAAGGAAGGAAGGAAGGAAGGAAGGAAGGAAGAAAGAACCAACTCCCTCCCAGATCTTGGGACGGAAGAAATGGCTGTACAGTTAAGAGCAGGGACTGGGGGTTGGGGATTTAGCTCAGTGGTAGAGCGCTTGCCTAGCAAGCACAAGGCCCTGGGTTCGGTCCCCAGCTCCGAAAAAAAGAAAAAAAGAAAAAAGAAAAAAAAATTAGCATTAACTTTGTGTTCATTATCAGTGTGTGTGTATGCGGGAGGTGCCACGGCACACATGTGGAGAGGTCTGAGGGCAACTTAATGGAGTTCTCATCTTTAACCTTGATATGGGTTCTGGGAACGGAACTCTGGTTGCCAGGTTGGCTTGGCACGAACCTTCATCTGTGGAGCAGTCTTACCAGCCGGGTCTCCATTTAGTAGATAGGAAAATGGAGGACTCAGAGGGGTTAAGTGACTTCTCTAAGGTTAGATAGCCAGGGCATGTCAGATTCAGAATCTGAATCCAGGTCCCAAAGCCTCTATTATGTCCTTCTGCCTTTGGGTGGCCAGCTTGATTGAGGTTGCCCAGGACTCCTATAATGTGAGACACTAAAAGTCCCCTGTCCGAAGGACACAAACCACGGGCAACCCAAGAGGGCTGATCACCTCGTGCCTCAAATACAGCTTTCCAAGGTCAGCTATTTGGTAATTGAAGCTGTAATTACCTCTCCGTTGGGCAGCATCCAGTTTGCTGATCTCTAGTCAGATAGGAGTGGTAAAAAACCAACCCTGTTAGGCTGTTGTTATTAAAGTAGATGATCCATGGAAGAAACTGTGGGTGGGACGAAAACAGGAGCCAAGGAAAACAACTCCAAATGAATGATAATAAGAGGAGAGAAAGGGCATGGGATGACGTGAGGACAGCTGACAGAAGCCTGGGAGAATGAAGGCTAGAGACAGCTCTGTGTCACAGGCCAGAGTCTGTCTTGGCAATTTCTCTCAGGCAGCCTCAGCGACACATTACAGAGACTCGACTCTACAAAAACCAGGCTGGAGCTCAGAGAAGTTTAGTCAAAAGTTAAGCTTGGCAACAATGGAAATTGCCCAGAGATTGAGAAGGCCCCAGAAAGAAGAATCTAGAACTGGACTAAGGCTTGACTCAAATAGTTGCTTGCAAATGTTTTCTACGTAAGGTTTTCCCAAGACACCCCTCCAACAGAAGAGTGCTTCCAGACAGAAGCACTTTTCCCACATTTGAAATAGACATCAGAACAAGGATCAGTTTAGTCTTTTTTTTTCTTTTCTTTTCTTTTCTTTTTTTTTTTTTTTTTTTTTTTTTGGAGCTGGGGACCGAACCCAGGGCCTTGCCCTTGCTAGGCAAGCGCTCTACCACTGAGCTAAATCCCCAACCCCCAGTTTAGACTTTTCGATCACAAAAGACCTTACGTTCCTGTATTAGTAGCCTTCTTTTGTTCAGAGCCTGCTGCATGACCCACGGTTGTGAATTGGCAAGAGCTGGTCACGTCCTGGGTGACTGACTTTGCTGGATATCCTGTTGTTAATGAATGACCGAGGAGAACACAAGGAAACGGGTGTCCCGAGATTTGTCCTGTTGCTTCAGGCGTGAACTCCATCCCTCTGGAACAGCTAATTTCATGTATTACTCATCTATCACCCTGCAAGGTTTGCAATCAATCTCCATTTGTCCCAGTCTCTCTTTACAAGGGGCTTACAAACCACTCCCTTCCCACTCTTCCATAAGACTTTCCTTTGGGGCTGGAGTGATGATGGCTCAGCAGTTAGGAGCACAACCTGCTTTTGCAGGGGACTTGAGTTCCACTCCCAACACCCATGTCAGGTGGATTTCAGCCCATGTAAATCCAGCTCCAGGAGATCCAACACCCCTTTTCTGAGGGCACCCGCACTCATGCGTATGCAATTAAATTGTGTGAGTATGAGCACATATAATCATAAAAAAGAGTCTCTCCTTTAAAACCAGTACCAGTCAGAAGTGAAAAAGATCTCTTTAGAGCTGCTAAACACACAAAGGACTTTTGCTCCAGTAGGCTGGACTTTCCATAATTCCAATGGCTACCCTTGGATTTGTCACAGTTCTGCTTTTAAAAGATAGCTCAGAGTTTAAGAGCACTGGCTGCTCTTCAAGAGGACCCAAGTTCAATTCCCACCACCCACTTGGCAGCTCACAACTGTCTGTGACTCTAGTTCTAGGGGATCAGACACCCTCATTCAGACATGCATGCAGGCACAACACCAATGTCCATTAAAAATAAAGATAAGGGCTGGAGAGATGGCTCAGAGGTTAAGAGCACTGACTGCTCTTCCAGAGGCCCTGAGTTCAATTCCCAGCAACCACATGGTGGCTCACAACCATCTGTAATGGGATCCATTGCCCTCTTCTGGTGTGTCTGAAGACAGCTACAGTGTTCTCATATTCATGAAATGAATAAATCTTTAAAAAAAAAAATCATTAAAAAAAGAAAAGAAGGGGTTGGGGATTTAGCTCAGTGGTAGAGCGCTTGCCTAGCAAGCACAAGGCCCTGGGTTCGGTCCCCAGCTCCAAAAAAAAAGAAAAAAAAAAAAAGGAAAGAAAACCAACACATACATATCATATACATACACATCATATCCATACCACATACAATACACCATATACACAACATTCACATACTGTACACACACATACACAATATACATACACAATATACACACATACCATACATATACTATACACACACATACACACACCAAGACAGCCAGGGTTATACAGAGAAACGCTGTCTCAAAAAAAAAAGTCTTGCTTCATCTATTTGGTTTCTGTAAGGATTATTCTAAGGACCTGATGTGTATACACACGTGTACTTCCATAAGCTATATACCCCAAGATCCTCTTTTCAAAATATAAACCCTGACTTGATGGACGTGTGGGGTATGATTTAATAGTTTTGACAAGGGGGCTGGGGATTTAGCTCAGTGGTAGAGCGCTTACCTAGGAAGCGCAAGGCCCTGGGTTCGGTCCCCAGCTCCGAAAAAAAAAAAAAAAAAAAAAAGAACCAAATAGTTTTGACAAAATACATCTTACCTGGAATAAAGTTCAATGGCACCGGGCATATTCACGCCACTGTGCAAACAACCACCCGCAATCCACAGAACTCTTCTGTCGCGAAACTGAAACTCTGAAATCGTTAAACCATAACTCCTCACCTTCTCCTTCTTAAAAAGAAAAATTTGTTTTAGGATATCCCTAAAGAGTATTAAAAATATGCCATTGGGGTTGGGGATTTGGCTCAGTGGTAGAGCGCTTACCTAGGAAGCGCAAGGTCCTGGGTTCGGTCCCCAGCTCCAAAAAAAAAAAAAAATGCCATTGTCTTCCTTGAGTGGTTTCGGTCTCTGTCCTTTACTGTTTCTGGGAAGAAATTATGTAGCCGTGTACATATCACATAGCATCTACATAAGTGGAAATTAAATGCTCCTGTACAAATTTGGGCAGGAAAAGGACCTTGACGTCATAGTTCTCTGATGCTTATCAAGTTTAACAGCAAAGTCACTGGATAATAAATGGGCCAGACGACAGTTAGGTGGGACAGATGGATGCTAGGCTGACACCATTTTGATAAGATAGATAGAGTTGGGGACAGGAGAGATGGCTCAGAGGTTAAGAGCACTGACTGCTCTTCCAGAGGTCCTGAGTTCAAATCCCAGCAACCACATGGTGGTTCACAACCATCTGTAATGAGATTTGGTGCCCTCTTCTGGTATCTCTGAAGATACAGTGTACTCATATACATAAAATAAATAAATATATCTTTAAAAAAGTAGATAGAGTTGGTTTTGGGGGAGGACGGTGGGTCAGAGAAGGCGTTCAATGCTGAGATGGAACCTAGAGCCTTCCTTGCATATGCTAGATAAGCACCCTAAACACCAGTGGAAGGTGGTCCTCCTCCTCCTTCTCTCCCTCCTCCTTGCCCTCCTCTTCTTGAGACAGAGTCTTTTTATGTGGCCCAGGCTGGTCTCATATTTGAGATCCTCCTGCCCCAGCATCATAAGTGTTAGGATTACAAGCATGAACAACTGAGGCTCACCCTAGCACAGGGAGCTTTTAAGTTGCTCTCAAATGGTCCACAATAGTGTATACTCAGTTCTCATTTCTCTCTCTCTCTCTCTCTCTCTCTCTCTCTCTCTCTGTTCTTTGAGGCAGGGTCTTGTGTAGCCCAGGATAGATTTGATCTCATTATGTAACCAAAGGGCTATAGGAATGGTTCAGTAGTTAACAGGGCTTTGAATTTGAGATTCACACCCAGTTCATTCATCTGCTGCTGGAACAAGACATGGCTGTTGCCCAGTGACCGAAAGCAGAACATTGGTGGGGCTGGAGAGATAACTCAGTGGTAAGAGCCCAGCACAGGTCGCTCTTGCTGAAGCCTGGGGTTTGGCTCTCAGCGCCCACATGGTGATTCATAATTGTTCATGACTCCAGTTTCACGAGATCTGATGCTTTCTGACCTCTGAGGGCACCGGGCATGCCCATGGTGCACACACTGCATGCAGGCAGAATGCTCAGACACGTAAAACAAAGTCATTAACTTAAGAAAAGAGCAGGACAGGGACTAGGTTGCAGCTTAATTGGTAGAGTGCTTGCCTCACATGCAGATTCCATGCCCAGCACTGTGTACTCTGCAATCCTATCACTCTGGAACTGGAGGGATGAGGATTAAAAGTTCAGGGCTAGCCTTGGCTCTGTGAGATTCCCCTCCCTCAAAAATAAAAACAAGGGGGCTGGAGAGATGGCTCAGTGGTTAAGAGCACTGCTCTTCCTCAGGGCCTGAGTTCAAATCCCAGCAACCACATGGTGGCTCACAACCGTCTGTAATGGGATCAGATGCCCTCTTCTGGTGTGTCTGAAGACAGCTACGGTGTACTTACATATAATAAATAAATAAATCTTTAAAAAAATAAATAAAAACAAACAAGCAAAAAAGTAGGGTAGGGCTGGTGAGATCACTCAGTGGGCAAAGGTGCTTGCTGCCAAATCTGGTAGTCAGTTCAGTCCCCAGGACTCACAGGGTAGAAGGGGAAAACAGACTCCATTTGGTTGCCTTCTGATCTCTACTTTTCCATTTCGATATGTATGTGCCCCCCTCCTTAAAAAAAAAGTGATCAAAATTGTTTTAGAAGTAGAATAGCAGATGCAAAGGTCACACCTGTGGCCAGAGAGAACTTAGATGCCTTTCTCCTGAGTGGCTCACCGATTTGCCTGCCTCTCCCAATACTTCCTGGTAATGGACCCTGGGCATTGACCCTGGTGCTTAGCGACCCAAATCCTACTTCGTGTACGGTGCTGCTTCTCTTCTGCTTAGCTCTTCCTTCTTCCTTTCAAAGACTGGGATGGAGAACTGCCCTCGACTCTGTCCTTCCTTGACTGAGACTTGTAGATCAAAATCTCTGCCCCTCCTTTCTTGTGTGCTACATGTGTGCTCTCTGTCTGAAGAGATAGCAGGTACCCTGGCTGGATTTCCCCCCAAGAATGCCAGGGGCAGAGACCAGTAGACTAATAGTCGTCTAGGTATAAGTGGGACATGGGTCAGCTAAGAGACACTGAAGAGTCTGCCAGGAGAAACCAGTTTCCTGTGTAAAGGTCCCCCTCACTGTGGGAAAGATGGCTGAGCATTAAGTTACCCTCCTGGTAGGAGGAGACAGTAAAAGGAGGTACTGCAAATACTGAAACCCACTCCTCTTTGTTCTCTGCTATGGCATGGTGGCTGGCTGCTGTTGTCAGAACCCCAATTTAACTGGGGTTCTTTAAACACCAGAGATCGGAAGCGTGCCAGGTGCCAGGAACGTGAGTGACAGATGCCTCTCAGGGGATGCAGGAAGGCAGCTTCCCCAAGTGACAGCTCTGCCTCTGCCCGTATTTATATCTTGATCTAATTTCTGCATACGATTTCAGAGCAGATATTCCTCTGGTGGCAAGGGACACAAGCAATGACAGGCCTGAATCATGTTCATTTACAGAGTAGGGGCTTTGCAGGGTCTGTTCCTGGGATTGCCTGCTAGTAAAAGGGCAGCATTTTTTTTTAAACCTCCATGGGTTTAAGAAGATGGAATGCCCTGCTGTCTTCAATTAATGTCATGTACCCTAGAGAGCAGCAAAGGGTGATCTGGGCTCTGGGCCCAATTATAGCTCTTGCTCTAATCCTCCCAGCCCTTGACCATTCCTGTGCTTGGGGCCTAGGATCCTGATAGAATCTGCTTGAGAAGGGAGAACTCTCAGTGTTAGATCTAGTTTGTGAGGCCAGAAAGCATTTATCTGTGGAGTATTCAGCAGTACTGGCAAGCAGGAGAGGTGCGTCTCTCATATGCTGGGGAATTCAGGTCTTCGGACTTGTACATGAATTCCTGACTAAGTTAGAAATGCTTACAGTTTAAAAAGAAAATAAGAGGGGTTGGGGATTTAGCTCAGCGGTAGAGTGCTTGCCTAGCAAGCTCAAGGCCCTGGGTTTGGTCCCCAGCTCCAGAAAAAAGAAAAGAAAAAAAAAAAGAAAATAAGAGAGAAGAGGAGAGGACAGGAGAGGACAGGAGAGGAGAGGAGAGAAGAGAGGAGAGGAAAGGAGAGGAAGGGGAGAGGAGAGGAGAAGAGAGGAGGGGAGGGGAGAGGAGAGGAGAGGAAAGGAGAGGAGAGGAGTGGAGAGGAGAGAGGAAGGGGAGAGGAAGGGGAGAGGAAGGGGAGAGGAGAGGAGAGGAAGAGGAGAGGAAGGGGAGAGGAGAGGAAGGGGAGAGGAAAGGAGAGGAGAGGAGAGGAGAGGAAGGGGAGGGGAGAGGAAGGGGAGAGGAGAGGAAGGGGAGGATAGAGGAAGGGGAGGATAGAGGAAGGGGAGAGGAGAGGAAGGGGAGAGGAGGGGAGGGGAGAGGAGAGGAGAGGAGTGGAGAGAGGAGTGGAGTGGAGAGAGGAACGGGAGAGGAAGGGGAGAGGAGAGGAGAGTAGAGTAGAGTAGAGGAGAGGAGAGGAGAGGAGAGGAGAGGAGAGGACAGGAGAGTGTTGGAGCTGCAGCTCAGAGTAGAGTACTTGTCTCATATGCCTGAGGCCCAGGGTTCAATCCCTAATACTGCAAACAAGCAAAATGAAATAAACCCCTGGAATCACTGGGCAGCCAGCCCTCACTTGGCAAGTTTCCCGATAGTAAGAGACCCTGTCTCAAAAACAAAACAATAAAATCGATGAGACCTGGGGAATAAAACCTGACCCATCTCTAAACTCTACATGAACACACACACACACACAGAGACACACACACAGAGACACACACCCAGACATACACTCACACACACAAACACAAACACACACAGATGCACACAGACACACAGACACACAGACACGCACACACACAGATACACACGCACAGACACATACACACATACAGACAGACAAACACATACACACATAGAGACAGAGACAGAAAGAGACAGAGAGACAAAGAGAGATGTATATCTCTCTTACATACACAGAGAAAGAAAAACAGGAAAAGACAGACAGACCACACACACACACACACAAAGAAACAGACAGACAGACAGACAGACACACACACACACAAAGAAACAGACAGACAGACAGACAGACACACACACACACACACACACACACACACACACACACACAGAGTATTCATTGCTTAGGACCCAGTCTCAGGCTTCCTTACTTGCTGTTTTAGTGTTCGTTAGAACAGAATCTCATGGGGCTGGGGATTTAGCTCAGTGGTAGAGCGCTTACCTAGGAAGCACAAGGCCCTGGGTTCGGTCCCCAGCTCCGAAGGAAAAAAAAAAAAAAAAAAAGAACCAAAAGAACAGAATCTCACGTAGCCAGAACTGGTGGATTATTAGTATTGAACCCTCCATATAGTCAAGGCTGGCTTTGAACTTCTGATCCTCCTGTCTCTACCTCCCATGATCTGGGCTTGTAGGAGTGTAACACCATACCTGGCCTTTACTTGCTTGGTTTGGGTTTGTTTGTTTGTCTGTGCTGGGTGTTTGAACCCAGTCTTGGGCTTGCTGGGCAAATACTCTATCTTAGCTATCACAGTAGATGAGTTACTTCATGTCATGAAGCCGCATTTTCTCGTTTCACCAAGTGGTCTCT
This sequence comes from Rattus norvegicus, assembly GCF_021556685.1. Classification (NCBI taxonomy): domain Eukaryota; kingdom Metazoa; phylum Chordata; class Mammalia; order Rodentia; family Muridae; genus Rattus; species Rattus norvegicus. Next base: position 92,960,303 of record NC_141543.1, read on the forward strand.
GAGTTTTGGGAGCACATGGGATGAACGTGCAAATGTCCTGTGCTTCTGCTAAGCCCCTGGCTCTGTGCTAAGAGCCCTTTGAACTCTTCTGTGAAATGCAGTCAGGACTGTACCTGCTTTATGTCCCTCCAGCTTGCCGTAGGGTCAAGACAAGCCCGCGGGCGGGAAAGTGCTTTGCAACAAGAGGATATAATCGTGTTGAGGTCCGTTTTCTCCATCCTGCCTTGCCCTCTCATCCTTCCGAGTCTGCAGGAGTCTGCCTGGGTGCGTCTTCCGTTGGTCTTCAGTACAGTGCTGACTGTTAGACTCTGGGAATGTAGCGCTTCCTTCTGAACTCATGCCCCAAGGCACATGAGTCATTTTGAAATATCCAACATCACTAGGAGACCAGCTTCCCCGGGGCTGCAGATGAAGGCTGAACTGTGTGTACTCACATGAAGTTGAAGGGGCTGAGTTTAGCGGCTTCGCCCTGCTCATATCTACCTTGTCGGAGGCGGAGAGGTGCGCCTGTGATCTTGGTCTCCTGAAGGAAATAGAGGGTGGACTCAGACGTCCCACCCTCCCTCCCAGCCAGACCTTCTTCCTCTGCTGTTGACTGGTGGGTCAAGATGGTTTGTTCCATTGTGGACAGGAAGTACAAGCAACTTGGAGTTCCTAGAGGCAGGGGTAGCTGACTAACAGACACAGAATAATCTGGACTTTGTTCTGTTTTGCTGGGTAGGACTTGAAGCAAGGGCTTTGTGCCTGCTGGGCAAGGACTCTGCCATTAAGCTACACCCTGCATCTTTCTCCACCTCCTCTTTATTATTAAAAAAGTGTAAGCTTACCTATGAGTTACTAACAGAACTGATTAAAAGGGACATTAGCAAAACATGACTGGATATGAAATTCTGATTTACATAACCCAGGTTTCAAACTCATAAAGGGGAAGGAAAAATGTAGAAAATTAAAGAGATTCTTTCTCTTTCCTTTTTTTCTTTCTTCCCCCCTCCCTTCCTTCCTTTCTTCTTTCTTTTTTTGAAGAAGGTCTCTATACATACTTCTGTTTCACTCTGTAGACCAGGTTGACCTTGGATTCACAAAGATCCTCCTGCTTCTGCCTCCCAAGTGTTGAGATTAAAGGCGTGTTCTACCACATCTGGCTAAAAGATTCTTGCTATAATAAAAGATTTAAGTCAGGCTTGGTGGTGTTTGCCAATAATCCCAGCTCTTGGGGGATGCGAGGGCAGAGGCAGGAGCATCCCCCTCAAATTCAAGACTACCACAGCTTTCATGGCAAGTTCTAAGCCAGGTTGGGCCTACAGAGTGAGACTCTGTCTCAAAGAACAAATAAGGGGCAAAGGGGAGGGCTCAGCGGGTAAATGACTTGCCACATAAGGGTAAGGACCTGGGTTTGAGTCCTTAGAACCCACATAGAAGTGGTGAAGTAGGGTTGTCTGTCATCACAGAGCTGCTACAGCAAGACGGGAGGCAGAGGCAGGAGAATGCCCAGAAGCTCCTGAGTCATGGCCTGGTGCACACAGCAGCATACATCAAGAAACGCTATCTCAAACAGGAAGTGACAACACTGGTTTGTCCCCCATTCTACATGTTCACACCTGCACTCACACGTATGAACAGACACATACATGTGTACACATCATTCATACATATCACACACACAAAATACATGGAAAAAACACCTTAAAGTCTTCATCTGAAGGCCACTAGAAGACTAGCTTCCATATAGTTAGGAGGAACTATGCCCCAACCCCACAGTGACACATTTCCACAACAAGGCCACACCTTCTAATCATGCCACTCCCTGGGCCAAGCATATTCAAACCACCACCCACAGAGAGACTACATTCCCAGGTAGCTTTGGACACTAGCCTCAGACCCTCTTAATTGGGACAATGTGACTGTTAGGAGTTAGGATACAGTTAGGGTTTAGACCAACTCTGCATTAATTTACTTCTGAAAAGCAGCCAAGGTACACTCCACCATTTGTGGTCTGGCCAAATGTCCCTGCTCCCTGTTTTCCCACCTTCCTGTGTCTCAAAGTACCCAGACATGAGCCTAAATAAGTACGTTATAAACAGCGATTCAATGGCTTATTTTCTGGTGGCTTAAAACTCTCTGCGTAGCGGGTGGGGGTTGGGGATGGAGGTAGGGTAGGGCAGTGTGTGTCTGTAGTCATAATTTCTTGGGAGGCTGAGGCAGGGGGAATCATTTGAACCTGGATTCAAGTGAGTTCTAGGCCAGCTTGACATCGGCCCGGCAGAACTAGTACTAAAATTATCATGAGCACACAAAAAAGGCTGACTGCAAGCATTCTACTGTAGATGCTATTCATGTCGCTCAGATACTGGCTGTCGTGTACTCTGATTTTTTAGTTTAAGATCTGTGTAGATCTTTTAAATGTTCCCGGCTTGTGAAGAACCAGGCAGGCTTCTAGTTCATGACTGTGTGTGTGTGTGTGTGTGTGTATTATATATATGTATATATTATCACTATATATATATATATATATATATATATATATATATATTGCTTATATTGTTTACATTGCCTGATACAGGCACACAGACGGTAATTACAGTGTATGCTATGCCAAAGACTCAAAATAGTGGAATGGATTCTAAATTGTAGTTTCAGCATTCCCAAATCACTACCTTTTCCTCACAAGCCTGTGTCCTTAGGACACCGTCAGCACAATAAAAAAGGAGGAAGCATGGAGTCTGGCCTCTGAATGTGTCTTCTACCATGTGACGGAGTGTTTGTGACTAGCCACGTGGCTGTGGGCAAAGCCACGGCATTTTCAATTTGGAAAGCATTTGTATGTTTGTGGCAAGCGAGGCTTTGGGATGAACTTCTGGGAGATGACTCACGGAAACCTTTAGAGAAGGGCATGATGGGTAGGGACTTTCAGTAGTCCAGAGTCTACTGGGACATATTCAGGAGTGGGACTAGTAAGATGTATAAAGTGATTGAAGCCTACAGGACGAGAGCACGGGAGGCTAAGGCGCTCGGAAACTGTTAACTCAAGGGACATGAGGAGAGTAGGGCCCAGTGGAGGAATGTGTGAGGTTCTGGGTTTGAATCCAGAGTAAAGAAACACATCAATATGTAAATATATAAATCAATCCTAGCTGGAATCTAGCGGGAGAAACCACCAGCACTGGCTCCTTCACTGTTGATAAAGGGGTTGAAGAAGGTAGAGTGTTTCCCGGATGTCTTAGTCTGGGGAGCAGCTGAGAAAAAAATGTGAGGGTATACATGTATCTATGTATGCACAGACATGCAGAGATCAGAGATCAATGTCAGTTGTCTATCGCCTGGCCGCTGAACTCCAGACTCCTCTCGTCTGTTTTCATAGGACTGAGACCTCAGGTGGAAGCCTCCCTAAACACAATCCTACCCCTGTTCCCTCCTGCCTTTTTTTTTTTTAATATTATTTATTTTATGTGTGTGAGTACACTGTAACTGTCCTCAGACACACCAGAAGAGGGCATCAGATCCTATTACAGATGGTTGTGAGCTACTGTGTGGTTGCTGGGATTCGAACTCAGGACCTCTGGAAAAATCAATCATTTTTTTTTTTTTTAACTGCTGAGTCATCTCTCCAACCCCTGGGTTTCGATTCTTGTTTTTGTTTGTTTGTTTGTTTGCTTGCTTGCTTGTTTGTTTGTTGAGACAGAGTTTCATAGTCCTGGCTATCCTGGAACTCATTCTGTAAACCAGGCCGGCCTCAAACTCACTGAGATCTGACTGCCTCTGTGTCTGGAACGCTGAGATTAAAGGTGTGCATCACCACTGCCTGGCTTGTTTCTTAATTTTTAAAGTAGGTGCTGGGGATTGAATTCAAGTCTTCATGCTTGGTGTGGCTTTATCAACTGAGCCATCGGCTCCCTCTCCCTCCCAATACAAATTCAACCGACATTAAAATTGGAGAGTTGGCTGTGAGTTAGGAAAGATAAGTGTCTCTCCGGGTCACAAAAAAACCAATATATGGAAAAAAAATTCATCTTTGCTCCAGACATACCCACATAATAGAGGGTTACCTCCCCTTCTTTCTTTTTTTTCCCCTTCTTCAGCCAATTTGCAATTAAAAAAAAATGAAATAAAACAAGATGGTCCTACCCTGGACCGAGAATGACTTTGAAAGGCTAAACCACAAGTTGGTGTTTATGACTGGCTCAGATTCACACTAATGTGTGACAACTGGATGCTCTCTTGGGACCTAGGGTCATTATGGGGACCTGGGGGTTGGGGATAGGGGTGGGAGACCCAGGCCCCTAAACTCTGTCTCCCTCCTAATTGCCCCATATGCTGGTTTTATTTGGTGGCTCATCTGGGCGGAGGGAACTCTGGGAAGAGATGAATTCATTCTTAGTTACCTCACCAGATTGCTAATTTTCACTGTGGTGGCATAAATCACCATAATTACTGCGGTCCCCAAATGGAGAGACAGCTATTCTGGAGCAAGGGCAGCAGCTCCATGAAAGCCGGCCTACCTGGGGTCCACAAGGCATGGGGCTAGCTTTGGGGAGATGCTCTGGGATTTGGGATAGAGGGCATGCAGGGCAGTTACTTCCCATCTCCAGGGAAAGAACAACAGAGAAAGCAGAGCTTCCTTGGGTGAATGGCAGGAGCCTGTGGCTTATCACAGACCTTTAGGTAAATGGAGCTCAGTGGCAGATGTCATACTTGGAATGTCCAAGGTCCTGAGCTTGGTCCCCAGCAACGAAATAAATAAGCAAACAGCCCTTGCCTCCAGGCTGCCCAGAAGCTGCTTATGTACTTGGCTCACAAACAGCATGTCAGCACAACTTTCAGCCTTTTCTCCTTCCAAGGAACTCACTTTTTGGTGTGGCTTGGATTTTGTCTCTCTCCTGAGGGAAATGACCTCAACCAGAGGCTGCAAAGAATAGCCAGCCTTTAGACAGGGAGGCTCAATTTCACTTTGGGGCGGACAGGAAGGCTAATGTAAGTAATTAGTTTGTCTTCTACCTACACACACACACACACACACACACACACACACACACACACAACGCTTGCCCAGCCACTGGAAACCCTGGGATCAATGGATCTTAGCACTACAATAAACAGATGAATGAATCTATAATGAGATAAAAATATAAGATTTTGTAAATAGTGACTTAGCATTCCCACAGGAGGCGAAGAGACAGAAGGCAAAGAACTACACTTTCTCTGTGACCGCTCTTGTTTTCTTTGTCTGAGGCAGGATTTCACAGAGCCCAGGTGGCCTCAGACTTGCTCTGTTGACCTGGAGCACACAGGAAGCCCTAGGTTTAATTCCCAGGACCATATTCATCGCCCAGTTTATGGCTGGCTCTCCATTTGTTATCTCAGCATTCTGGAAGTAGAGGCAGGAGGAATATATATATATGTGTGTGTGTGTGTGTGTGTGTGTGTGTGTGTGTGTGTGTGTGTGTATTTTTTTTCCAGGAGAGGTCTCACTGTGTAGTCTTGGCTGTCCTAAAACTCACAGCCTCCCAAGTTCTGGGACTAGAGGCCTGGGCCACCACTGTCCGGGGCGAGGATCAGACATTCAAGGTCATTCTCAAACACAAAGGAAGTCAGAGGCCAGCCTGGGTTACATGAGGCCTGTCTCAAAAACAAAAACAAAGACAAAGAAATCTTTCTCTGTAGCTGAGGATGACCTTGAACTTCTGATCCTTCTGCTTCTACTTCCCAAATGCTGGACCTACAGGTATTTCACCCCATGCCAGCTAAATATAATTTTAATTTTTCTCTGTCTCTTTTAAACCTCATACTCTTCCTTTTTTAATATTTTTTTTAATTTTTTTGTTTTTAGTGATGCGTGTGTGACTTTACCCACCAGCCTTTTCTTACAAGTTTAGTTAGCATGCAAGAGGTTTTCACTGTAGCCATTAGTTTACTGGCAATTCTGCTGAGCTCCTCCCAGGGACCTAGCAACAATTTACACCATCACCTGCTGCCATTACCTGCCACCGCCAAGTGAGGTGTATTAAAAGACCTTGCTGGCCACCCCAGTTCCCTTTTTCTCTATTTCCATGTGTTTCCAGTCGGTCTTTCTTTTTCCCTTTCCCTCTTTCTGTCCTTCTCAGTACCCTCTTCTCTGCCTTCATGGTTCTGCTCCTGTCTGTCTGCCTCTAACCTTTCTCTTCCTCTCCTTCCCCCAGATAAACCTTTATACGGGGTCTGTCATGCCATGATTTCTCAGGAGGGCTTCAAACCCCTTCCTTCCCTCTCACCGTCCTTTTTTTTACTTTAATGTCCCACATAAGCATATGAACTGTATTGTTTGTTTCTATTCCGAAGACAGTCTCATTAAGTAGCCCTGGTTGGCTTGGGGCACGTTATGTAGACCAGGCTGTCTTCCAACTCACAAAGATCCAGCTGGCCTTAGCCTGCTGCCTGAATTGCTGGGGTCAAAGGCATGCGCGTGTGAGAGAAAACATGCAAAGTCACGCGGTTTCTCAAGTCCGCATCCTAGTGTCTGGGTTTTTTTGTTTTTGTTTTATTTATTGCTTGGCATTTTAAACACAACCAGGATGGGGGTGGGGGCTGATCAATGAAAGAGAGGGCCTACAGAGGAGGCATGTTTCTTCTCCTAATACTCCAAAGCCTGGAGAGATTTAGAGCCCAGAGCATCTGTTATTATTGGTGGCAGGTTGATGGCCTAAGAACAGAGAGAATTTTAGGTCAGGAATGTTCTGCGAAGAATCGAGGGCTGCGCCTGGCCATTGGAAGATAAGACAGACGGATAATGGATTTCGACAGGATAAATGGTTCTGGCTAGGGTCTGCTGCTCCCTCTCTTGCCCCAGCTGCCGTCAGAAGACAGGGAACAGACCTGTTTTGTGTTTTCCTGTCTTCCAATCACCCGCCTTCCTGTTTAGGCAGCAGACAGACCTGTGTTATAAACACAGCTCTGCGGAAAGCTCCCTTGGCCAAGTATGGCTTTTGGAATATTCTCCTTCTCTTTGGATGGTTTTCACTGTCCTTTAGGTTCCCTCGTGATCCTATCCAGAACACACCCTAGTGCCTAGAAACAAAGTAGGCGTCCAACACAAATTTGATACATTGGTTCCAGTTGGGAAAAGAATTTAAGGGAGAAACGGCTCACTCCTCTGGAGTCAGTCTCTCCTCATGAGTACCTAGATGAAAGGGCTCAGGTCATTCTTGGTCTTTAGTGGGGTCAAACCATTTTTTTTCTGAAGCTTCCTGCCTCAAAGACACATTTGGGAGCAAAGCAATTCTGATTTTGCCTTCTAGAACACGGGTGTTTCTCTCAGTGGCTCAGTTTCAGGACTGTAGAAAAAGCCAAAGGCCTTTCAGATCCCTCAAAACTGGAGTTACAGGCATTTGTGAGCCACCTGATGTGGGTGCTGGGAATCGAACCCATCCCCTACAAGAGCAGTGAGTGCTCTAAACCACTGAGCCATCTCTCTGGCCCCAGGAATAACTGTTTACTCTATTTATTATAATATAGTGTACATATTGCATGTATGGGCATGGGTGTGTAAGTGTCATGGTGCATGAAGGTCAGAAAAACAGCCTATAGGAGTCAGCTCTCTCTTACTACTATGTGGGGCTTGGCCTGATCGTTTTATCCACTTTTATGCACTGATCCATTTTATTGGCCTGGATTTTTTTTTTTTTTTTTTTTTTGAGGAGGTAAGGGATTGGGGCTTGAGAGGAGGGTTTCTCTGTGTAGCCCTGGCTGTCCTAAAACTCATTCTGTAGACCAGGCTGTCCTTGAACTCAGAGATCCATCTGACTCTTCCTGGCTATTTTTGTTTTAAAAAGATTTATTTCTTTTGATTTTAGGTATATGGGTTTTTTGTCTGCATGATGTCAGTGCATAAGAATGCAGTGCCCGGGGGCTGGAGAGATGGCTCAGTGGTTAAGAGCCCCAACTGCTCTTCCAGAGGTCCTGAGTTCAATTCCCAGCAACCACATGGTGGCTCACAGCCATCTGTAAAGAGATCTGATGCCCTCTTCTGGTGTATCTGAAGACAGCTACAGTGTACTTATATATAATAAATGAATAAATCTTAAAAAAAAAAAAAAAAAAAAGAATGCAGTGCCCATGGAGTCCAGAAAGGGCGTCAGATCCTTGGAACTGGAGTTATAGTTGTGAGTTGCCATATGGGGTGCTGGAAATTGAACCCAGGTTCTCTGGAAGAGCAGTCAGCAGCACAAATCCCTGAGCCATCTCTCCCGCTCCTTCTTATCAGCTTTTACACATCGTCAGGGACTGAACCCAGTGTGCCCTGCGTACTAACCAAGCACCACTACCAACCAAGCTACAGCCCCAGTCCTCAAAATAAAATAAAACACACGGTCCTGCTCGTGTTTACTATTGAGACATACATGCAACAATTCCAAAATAGTCCTGAAAGTTCTTACAGTATTTACCATGACTTCATGTTAAGATTCTATAGCCTTTTTGTGTGTTTGTTAACAGGGTCTTTCTTGCTATGAAGTTCAGGCTAGCCTCAAGCTCACCATGTAGCTAAGGCTGACCTCTGTCTCCTGAGAAGTGCTGGGATTTGTCAGGCATGTACCACACCTGGGATGTAGTCTTTTCTTTTAGCTTTAGCTGTCCAAGAACTCACTTTGTAGACCAGGTCAGCCTAGGACTCACAGAGATCTGCCTACCTCTGGGTCCCAAGTACTGGGATTAAAAATGAGTGCAGCCGCGTCTGATTTAAAGTCTTTTCTGACAGTGCTTTAAAAACAGCTCCCGGGCTGGAGAGATGGCTCAGTAGTTAAGAGCACTGACTGCTCTTCAGAGGTCCTGAGTTCAATTCCCAGAAACCACATGGTGGCTCACAACCATTTGTAATGAGATCTGATTCCCTCTTCTGGTGTGTCTGAAGACAGCTACAGTGTACTTATATATAATAAATAAATCTTAAAAAAAAAAGACAAACAGCTTCCTTTCTCTTCCTTCTTTTTGTTAAAGGTTAAAAGTTGGGCTAGAGGGGTTGGGGATTTAGCTCAGTGGTAGAGCGCTTGCCTAGCAGGCACAAGGCCCTGGGTTCGGTCCCCAGCTCCAAAAAAACAAACAAACAAACAAACAAACAAACAAACAAACAAAAAAAAAAAGGTTGGGCTAGAGAGGTGGCTCAGTGGTTAAGAGCACTGGTTGCTTTTCCAAAGGTCCTGAGGTCAGTTCCCAGCAACCACATAAATAAATAGATAAATATGGAAAAAAAAAAGGTTAAAAGTGCAGCTGGATGGAAACATGAAGTTTTAGTAGCAGGAAATGCAGAGGAAGAAGGGTCAAGTGGAATTAACTCCTGAAACCTAACTCTGTCCTGGCAGGTGAGTGAGCAGCATTGAGGGCAGTCTTTCCCATTCTGTACATGGGGAAAAGAAGGCAGGCAAGGGGCCTAGAGAGATGGCTCCATGGTTAAGAGCATTGGATGCTCTTCTAGAGCATCCAGGGTCAATTCCTAGCAACCACATGGCAACTCACAACTGTCTGTTACTCCAGCTCCATGGGATATGACATCCTTACAGACATGAATGCAGGCAAAACCATGCATATAAAATAAAGTTAAGTAAGTTATAAGGAAGGGAAGGGCATCAGGAACTCAGATGGCAATGTACTAAATCCTTGGGAACCTGGCAACATGGAGCTACTGCACTTGGCCTGCAATTTTGAGAGAGGCTCTCACTAGGTAACTTTGGCTGGCTTCAAACACAGAGATCGGCCTGCTTCTGCACCTCAAGTGCTTCAGTTAAAAGAGAGCCCCAGCAGGTCCAGCTTGCCTGCAATTGGTTATCACTGAAGTGCTCCAAAGAGTTCAAAGATACAATAGTGCAACTGAGTCAGCGAAAAGTAGCAGAGGGGGCACTTTTTCTGTCTTTTGATTGATGCTCACTTTGGAGGAGATGTTTTCTTATATTTTTACGCAGAATATGAAGACATGGGAAACCCTTCACATCCATTGTAAGTAAAGCTTTGCTAAAGGGAAAAGAGTCGGGACACCTGAATTTATGACCTCGGGTTCACAACACAGCTGAGATTTAGAGAAGCAGGTTGTAAGAGGACTGAGGGAACTGCTTGAGATAAGCTTTGCTGGAACACTCGCGGTTTGGGGGATAATAGCACCTACCGTTTGTAGTGTGCCTACTCTGGGTCAGCCACTTTGCGTAGCTATTTCATTTAGTCTTTCCCTAAGCCATTTAGATAGTATTATCCGAGTTTACAGATGAGCAACCAGAATCTATCGTTTGCTGGTGTAAGGTCACTTGAGAGCACTTGACAAGAGGTCTCGAACTAAACTGATCAAGGACAAGTCAATTTGCTTTTCCCAGGCACAGTTCTGTCTGGTCTCCCTCTAATCCTAATGAGCAGGCGCAGTCCGTTCAGGTGAACGTCTTTCGGGTTCCCTTGCATAGGTCACGGTCGCCCTCTGCTGACGTAGTGCGGAAGCGCGCTGAGTGTAAACGTTAAGGAACGTAAAGGCAAGGGAGTCCTCTCAACCGATAGAGGCCGCCACTCAACGTACAACTTAATTCAGTGAGTCTGGCCGTCTGTGAGAACTTCCTGCCAGATCTCTCTGATCCATACGGAGACAGACAACTTTCTTGAAGTCACTGTAAACAAGAGACGTGTGCCGACCCGGAAGTGGAAGCTGTAACTTCGCGTTCTGGCCGACCGGAAGGAGACCAAAGGGAAGTTGTAGCCATGGCTGTGGCCGTGGCCACCGCCGGGGTCCTAATGGGCTCGGAACCTGGCCCGGCGGAAGAGCTCGCTAAACTCGAGTACCTGTCTTTGGTGTCAAAGGTTTGCACGGAGCTGGACAATCATTTGGGCATCAACGACAAGGATCTGGGTGAGCTGGAGGAAGGTCCCTATTCGAGGGAGGCAGGAGAAAAGCGGTTGTTGGGCCGTGGGTGTGGGTGGTGTGGTCTGTCTGTCTGTCTATCTGTCTGTGCCATCGTGACATGGGCACCGGGAACGTGTGTGTGTGTCTGCGTGTGTCATTGTGACTTGGGCTCCGGGAACCTGTGGCGGTGGCCTCTGCTTGAGAGTCCTCCAGACCGAGCTGTTGAAAACCATTACTCTGAGCTGCCAATGAAGTCTGGGGCAGCCATCTCTGCTTGGTATTTGTTTTCCAGTTCTAGGTGGTTAAATAGCTTTAACAGTAGCAGTAGCAGTAGCCCCCACGAAAATGATGGTGCTAATTACGGCCAATAATTTTTAGAAGCTCACGAGATATTTGGGTAGCACTTCATCCACATTATCTTGTTTGATCTTCGCTACAGTGAGGCAGTAGACAACTACTTTGAGCTTGTGCTTTCTGCCGCGTTCTTGACTAGTCACACATTCTTATCTCTCACACACTCGTCATTGTTTTGGGGCAAACCATGATTAGGGAACCCAGAAAGAAAATAAGAAAGGCTTCGGACTCAGATCATAATATATACATAGCCGAATCCCTTATGAAAACGAGAGGCCCTGTATGTGAATTAGGAGCCTGCGAGAGCAGTTCCGTTCGATTGGTACAGGGTTGCTTTATTTGTTGTTAAATGAAGAAAATGATTATAGATGGAGGAAGGTGATTGAAAGAGTGTCACCTGTTTTTTGTTTTTAATTTGAGTATTTTTTTCCTTTCTTTTTACTTTATATATGAGGGTGTTTTTCTCGCATGTGTGTCCATGCATCATGTGGGTGCCTGGAGCCTGCAGAGGCCAGAAAAGGGTTTCGGATCCCCTGGGACTGGAGTTACAGACAGTTGTGAACTGACATGGGGGTACTGGGACTAGAACCTGAGTTCTCTGGAAGAGCAGCCAGTGTAACCTTTGAGCCATCTCTCCAGCCCCAAGCATTCTATTTTATGTGCACGAGCGTTTGGTCTGCTTTTATGTCTATCACCTGCATGTCTAGTGCCTACAGAAAGTTTCGGATGCTTTGAAACCGGAATTACAAATTGTTTTGAGTTGCTGTGTGTGTTCTGGGAATTAGGCCCAGGTCTTTTAAATTGCTAAGCCATGTCCTGTCTGTCTCTGTCTCTGTTTCTGTCTCTGTCTGTCTGTCTGTCTATCTATCTATCTCACTGTATATCTCTTGCTGGTCTGGAACTCAAAACTTAGAACCAAGCTGGCCTCAAACTCATAGATATCCTCCGGCCTCGAAATCACAGATCTCTTCTGGCGTCTGCCTCCAAAGTGCTGGAATTAAGGTGCTGGCCAGCAAATCATGCAGACTGTTTTTTTTTTTTTTTTTTTTTTTTTTTTTGGTTTTTTTTTCGGAGCTGGGGACCGAACCCAGGGCCTTGTGCTTCCTAGGCAAGCGCTCTACCACTGAGCTAAATCCCCAGCCCCCAGACTGTTTTTTTAAAATGAACATGTGAAGTCATCAAGTGGAGAACTCCAGGGAAAGGGAATGTTTGTTTTAAGAGAGGTTAGGGAGAGCTGGGAATTGGTATAATGCTTGCATGAGATTGTGGGGGTAGCAAAATAAATAATAAACCACCATAACAAAAACAACAACAACACACCCTGACAACAGGAAATTCAAAGATGCCGCAGAAGGAGCTGTCTCCTTATCCATGACATAGAACGTTATCTCTTTTTGCTGGGTTAGCAGATGGCACCTAGGATATCCCCCAGCTAATACATTTCGGGTCACGTTTTCTCCCAGTCAAGGTGTGCCTATTTTTACAGGTTGAGCATCCCTAGTCTGAAATTTGCACCACTTTGATCTGATACCAACATGAATCTGTCAGTGTAAATGTGCTGCTGTTGCTAGCTTTGAGATTAGCTCTTTGGGATTAGTCAGGTTGCCTGGACTCCAACCCCGGCTTCATCAATTATTGGTTAGGGTGCTATTTCAAACATCAGGACAATAGTGACTGCCTACTTAGATTGTTGTAAAAACTTGGAAATAACAATGCAAGTAAGTAAGGCAGGCAAGTAAGCTTCAAAACGTATTAACTATAGGCATTGCTATTAACTTGTAATTATCTGTAAGCTATGTCCATGTACTTGGGTGGATTTGGCTTTTTCTGAAAGTCATCAGAAGTTAATGACAGCCAGGCAGGCACCTATAATCTTAGGCCTTGGGATGTGGAGGCTGAATGATTAGCAATTCCAAAGTCATGCATAGATAATCTGAGGGTAGCTTGGGCATGTATGTGAATCAGGTATGAGGCTGTCTCAAAAACAGCAAAAAATTAACTACAATAAAGACAGCCTGTTCATATGTGCAATACATATAAAATATGCCAGTCAAATTTTGAAAGATTTATTTTAACTATATATATGTGTGTATATGCACAATTGTATGAGTGTTTTTGCTCGCATGTTGATCTCCCTGGAGCTGGAGGTAACAAGTAGTTGTGAGCCTGGAAAGTGAAATAAGGTCTTCTGCAAGCAGAGGATGTGCTCTTAATTACTGAGCCATCTCTTCAGCCCCCATGTTGGTTTTTAAAGTTTTACTGTCTGAAGATATGGCTCATCAGTTAAAGAGCACTCAATGCTTTCACAGGAAACCTGAGTTCAATTCCCAGCATTCACATCAGAAGGCTCACAACCACTTATAGCTGCAGATCCAGGGAATGTAATGCCTTCTGGCCTCCAAGGGTATCTGCATGCATGTGTGCATCTTTACCATTGAGGTACCATTTTATCGCTGCTATGAGACACCATGACAAAGAAAGTGTTTAATTGGGGTTTTCTTATAGTTTCAGAGGGTTAGTCTATTATCATGGCAGAGAGTGTGGTAGGAGGTATGCAGACATGGTGCTGAGATGTAGCTGAGAGCTCACATCCTGATCCACAGGCACACACACACACACACACACACATACACACACACACACACACACAGAGTTTGGCATGGACTTTTGAAATTTTCCATCCCCTACTGACAAACTTTTTCCACCTTCTAATCCTTCCCAAACAGTTCCACTAACTGGGAATCAGGCATTCAAACCTATGAGCCTATGGGGCCATTCTCATTCAAACTACCACATTTACTTCACTTGAAAATTGTATCATCTAGTAATAGCTAGCTGATTTACTTTTTTTTTTTTTAAAGATTTATTCTATATAAGTCAGTGTCGCTGTCTTCAGACACACCAGAAGAGGGCATCAGATCTCATTACAGATGGTTGTGAGCCACCATGTGGTTGCTGGGAATTGAACTCAGGACCTCTGGAAGAGCAGCCAGTGCTCTTAACCACTGAGCCATCTCTCCAGCCCCGCTGATTTCCTTTTTATAGATTGGGTCTGACCTTCCAGAAACTGTAGAATGTGTTCTTCTCTTTGTGTGTATGTGTGTGTGTGCATGCGGTGTCTCTGTGTGTATGCGTGTGTTTGTGCTTTCATATGTTGTCTCCCTAGAGACTGTGGCAGTGTGCATAGCTGCTAGCTTTATGATTAGAGGGTATGTACTCTCTGGGACAAATCGGCCTTCCTAGTGTAAATGCATCTAGAGCTTGGTTGAACATTCTGGAGTAATATCTTCTTTTCATTTGTAAAGTCCACCAGAACATCCATGAACAATCTCTCAACCACTTACATTTTTTTCCTTTGAGGGCTTTTTTCTTCAGCCCATCAGTCCACTTCCACTCCCAAGAATGTTTTTTCTTTTCTTCTTTTTTTGGGGGGCGTGGACAGGCAGGGTCCCACTGTATATATAGCCCTGGCTTGCCTGGAACTCACTATCTTGAGTTGACCAGGTTGGACTAGGACACAAAGCTCAGTCTGCCTCCTTCCCGAGTGCTGGGAATAGACTAAAGGTGTGTAGGACTATGCCTAGCTGTTTTTCTCTCTCTCTCTCTCTCTCTCTCTCTCTCTCTCTCTCTCTCTCTCTCTCTCTCTCTTTCTGTGTGTGTGTGTTTTCCCTGCATCTATGTTGGGTACCACTTTTGTGCAGTGCCTGTAGAAGCCAGGAGACAGTGTTGGATCCCTTGAAACTTATGTTACAGACAGTTGTGAACCTCCATTTCGGTGCTGGGGATTGAACCCAGGTTCTTTGGGAGAGCAGCCAGTGTCTTAACTGCTGAGCTATCTCACCAGCCCTGTTTTTCCTTTTAATTTATTATCTTTATTTTGATGTCTAGCCTATGTCCCTGGTGGAATCCTTGGTTCTAGGACACAAACACCTGGCATGGGTAGCCTGGTACTAAAAAGGCATGCTTTTCCTGTTTCTTCTTTTTTAAAGATTATTATTAGTATTTTTTTAAGATTTATTAATTTATTATATATAAGTACATTGTAGCTGTCTTCAGATACACCAGAAGAAGGCATCGGATCTCTTTACAGATGGTTGTGAGCCACCATGTGGTTGATGGGAATTGAACTCAGGACCTCTGGAAGAGTAGTTGGGTGCTCTTAACTGCTGAGCCATCTCTCCAGCCCTATTATTAGCATTTTATATATATTAATTAATTAATGCTGGAAATTGATATGGCGATCATTCTTTAACCAGCTTTCCCCCAAGTAAACACACAGAGACCTTTTGATATTTCAAAGCTTAGGTCTTACCAGGCAGACTCTCAACTGGTTCCTCTAAGTTAACCCGAACACTTAGCTCCGCCCAGCCTTGGCTAGATAGACCTTCCAGGCCGTGATCACGACTGTCATCTCCTCTCCTCTCTTCTGGAGAAAAGCCTTCCTCTTTTCTTCTTGCCTGCATCTTTTTACCTCATTTTCAGCTACTGGTCAGGAATCAATGCCTGCTTTCCCTAGTGCTCTGGACTCTTTTTCTCTGCCTTCCAAACCTAGATTAAAAGGCATGGCTTTTGTCTCCCTCTCCCAACAGCTGCCAGGAATTTGAGCTAGTCTGTCCTGTTGTTTGGTTTCAAACACTAGTAAAACTTTTTGAGCTTAAAAAAACTAAATAAAAATAGATTTTCTTGGGGCTAGAGGGACAGCTCAGCAGTTAAGACAGGGACTACTCTTCCAAAGGACCTGGCTTAAGATTCCTGGCACCTGGGGCTGGGGATTTAGCTCAGTGGTAGAGCGCTTACCTAGGAAGCGCAAGGCCCTGGGTTTGGTCCCCAGCTCCGAAAAAAAGAACCAAAAAAAAAGATTCCTGGCATCTGGGCTGGAAAGATGGCTCAGTGGTTAAGAGCACCGACTGCTCTTCCAGAGGTCCTGAGTTCAAATCCCAGCAACCACATGGTGGCTCACAACCATCTGTAATGAGATCTGATGTCCTCTTGTGTGTCTGAAGACAGCTACAGTGTACTCATATACATAAAATAAATAATCTTTAAAAAAATCTTTAAAAAATAGACTTTTTCAAAGTTCTTTCTTTGCTTCACTTTTTTTTTTCTTTTTTTTTTTTTTTTTTTTTTTTTTTTCGGAGCTGGGGACTGAACCCAGCAAGCGCTCTACCACTGAGCCAAATCCCCAACCCCTTCTTTCTTTGCTTCAAGTAAGTAAAGTTAGTAGTTTTTTAAAGACAATTGGGTAACCTGATTAGTTTTTAATATCTTAAAACAATTTTTGGATGGAATCCCCATTTATAATTTCTCATTTTTTTTAACAGCTGAATTTGTCATCAGTCTTGCTGAGAAAAATACTACCTTTGATACTTTTAAGGCTTCTCTGGTCAAAAATGGTGCAGAATTCACAGTATGTATATCTGAAGATTCTTTGTTTTCTTTTTGTTTTGGTGTTGCTACTGAATTTAAATTTTGATAGGAGTCAATGATTTTTAAGTAGGAAGGAGCAGTTTGTATATACCAATTAAATCGTCCAATGTGCAAAGTTGTGTTGCTGGTTAGGGAGCCAGATTTCCTCCATATTTCCTAGGAGAATACCACAGGATTTCCATCATTAAGTCTCTGAGGACGTTGACATTCTTGTTCTGTGAATCAGAATGTCAGGAACCATAGAAGTCTAGTTTGGAGGCAGTTTTAAAAGATGGGAAGAAAAATGGTCTCTGGGCATCATCCAAGCCAGTGGTTCCCAACCTTCTAATGCTGCAACCTTTTAATTCAGTTCCTCATGTTATGATGACCCCTAGCCATACAATTGTTTTTTTGTTGCTACCTCATAACTAATTTTTGCTACTGTTATGACTCATGTAAATATCTGTGGTTTTTTTTTGATGGTCTTAGGTGACTCCTAAAAGGGCTGTGACACACAGGTTGAGAGCTGTTGGTCTAAGTTAGCTGCCTGCTGTCCCAGGCTGACCTCCTGTGCTTTCTTTGCCCTTGTCAGCACGTGTGTGTGCATAAGCAAACTTCCCTCAGCACACTTCCCTGCAGCAGACCCTTTGCCTTTCCTGTCGTAATACTGAACAGATCCACAGGCTGATGTGCTTTGTCTTGTGCTTCTTTTCTTCCAAGGATTCTCTTATTAGCAACCTGTTGCGTCTCATACAAACTATGCGGCCTCCAGCAAAGCCTTCTACTAGTAAAGGTGAGTAGGGCTTCCAGCTGAGCCGAGCCTCCAGAAGGATCTGGGTGGTGACATCCCTGTAAACTGTACTTTGCTCTCAGCTGTTGCTAAGCAAGAGAATGAATGCTCTAGTCACATTCTGAGACACTCAAATGACGACTGATATGCCCCTTCCCCTCCTTCATGGGCACACAGCTTGTTGAGGCTTTCAGAGTCAATGACTTAGACAGTCAAGCTGAACTGCTTGTAGTAATTATGTGATACCTGTAGTAAAATGCTGTTTATTTTCCATTAGACACAAATCTAATGTTGAAGTTATTTTATTCACCAGTAAGAACATTAAATGCGTGTCTCTCTCTCTTTCCTGCTCCTTAATGAAATCAGATCCCGTTGTTAAACCCAAAACTGAAAAAGAAAAGCTGAAGGAACTCTTCCCTGTCCTTTGCCAGCCAGACAACCCTTCAGTTCGGGTACGGATGCTGTTTGGGGAATGTCTGCCCAAAGTGTGTGTCCTCTGTCCCTTTCCTCCTTCTCCTTAGAGACTATCTGGATTTTAACTTCGTGTCTGTTGTGTGATATTTTTCTGAGCAAGAGTATAAAAGGGTCCAGAGAATAAGAGTCAAAGGTCATGAGCTTGGATGAGCTTGGGCACTCAGAGAAGCAGAGGTGAAGGGATATCAGACAGGCGAGAAATGACTTAAGATTCTGACATAGATGCCCAGTGTACAAAGTTAGAATTTTTTATCATTTATACTTTTAAAAGTGTAATTTTTTTTTTTTTTTTTTTGGTTCTTTTTTTTTTTTTTTTTCGGAGCTGGGGACCGAACCCAGGGCCTTGCGCTTCCTAGGTAAGCGCTCTACCACTGAGCTAAATCCCCAGCCCCAAAAGTGTAATTTTTGATATGTTTTTATTTTTAAAAGATTTCATTTTAGGATAGCTGTGTTGGTAAATTTGTTTAATTCCAGCATTTGGGAAGCAAAGGCAAGAGGATCTCTGTGAGTCCAGGGCCAGCCTGGTTTATATATTGAGTTCTAGGACAGCTAGGGTTACATAGGAAAAAAAAACTTAGAATTTACTGAGTACCTGTTAATTCCAAAGGTTGGATGAGAAAGCCCACCAACCCAAATCATGATCAAATTAATTAAAGCAAGCAGGTAATTAAAGCAAGCCTTTTTATTTATGGACATAGGCTGCCTCTTCCTAAGGTAGGGCTCAAGAAGTCAGCATTGGGCATGGAGAAGACAAAGTTTTTATAGCTCAGGGGTAGGGGATTTCCAAGTGGGGGATTCGGCAGGCAAATAGGTGGGGTTACAGAAGCAGAATGTAACACGGTGTCACAACAGGTGGTTTAATAACCTTTTGAAACAAAATTAGGGTTGCAAGGTGCTCATAACTACTTTCTGAAACAAAGACATGATCGCCATTCCTGGAGCAGGCAGACCAGAACCATTTGTAGTTAAGGTTGACAGTGGGACATAGCCCAACCCTTGAGGACAGATTTAATCCTAACCAGGAGTGAATCTAGTTTGCCTTTATTGTGAGCTGGCTTTCAAGCCCAAGATGGAGGCAGGCTGGTTCATCATGCTCGCCGTGTACCAGACAAGCAACAGTAGAGAGAGCAGATCAGGTTTTCTGCCTTTTTGCAGATTACATGCTATGTTTGGATGGAGAGTAGGGAATTAGTATGTCAGTAGCCTGCCTAGTAGGAGAGAGGTAGGTAGTAAACAATCGGCACCAGTATGCCCTGGTCTTTATAGGGGGTTGGTTCCAGAACCCCCAGGTACCAAGAACAGATGCTCAAGTTCTTCAGACGAGATGAGTACAATGTTTGCATGTAGCACACATGCACCCTTTCACACTTTACATCATTTCTAGATTACCCAGCATGGTGTAAGCGCGGCGAAAGTCGCTGCTAGGCCTTACAGCTTAGGTCCCAGGAAACCTGTGAACATGCAGTTGTCTGAATCTAGGATATAGGCCTTGTCACTACAGAGGGCCAACATCTGTGTCACGGTGCACACAGTAAAGACTGTGGGCTGTAATTTGACAGGAAAGGGAATGCAGAAAGAGTGCTGCTTCTTCTAAAGTTTTTATATCTGAGGCCAGAGTGATGGCTCAGTGGGTAGAGGTGCTTGTGAGCATGACTGACGACCTGAGTTTGGTCCCCGGGACTCACATCTTATTGAAGGAGGAACCCACAGGCTAGTGATGCGAAGGAGGGCAGATCCTTTGTTCTCCTTCTCATTACTTTGCTGCCCTCTGACCCTCTAGACCATGTTGGATGAAGAAGATGTGAAAGTCGCTGTGGATGTTTTGAAAGAGCTGGAAGCTTTAATGCCCAGTGCAGCAGGCCAAGAGAAACAAAGAGACACTGAGCACAGGTTTGTCCTTACGTCCTGTTCATTCATGTGTAGTATACTGTGACAGTTGAATTTTATGGATCAGTTAAGCAAACTGTGGAGAAAGTGTATGGGCTCTTAACCGGCTGTGCATTAGGTTGGGCTTCATTGCTCCTTGCTAAAGGTGTTTATACCAGAAATGCTACGGTGCTCAGAAGTTAGAAATTGGAGCTGCCGGAGACCAACTACATCTAAGTCATTACTGGCCTGTGGGGGTGTGGTCCAGTTCAGAGGTTAGGGTTTCTAGCTTATACAGAGGACACTGTCCTGGGTGCTTAGGGATGTAGAGGTGAATTGGGTTGATTTATTTTTTCAAACAGGTCTTTGTTGATTTATTAGGGACAGGACAAAGAAGAAGAAGAGGAGTCGGAGCCGAGATCGTGATCGAGACCGGGACAGGGACCGGGACAGGGACCGTGACAAGGACCGAGAACGAGATAGAGATCGAGAACGAGACAGAGAGCGAGATAGAGATAGAGATAGAGACCATAAGCGGAGACACCGATCACGCTCTCGGTCACATTCTAGGACCCGGGAGAGGGCTAAGGGGAAATCTAGATACAGGTCTAGGAGCAGAAGTCAGAGTCCCTTCAAAGATCGGAAAGACCGGGAAAAGTATGGGGAGAGGAATCTGGACAGATGGCGGGATAAGCATGTGGACCGCCCTCCTCCTGAAGAGCCTGCCATTGGAGACATTTACAATGGCAAAGTGACCAGCATCATGCAGTTTGGCTGCTTCGTGCAGCTGGAAGGCCTAAGGTAATGGTTGTACTCTCTCACATCAGTGTGTACACCGGCTTTTACTGCTGAAGTGGGAGTGTGTGTTCATAGTCCAAGACACTACCACAATTACACTTAGTCAATTCAGGTATGCCAGGGTTATTTTATTAGGAAGTTAGACTTTTTGTTGATTTCTTTTAATTATTTTTTATTTTTGAAATGCAGTCTGTTTCCCTGGCTGTTTTAGAATTCTCTGTGTAGACCAGGCTGGCCCCAAACTCTGAGAGTTTGCCTCTCACCTGTGTCTGCCTCCCACTTGCTGAGATTAAAGGCGTGTGTTATAATGTTTAGCCTTTTGGTTGATTTTTATTTTTTTCAAGGGCTTTGAGTGTAGTAGACGAGTTCCCTGCCATATTCTTAGCCTTAGGTTTTTTGGTTTTTTGGGTTTTTTTGTTTTGTTTTTTTGTTTTTTGGCTTTTTGGTTTTTTTTTTTTTTTTTTTTTGTTTTGTTTTTTTTTTTTTGATTTTGAAATGTCCCAGAGCCATTTATTCCTTCCTCTGCCCTCAGTAGATCTGTCCTTTGCTGATCGTGACAGTTGGGAATTGATCTCTCGCTTCCTTCTCAGTCTATCTTTCTGTTTAGGGGGCGGTGATGCTAACACTAACTTCTTGGTGCTCTTTTGTGAGCTTTCCTCTTCCTCCTCTTCTTCCTCTCCCTCCTCCTCCTCTCCTTCCTTATTTGTGTGTATTATGCTCATGTTCATGTGTGGCACTTTACCAAGTGGGCCATCTTACCTGTTTGAGACAAAAACTCACCATTGTTGGCAGGGCTTGTAACCTCAGACTTCCTGTGTCCCAGGCTGGACTGGAATTCATGCTCTTTCTGCCCTGCCTCCTGAGGCAAAGGTTTCAGGCCCATGAAGACTGCTTTGTTTAGGTGCAGCAGGAGTAGAAGTCAGTTGGATAAAGTTATGTTAGGCTTATTTCAGAGGTGCTTCACTTTCTCTCAGGAAGCGGTGGGAAGGCCTGGTGCACATTTCTGAGCTTCGACGGGAAGGTCGAGTGGCCAATGTGGCTGATGTTGTGAGCAAAGGCCAGAGGGTAAAGGTCAAAGTTCTGTCCTTCACTGGGACCAAGACCAGCCTGAGCATGAAGGTGGGTGATATCTCCAGTCTTTCCACAGCCGATAGCCCAGGGTGTGTCAGAAGACAGCGAGTGAGCAGTTCCCTTCTTATTGTGCTTCAGGATGTGGATCAAGAAACAGGAGAAGATCTAAACCCAAACAGACGCAGAAATCTGGTCGGGGAGACCAACGAAGAGACGTCGATGCGGAACCCAGACCGACCCACCCACCTCTCCCTCGTCAGTGCTCCTGAAGTAGAGGATGACTCACTGGAGCGCAAGCGGCTCACCCGCATCTCTGACCCAGAGAAGTGGGAGATCAAACAGGTTGGGGACTCAGAGTCATTCAGCATGGAGCATGGTAGTTAGGAGAGTGGGCCCTAGATATGGCAGCCTGCGGCGGCATCTGTCCACCAGGGCCAGAGGTGGTGGCATGGGATTAACAGTGAGCAGAGTTGAACCTTAGTACCTAGCCTGTGGTGACTGCGGTTGTTGTTATTTTCCTCGTTCTTCAGTGAGCATTAGAGTGATGGTGTGTCAAGCTCTGGGTAGCACTGGGCTGCAGAGACAGGGTTCTGTGGTTCGTGCCCTTGAGGGACTCAGCACCCAGGGGCAGAGACAGGGCTAAACAAGTAACTGTAGGGCTGCATGCTGCATGAAAGAGTGCCAGGAGCTGTGGTGGTAAGGGAAGGCACCAGTAACCCTTCCTGGGGACAGTGCCTCTGAGCCCACGCCTTCAGCGCCCTGTTGTGCTGGTCCCTGGGGATTGGACATGTGGCTCACTCTGACTCTTACATGCTGGACTCCAAGAGAAGACTCCTCGTGTGACATCTCTGGAATGTACACTGAGACGGGAGTTTTGATGGTAGCTGCAGGTCTTAGTTACAGTGCTGCCTCCTCCTGCCCTCTCTAGATGATTGCTGCCAATGTGCTTTCCAAAGAAGAGTTTCCAGACTTCGATGAAGAGACCGGCATTCTCCCTAAGGTGGATGATGAAGAAGGTAATCTGCCACTTGGGTTAGCTGGAGGAGGGGTTGGGAGGGTGATTGCAAGTTGCATTGCTAGAGCGGGCTGTTTGTGGTTTCCCTCGTGGGTATTCACTGTTTGTTCCCTGACTCACTCCTCATCTTTGGATAGAAGCTCGTGTTTACACAGATCAGTTACCTGTTCCTATTGTTCATTATGTAGTCGAGGCTAGACTTGGTCCCCCCTCTCTCTCTCTTAGTTTTTTTTTTTTTTAAAGATTTATTTATTTACTTAATGTATATAAGCACACTGTAACTGTCTTCAGATACACCCGACCCCATTACAGATGGTTGTGAGCCACCATGTGGTTGCTGGGAATTGAACTCAGGACCTCTGGAAGAGCAGTTGGTGCTCTTAACCACTGAGCCATCTCTCCAGCCCTCCCTTTTAATTTTTATTTTATTTTTTCTTTTCTTTTTTCTTTTTTTCGGAGCTGGGGACCAAACCCAGGGCCTTGGCGCTTGCTAGGCAAGTGCTCTACCACTGAGCTAAATCCCCAACCCCCCTTTTAATTTTTTTTTTTTCCGGGGCTGGGGATCGAACCCAGGACCTTGCGCTTCCTAGGCAAGCGCTCTACCACTGAGCCAAATCCCCAACCCCCTCCCCCTTTTAATTTTTAATGACTTGTTTTTATTTCATGTGAATTCGTGTTTTTGCCTACATGGTTGCTTGTATGAGGTTGCTTGTAACTCCTTTGGAGTTACAGACAGTTGTGAGCTGCCATGTGGGTACTGGAAATTGAACTCAGGTCCCCTTGAAGAGCAGCCAGTGCTCTTAACTGCTGAGCCATCTTTCCAGCCCTAGACTTGGACTCTTGATTTTCCTTTGTCAGCCTCCAGGGTGCTGGGATTACATGCATGTGCTGTCTACCCAATTTACTTTAGGTGCATATGTATTTAGTTTCCAGGCGTGTGTGTGTGTGCTATTATTGTTATTTGTTTGTTTGTTTGTTTGTTTTGAGACATACATATATAGCCCAGGCTAGCCTATAGTTTACTATGTGGCAACAGTGATCTTGAACTATTGATCCTCCTGCTTCCACTTCCAAGTGCTAGGTTTATATGCATGAGCCACTCTTAACCTTTAAATACTTTTTTCTTTGTGGTGCTAGGGATTGAACTTGGCCCTGCATATATTAGCAGGTACTGTCTCTGAGCTGCAGCCCCCTTTCGTTTATGAATGAGATTATTATGAGGTTCCTAAGCTTGCCTGTTACTACCTGTGTGGAAGACCTTGTATTTTTCAACATGTAGAAATGCTAGATGAGATGGGGCGCAGTTGTTACCTCAGCTCTGAAGGCTGAGGCAGGACCATTACGAGTAACACCATCTAGAATATCAGAACAGTTTTCTTCACAGGCTTGGCTTCTTTTGACAGCAGTTTTAATCAGTTCTTTGACTGGAGCAGAAATGCCCTAGCAGTGGGTGTGGGGAAAGAAGAGCAAGTCACCTAGGGTAGAGTTTTGCTTCTGCTGATGTCTTTTGGACCTGGGACGCTATTCCTTTAGTTAAAAAAAATACATTTGCTTATTAGTGTGTGTGTGTGTGTGTGTGTGTGTGTGTGTGTGTGTGTGTGTGTGTGTGTGTGAAAGAGAGAGAGAGAGAGAGAGAGAGAGAGAGAGAGCGAGAGAGCACACATGTGCTGTGGTCCATATATGGAAAACAGAACAACTTGCCATAGTTGGTTTGTCCTTTTACCACGTAGGTCCTGGGGGTCAAGCTCAGAACATCAAGTGACTTTACACCCTTAGCCATATTGCCAGTTTGGGAAACTATGCTATGTATAAAAGTGTGCCTCTGGGTTTGCATGCGTGTGTGCCTGTCTGTATGCATGCATAGCTTTCAAAGGATGGCTTGCAGTGTGTGTTCACTCCTTCCACGTGGGCTCCAGGAATTGAACTCAGGTACTTGCGAGCCTGAAATTAAACTTTTTGATGAAAATGACTGTCCTCTTGTTTTAACTACCTCTATTTGGTGAACGTTTAGATGAGGATCTTGAAATTGAACTTGTTGAAGAGGAGCCTCCGTTCCTGAGAGGGCACACCAAGCAGAGCATGGACATGAGCCCCATCAAAATCGTTAAGGTGAGAAGGTGGGGCTTTTTACCTGGAAACACCCACCAGCTTGTTTCCTTAAAGCAATGGCTTAAAGCATAAGTAGGAGTCAGGCCACCTGATTACAAACCAGGTCTACATCTTGAAAATGGAGGGTGGCTCAGCTCCATGCGTTTGCCTGTTTAATCTTTGTGGTTAGTTACTGCGTTTTGAGCGAAAGCAGAGAGATAAGCAGAGGGCTTGCTCTACCATTGTTGCTGTGTTTAGGTCCTTAGGGCTTGAGTCTCTGCTGCCCTGGAGGACAGAACACAGAGTTCAAGGCAGAATCCTTAAAAAATTTTTTTTTCTTTTTCTTTTTTTTTTTTTTTTTTTTTCGGAGCTGGGGATCGAACCCAGGGCCTTGCGCTTGCTAGGCAAGCGCTCTACCAATGAGCTAAATCCCCAACCCCCAAAATTTTTGGTGTGGAGCAGATAATCTTAAGGGTGTGCGAGCCCAGCTAGCCTATATAATACTCATAATGGTGGTTGGTTTGTTTTTTGAGGCGAGGTCTTACTATGTAGCCCTGGTTGGCCTGGAACTCTCAGAGATTACCTGCCTCTGCCTCCTGAGTGCTGGGATTACAGGTGTGAGGCACACATCCAGCTGTAATCCACTCTCTCAGTGTTCTCACGTGGTCTCATAGCTGCTTGCGTTGTTAGGGATGGGCAACTCACTGACCTTTAAGGATGCCCATGATGGAGCTGATTTTAATTCTAACTGAAACACCCATATTACCCTAAATTTTAGTCCTTAGGGTTATTAAGAATTCTTTTCCATTTCTCCTCCCAACTGTGTATGCATGTACACATATTTATGTGTGTGTGCAGGCATGTGACCGCACCGCAGTTCACACATGGACGTTAGATGACAAGCTGACACTCCCCTTCCACCTTGTTTGAGACAGGGTCTCTTGTTCACCATTGAGTATGCCAGGCCAACTGGCCCTTGAGCTTCAGGGGATTTCTGTCTCTGCTTCCCATTTCATTGTAGAAATGCTGGGATTCCATAGATGTACGCTGCTGTCTGCCTTGTGTGGACTCTGGGGATCTGGACTCAGGTCCTCACACTATGGCATGAGCTTCACTCACTGAGAAGTCTCCCCAGGATTCTTCTTTTTGTGTTGTTGGTTTTCTTTGTTTTTTTGAGTCAGGGTCTTGCTGCTTGTTATGTAGCCAAGAATGGCCTCAAACACACAGTAATCTTCCTCAGCCTCCTGAGTTCTAGGATCTCGGTCTGCACACATCTTGCTCCAGTCTTTTGTTCTGTCCTTTATGCATCTAAAAGTAGCATCATCCCTTGCTCTAAGGGATGATTGTTCAAGCTAAAGGTTCTTTCACTGATAGAATTTTATTGTGTGTTCCAGATGATCCATTGATTTTCTGTAGCCTGAGACATGGATGTGAACTTTATCCTTCTCGTGCTTCAGATGACAGTAGTTCTACCTCGTCTGTATTTTTTAGACAGAGTCTCAGTCATGCTGCCTTGGCTGGTCTGACACTGGCTCTGTAGACTAGGCTGGCCTCAAACTCACAGAGATTTGCCTGCCTCTGTCTCCCAAGTGCTGGGATTAAAGGCAAACAGCACTGTGTGTGCCTAGGCTAACCGTCCACCTTTTCCTAGATACTCAGTGTTTGCTGTTTTTCCTCTGTTTTAGAACCCGGATGGCTCCCTCTCCCAAGCAGCCATGATGCAGAGTGCCCTGGCCAAAGAAAGGCGGGAGCTGAAGCAGGCCCAGCGGGAAGCAGAGATGGATTCTATACCCATGGGGCTCAACAAACACTGGGTGGACCCCTTGCCTGATGGTAAGGCTCCAGAGTGTGGACCTTTTTTAAAAATAAAAAAGGCTTTATGTATATGTACAATTGATACTGTAGACACAAAGTGAAAATTTAGCCTTGGTTTTCTTTTTGTATTGTAGCTTTTTTATATTTCATTTCTTTTTACAGTTTACTATCTCCTCTAAAAAATTAATTTTAGCTGGGGCTTGGTGGTGGTGCATGCTTTTAATTTGAGCACTTCAGGTGCAGAGAGGGCAGGCGGATCTCTTGAGTTTAAGGCCAGCCCCTGTATGGTGTTGATCCCCTGGACCTGTTGTAGGCAGTTGTAAGCAGTTGTAAGTTGCCCGACATGGATGCTTAGATCTGAACTCCAGTTTTCTGGAAGAGCAGCAACCAGGCCCTTTGAAAAAAACGACAGATGGTCTTAATCATTGAGCCACCTCTCCAATGCTTTAACTTTAAACAGTTGTTTAAAATAAGTATTTCAATAACCTTGGTCAATTCATTACAGTGGCTGAGTTTTTTTCTAAATGACTTTTAAGACTTATTTTAAAGATAGTCTAGTGTAAGGGCTAGAGAGGTATCTCAGTGGTAGATTGTGTACACAGCATACATGAAGCCCTAGGATCTATTCCCAGCACAAGGGGAGAAAAGAGTACATTATGAGGCGGATGGGGTTGCCCAAGCCTATAATCCCAGCACTTTGGAGGTAGAGGCAGCATTAAGAGTTTGAGGCCGTGCTGGAGGGTAGTGGTGCACATTTTCAGTCCCAGTACTCGGGATGCAGAGGTGCAGGGGATCTCTAGGTTTGAGGCCAGCCTGGTCTACAGAGCAAGTCACAGGGCATTCAAGGGTACACAGAGAAACTGTTTTGGGAAAAAAAGAAAAAGTTCAAGATGAACTTCAATTACATTGGGACAACATGGGCTGTGTTAGACCCAGTCTCAAAAACAACAAAAGGGGCTGGAGAAATGGCTCAGTGGTTAAGAACACTGACTCCTTCCAGAGGTCCTGAGTTCAGTTCCCAGCAACCACATGGTGGCTCACAACCATGTAATGGGATCCAACATCCTCCTCTGGTGTCTGAGTACAGTGATAGTGTACTCATACACATTAAGGAACAAAACAAACCCCCCCAAAAAAAACAAAGAGTGAAAACTACAGCTTTTATGTATATTTGTATATGGTTGAATGTATGTGTGCATGCTATATGCATATGGATGCCCTTGGAGGCAAGGAGGGGGCATCAGACACCCTGGAATTAAGAGTTCCATGCCGTGGTGAGCCACTTAATAAGGGTGCGGGGAACTGAACTGTGTCTTCCACCCGAGTAGTGAATGTTCTTAGTGGCTGAGCTTCCTTCCATACCTTGTTTTTGTTTTTTGAAATGTGGATGGGTGTTGTGCCTGAGTGTTCTAGCTCTGTGTACCTTGTATGTGTCTGGTGCTCATGGAGGTCAGAAGAGGGCGTTGGATCTCGAGTTACAGGTGATTGAGTGCCACCGTATAGATACTAGGAATCCAGTTTGGGTCCTCTGGTAACCACTGGTTATCTCTCTAGCCTCTGATGTATGTTTGTTTGTTTAAGATAGGGTTTCATTATGTAGTTCTGGCTGACTTTAAATTAACGGTAGCTTAGGCTGATCTTAAACTTGGAACAGTCTTTCTGCTTCAGCCTCCTATGTGCTGGGATTTCAGGTGTGAGCCGCCATGACTGTCTAGAACCTAGTCTTTCATAGGGGTTTAGAGAGTATGTGATGGCAGGCAAGAAATGGCCTGTGTTAACCAGTTTTCAGTAGACAAGACCTTTGAAAGCCTGTGTGTTGTGCTGAGTGTCGAGGGATGAGGCAGGATTGGCAGGTCAGGGCTTTGTAGATGGTTTTAGGTATCTGGACTCATCCTGAGTGCATGATGGAATGTAAAAGTGTCCTAAGCAGTATACTCCTGCAGAGTATGGCATCATCAGACAAGAGGAAATATCTGAGAAGTGTAGACTGTCGAATGCTGAATGTATTGAATATTGGAATATTGAATAGAAGAAGTGGGAGTGGCCAAAGATAGCTTCCAGGTCTACTGTGAGCACCAGAGTGATGGTGCTTGGGGTGAGATGAGGAGCAGGTGTGTGGGGAAAGTGACTGCAGAGCTGGACCTGTGTCTCAGGTAGCCAGGAGACATCTCAGTTGAGGTATCAGGAATGTTCAGAAGAGGGCTGTAGCTGGCCTTTGCTACTTTGTGCGTTCTTCTTTTTCTCATCTTTTTTTTTTTGTTTGTTTGTTTTTTTTCTTTTCTTTTTTTCTGAGCTGGGGACCGAACCCAGGGCCTTGCGCTTGCTAGGCAAGCGCTGTACCACTGAGCTAAATCCCCGACCCTTTTTTTCCTCATCTGTTATCTCCTGTTTTATCCCCTATCACTAGAAAGGACAGGAAGAAGGATAGATGTGTGTGTGTGCGGGGGAGACAGAGGCCCAGAGAGAGAGGGAGATCCCAGTGTTACTATGTAGCCCTGACTCAAACTTACATAAATACGTATTTAAAGATTTACTTTTACTGTTTTAAGTTAAATTTAAGTTAAGTGCTTGTGTATGGGTATCTACCCACAGAGTTAGAGGTGCTGGATCCCCGGTGCTGAAGTTACAGGCAGTTGTGAGCCACACATCTTGGGTGCTGGGGTCCTTCGGAAGAGGAGCATACTGAGCTCTCTCTCCTGTCCCTGAGACTGAAGTATGTTTTTACAGGTGTTTTTGTCAGCAGGTTTGTAACATTTTTGTGTTTGAGAGAGCCACCAAAATTCTCTTTATCTTGCTCCTTTTACTCCTAATTCAGACTACAAATTTTAGGGTTAACGTTAAAAACAGCGGGTGGAGGAAACCAGGCCCAAAGCACCACACACTGTATGAGGTGTCCAGTGTGTGCCAGCCCGAGAGAGAGAGAGAGAGAGAGAGAGAGAGAGAGAGAGAGAGAGAGAGAACGAGAGAGAGAACGAGAACAGACTAGTGCTGTCTGGGAAGGAGATTGTTTCTTTTGGAGGGATGAAGGCGTTGTAAAATCAGGTGGTGGTGATGGCGCACAGCTTTGGAGGGTTTTAGAAGGCACTGAGCTATCACTTGAGAAGATGGCGCATGGCAGGAGCCTGAAACAGAACTCAGTTTGTTTTCCTTTGCAGCGGAAGGCAGGCAGATCGCTGCCAACATGAGGGGGATTGGGATGATGCCCAATGACATTCCTGAGTGGAAGAAGCATGCCTTTGGGGGCAACAAAGCTTCTTACGGGAAGAAGACCCAGATGTCAATCCTTGAGCAGAGAGAGAGCCTGCCTATCTACAAACTGAAGGAACAGCTGGTGCAGGTGGGAGGCCATTTTGGGGTGAGGGATGGGGTGTAGAATGTTTTCTAATTGGGATGTGTGTTGGGGTGCTGGAGCTCAAATCTGATCAAGCACTGTTCTACTAAGCTGTATCCCCAGACTTACCACTATTTTTCTGTGTGTACTTTTACCTACGTATGTGTGTGGTTTAGGGGCCAGGGCACTTGAGGGGTCAGAGGATGTGTTGTGGGTTGAATGTCTCCCATCTTTATGTGGGTTCAAACTCAGGCCTGTGCTGAGGCATCTTTAGACATGGAGCCATCTCTCTGGCTCCTTCCTTTATCTTTCTTAGGCATGGCTTCATTCTGGCTAGCGTAGGCTGATGGGGAACTCATCTGTATCCCAGCTGGCCTCAGAGAATGGCGCTCCATCCTCTCACCTCAGCCTTCCCAGTACTGTGACTACAGGTGTGAG
Organism: Rattus norvegicus; assembly: GCF_021556685.1. Taxonomy (NCBI): domain Eukaryota; kingdom Metazoa; phylum Chordata; class Mammalia; order Rodentia; family Muridae; genus Rattus; species Rattus norvegicus. The sequence continues at coordinate 92,990,589 of NC_141543.1, forward strand.
CACCACACCGACCTTTAACATTTCCTTCTGAAATGGGTCTCATGAGCGTGAACTACTAATGCTCCTGCCTTAGTTTAGGATTATGGGTGTGCACCACCCATGAAGTGCTAGGAATCAAACTGTGCTGCCAACTGAGCTACGTTTCCCAAGCCCTTCATTTTGGTTTTCCTAGACAGTCTCATATGTCCTAGGCTGACATAAAATCTACTGTGTAGCCTAGGTAGGCCTCAAACTAAAAAAAAAAAAAAAAAAAAAAAAAAAAAAAAAAATCCTCCTTCCTTCGTGGTGTTTTGCCTGTGTGTATGTCTGCAGCATGTGCATGCCCGTTGCCTGCAGAAGTCAGAAGAGGGCACCTGGACTACTGAGCTGCAATGTGGATGCTGGGATTTGAACCCAGGTCCACTATGAGAGCAGCCAGTGCTCTTACTGGCTGAGCCACCTCTCCAGCTCCTGTGGCAATTTTTTTTTCTTTTTTCTTTTTTTCGGAGCTGGGGACCGAACCCAGGGCCTTGTGCTTGCTAGGCAAGTGCTCTACTACTGAGCTAAATCCCCAACCCCTCCTGTGGCAATTTTTTTTTTTTTTTTTTTTTTTGGTTCTTTTTTTCGGAGCTGGGGACCGAACCCAGGGCCTTGCGCTTCCTAGGTAAGCGCTCTACCACTGAGCTAAATCCCCAGCCCCCCTGTGGCAATTTTTAACAAATATATTTATATTGTGCCCCTTTCAGGCTGTACATGACAATCAGATCCTAATTGTAATCGGAGAGACAGGATCTGGGAAGACAACACAGATCACCCAGTACCTGGCAGAGGCAGGCTATACTTCCAGGGGCAAGATTGGGTGCACCCAGCCCAGAAGAGTGGCAGCTATGTCTGTGGCCAAAAGAGTATCAGAGGAATTTGGTTGTTGCCTTGGTCAAGAGGTAAGTGGTTGGAGAAGTTGCTGTGTGAATTTCAGAAGAAAAATAGACTGACCCAAATACTTTATCTATAAAACGAGAATATTATTACATCTTTTTAGATTCCTCCCAAAGGAGGGAGATTTTCATTGTCATCAAATAATTCAGGTTTAAGTCCAGAGCAGGGCAAAGTTTACTAAAGGAAACCACTGTGATCTGTAATTCCCTCTCTAGTAGGAGTATGAAGGCCAGTGTACCTTACTTTTGCTTCTTTGTAGGATTGTCTTTCTTTTACCCTTTAAACCCCATAACACTAGATAAGAGAGAAAAATGGATAGAGAGGAAAGGAAAGAGATCCCTTAATAAAATCAGGGTTTGGTAAGGAGGCGATGTTATTGTTAGACTACTTCCTGCTGATTAGGGGCCTCCAGTTCCTTGGGGTAAGTTTGATCTTTGCTGTTAGGATATCTAATTTTTTTCTTGTTATTTTGTGTTTTGGGCATGACTGCTTAACAAAGCTGCTCTGTGACCAACAGCCAACACCATTCTGGGGCCCTAGCATTTATATGTCCTCTGAAAAGTCCCCAGAATTTCAAACGTCACACAGTTGCAGAAACGATCTACAGTTGGCAAAATCATGGTCCTGCTAGAGCACGAGGCAAATTTTTGTCAGCTTTTGTGGACAATCTGAAGTAGCCCCATATCCCACACCTGGGATTAAAATGAGGACATATTCTTACAATATTTCTGAATTTTTTAAAGAAATCAGAGTTCTAAAATTGTCACTAAAGGCCAGTCTGATAACTTCACAGAGAGACCCCATGTCTCTGGTCTTCTTCTGCCCTGCTGTAGGTAGGCTACACCATTCGATTTGAGGATTGCACCAGCCCAGAAACAGTCATCAAGTACATGACAGACGGCATGCTGCTCAGAGAGTGCCTGATTGATCCCGATCTCACTCAGTACGCCATCATCATGCTGGACGAGGCACATGAGAGGACTATTCACACAGATGTGCTCTTTGGGTTGTTGAAAAAGGTAAACACTGGTGTCTGGGAATAGGATTTGAGTGCGCTGTGACGTTTTGCTGGTCTTTTTTAGTAAGCCATCTTGCATTTCCCTTTAGACAGTTCAAAAACGACAAGACATGAAGCTGATTGTCACCTCAGCCACCCTGGATGCAGTGAAGTTTTCTCAGTACTTCTATGAAGCACCCATCTTCACAATCCCTGGTCGAACCTATCCAGTGGAGATTCTGTACACAAAGGAGCCCGAAACAGACTACTTGGACGCCAGCCTGATCACAGTCATGCAGATCCACCTGACAGAGCCGCCAGGTGAGGGCAGAGTCTGTCTTCTGCTAGTCTTATGAAAACACATTTTAAATTTGTTGTCTCTGTAAGCCTCAGGCATGTGTGTTTAGAATAGTGATGGAAATGTTTAAATGCCCGTATTTAAGTGTAGAAGGATCATAACCTCTTGGTTTACTTATTTTTGTGGTTTTTCAAGACAGGGTGTCTCTTTATGGCGCTCTTGGCTTTTTAGAGTTCATAGTGTGTATATTTCCCCTCTCTCTCTCTCTCTCTCTCTCTCTCTCTCTCTCTCTGTGTGTGTGTGTGTGTTGCCGTTAGTGTTGCTGTCTCCTTTCATACACACAGTTTCATGATTTGGACCTGTGGTTTGAGCTACCAAGAGGCTAAAGCAGGATGATTGCTTGAGCTAGAAGTTTAGGGCCAGCCTGGACAACATGATAGAACTCTCTTTCAAAATAAAACAGATCCAAGCCTGGCTACAGGCCTGTAATCCTGGCTATTTACTTGGGGGGCAGGGGTGCTGAGGCAGATAGAGCTCAAGTTCAAGATGGACAGTGGAGTGAGAGCTTGTCTCACAGCTTTTAAAACGTGAGGAGAGCTGGGGATGTGGCTCAGGGCGGACATGCACAAGACTCGTGTACCTCCCCTGCCACAAAAGATACAAGAGAGCCAGAGACAGTGAGTGACATTCCACTCTCTTCCTAGGTGACATCTTGGTTTTTTTGACTGGTCAGGAAGAGATCGATACTGCTTGTGAGATCCTGTATGAAAGAATGAAGTCACTGGGACCTGACGTCCCAGAGTTGATCATCCTCCCAGTGTACTCTGCTCTTCCGAGTGAGATGCAGACCCGAATCTTTGATCCAGCTCCTCCTGGCAGCAGAAAGGTAACATGGGGCTGAAATGGGAGTGGTTCCACATACCCTAAAGTCACGTGGGTGCGCAGCCATGGGTCCACTTGTCACTTGTAATCCAGTGATGGATTACACGCACATGCCACCATGCCTTTTATGTGGGATCTGGACACTAAACTCAGTTTTCAGACTTGAGACAAGTACTTTACCAATTGAGCTATCCCCCTGCCTCAGTTTATCATTTTTAAATTTAAAAATTTTATTTTACTGCTGGGCATGGTGGCATGTTCACACCATGGTGCATGTATGTGGGTCAGAGGCCCCTGCAGGAGTCAGTTCTTTCCTCCCACCATAATCAAGGTCATCAGGCATGGTGGCTCGTGTTTACCCACTGAGCCATCCTGCTAGACTCTGAATGTATTATATTTTATACATGGTTCATTACTTGATAGACATTAGGTTATTTCCACTTTGGGACATACCCCAGTACTTCTGCTGTGAACATTTGTCTACCATTTTTCTCAGTCATGTGTTTCTCTCATATTTTGACTGTGGAGATAGATGGGAAAATACTCAGTGGGTGTCAGGAGGTAGAGGGGTGACGGGTAAGGGAAAGTCAGGCGTAACTCTCAGGCTTCTAACTTGCATAGCTGGGCGGCACGTGGTTTTAAGAGTTAGACATGGGAGAAGGAGCAGCTTGCGGGGAATAGATGATGAGTTCTCTGTTCTGTCTGTTAGACTTGTTTCTAAGCAGGGCCCTTGTGGCTGTGAGGCAGGTGAATGCCTTTCAGGGCCAGTAAGATACTGGTGTGATTCGAGACATTTCAGTGCCTCCTAGCAATGATTTTTTTCCAAGCAGTTGTGTTTTATGAGCTGAACCTCTGGGTGAAAACCAGTGGCAGAGCCAAGCTGAGAGTAATAATCTTCTAGATCACATATAGTGCTGCACACACAAACCGTGAAATTCCTGTCCCTCGTGGTTCGTTTTATGATGAGGAGAAAAGATCCAATCCTCTTCTTGTTCCACATATATGAACAGCCCATTTAGTAGTCCAGGTGTCTCTGTGGGAAAAAGAAAAATCTCATTTTGCTGTGCTACATGTGATGCCAGGAAATCTGTGCTTTCCCAGGGAGCTAGAAAATTAAAATTATAGTAATCATCTGCTCTAGACAATGAGGTACACAGCTATTTATACCAAATGAGATTGGCTCTGAGCAGTGTTGGCTCTTTTCTGCTTTATTGCTCTGAGGCCCCACCCACTTCCAAAGGAACCCTTCAGATGCGGGCACCTTCCCCCTGACTACAGGTACCTGGACTGGGGTTAAATGTCAAGGGTCTAGAGGGAGATAGTAGCTTCCTTGAGAAAGAGTAAGACCTTTTCTAAACTCAGCTCACTCTGACTGTCTTCCTCATCTGCAGGTGGTGATTGCCACCAACATTGCAGAAACATCTCTGACCATCGACGGCATCTACTATGTGGTCGACCCTGGATTTGTGAAGCAAAAAGTTTACAATTCTAAAACAGGGATTGACCAGCTCGTGGTGACACCTATTTCTCAGGTATGGGTGTGTCTATCAAGCTTTTCCCAAAATTCTGGTGAATTCTGGTCTCTCTGGGATTCGCTACGGTCCCTCCCTCCTTCGTTCCCTCCCTTTCTTCTTTTCCTGTTTGTTTCAAGACAGGGCCTTGCCAGGATCTCTGTAAGTTCTAGACTTAGCCTGGTCTACATAGCAAGTTTCAATTGGCTAGGGCTTCACGGAGAGACCATTTTGGGAAAAGGAAAAGGCAGGTCTTGCTGTATAGCTTAAGCTGGTCTTAAATGTGGAATCCTCTGTCTCTGTCTCATTATGAGATTATAGGCATATGGCACCACACTGTGCTTGGTCCTATATTTTTAGTCTTTTGTCCTCAAAAGTGAACTTAGTGGGATAAGGAGAAGCTTCATACTATGTATGCTAGCCACTCTGTGTGTTTCACAGGATTAAATTTAGGCCTGATGTATGTTAGACAAACACTCTTTCATTTAGATTTATTTACTTATTATAAATGAGTACACTGTAGCTGTCTTCAGACACACCAGAAGAGAGCATCAGATCTCTTTACAGGTTGTTGTGAGCCACCATGTGGTTGCTGGGAATTGAACTCAGGACCTCAGGAAGAACAGTCAGTGCTCTTAACGCCTGAGCCAACTCTAAGCCCCTGTATTTGTAATCTTTAGAGTGGGATTTCAAAATAAAATTGCTCCATAAATCCAAAGTTTGTTTTTTTAAGATTGCCTCATACATGTTCAGTATTTTTATCATTTGTGTGTGCATGTACTGTGGAGGTCAGAAGCGTTCATCAGCTCCTCTAGAGCTGGAGCTGCAGGAGGTTATGAGCTGCCTAATGTGGGACTCTGCTCCTCTGGGAAAGCAGCCCCAAGATCATGAATACATACATACATACATACATACATACATACATACATACATACACACACACACACACACACACACACATACAATATTATATATATATGTATATGTATATAATTTTAATGTTCATTTTGTTAACCTAACTGGTTTGTTTCTAAGAACATATCAGAGAGCGGTTGGGGATTTAGCTCAGTGATAGAGCGCTTGCCTAGTAAGCACAAGGTCCTGGGTTCGGTTCTCAGCTCCGGGGTGGGGGTGGGGGGACCATATCAGAGAAAGATGATCGAGTACATGCTCAAGGAACAAAAATGGCTGTTCATGGGAGTATGGGTCCTGGATCAGCCAGAAGGGAAAGCAGTTTGATCCAGTATGGTATAACCATGCCATAGAGTATTGTGTGGAATTAACTGCTGATGTGTATTTATATTTAATGTTGTAAATGCTGGCATATTAAAGGAAGGGAGCTACAAAATATGATAAATAAAACAATCCAGTTTTTGTTTAAAAAATACATGATGTGCATTTCTGCGTGAGCATATGGCTGCGGCCTGCACTGGAAGCCTGTAGGCAGGATGTTAGTTAGTTAGGGCTTTTTCGTGGGTGCTGCTGTGTTATTGATTGCTCTGTTCGTGGATGATGTGGGTGATGGGCTTTTTTTTCCTTAGACACCTTTAAGTATTGTGTTTGTCTTTTATAGCAGGCATGCATTGACTTTTATAGTTTGCAAACCCCACAAAACTCCGTTCATTCTGATACTTGAGTGATAATGACTAACGTTCACAAGGTACTTACCGAATACCAGGCACTGCCCTAGCTGGTTCATGTGCACTGGCTCAGAGCCTCTCACACCAGTCCTCATTTCCAGCCAGAAGGTTAGGCACAGAGGGAGTAAAGGACTTGCCTGTCTATCACACACTTGGCAGAGGTAGGATTTGGTCTAGAGAGCCTGGTCCAGTACGTGTGCTCTGTACAGCTCCTTAGGACATGCGTCTCTTTTGTGATGAGCAGATCATTGGCTACTTGTGCCTCTGCTGACTTGGAGCGGCAACTGTGGGTGCAATGCAGTCCCAACAGCGTGAATGCCGCCTGGGTGGGTGTGGCCCATTGTCCTTCATGCTTCATTTTTTGTTGTTCTTTTTTTTTTTTTTTTTTTTTTTTTTGGTTCTTTTTTTTTTTTCGGAGCTGGGGACCGAACCCAGGGCCTTGCGCTTCCTAGGTAAGCGCTCTACCACTGAGCTAAATCCCCAGCCCTGTTGTTCTTTTTGAGAGAGGGTTTCTCTGTGTAGTCCTGGCTGCCCTGGAATTCTCTCTGTAGACCAGGCTGGCCTTGAACTTAGAGATCTGCAGGCCTCTGCCTCCCGAGTGCTGGAACTAAACTGTGTGCCACTGTTGCCTGGCTGTCACTTGTACTTTTCACCTGGAAAGTTGTCAGTTGCCATTGAACACTGCAAACCTGATTGTAGAGTGGCTGCAAAGTCACTGGTGTACTAATTTACTTAGTTTACTTGTAATTTCGGTCATAACTGTGGGGCTGCGGTTTTATTGTCTATGCTGCTCTCCGTGTCTCTTCCATCTACCTGCCTTGTATGCGCCTCCCGAGACAAACTTCCTGGAAGTACTGAGAGTTGGTAAGTCTCTGTGGTGTCGGAAGTTGGCCTAAAGGAAGTGGCGGCTCTGAGAGGCTTGCCCTGAGCTCTGGTGGATCTTTCTTTCTGAGCCTCTCTCTTTCTAACCCTTATGCTTAAAGTCTAGATTAAAATATCTTTGTTAAACCCTAGCTCTGCCTCATAAAAAGCAAACAAAACATTTGCCAGTCCCCTCCCCAGCAGATTTCCTGGAGAGATCTGCCAAGTGGTGTTTTACAGCTGGTACTTTATATGTTCATCCTCTAGGCTCAAGCAAAGCAGAGAGCTGGCAGAGCTGGGAGAACCGGCCCAGGCAAGTGTTACAGGCTGTACACAGAGCGTGCCTACCGGGATGAAATGCTGACCACCAATGTGCCAGAAATCCAGAGAACCAACCTGGCCAGCACAGTGCTGTCCCTCAAGGTAAGAACCACTGTCACCTGAGAATAGCCTGGGGAGCCATCTACTCCACAGTCCTCTTACTTGGAGCACCTCATGGAATTGTCCATTTGAGTGAGATGCGGTGTGTGTGGTAACAGCTCCCTCTGCAGCCTCCCGTGAATACACATTTGTTCCTTACTGTGACAACCAGCAGGATTTTTGGATGTACTAGGTTTCAGGGATGAGGATTTGTTTGTTTATTTGTTTTGTTTGGTGGTTCTGCAAAGGTCTTTACTAAACAGTTCCTTCCAGGGTGGCAGGACATAGCCACAGCCAGGCCATACAGTCACATCCCCAACACCTCAGTTTGAATACAGCATGACAGACTGCCCTTGGCCAGCAGAGGAGGGCAGGCTCCAGCAGTCACTTCTCTAGGGGTGCATAGTTCAGCAGTTTCTCAGTCAGGTCCACAGGTGCTAGTAGCATGCAGCAGCGGCAGCAGAAGAGCTTTAGGCCCAGAGCGTCCAGGGCATCCCCCTCAGTGTGCTCTGCCACGGCAAACGCAGAAGGCTTCCCATTTGTTACCGATGATCTTCCTGCGGGTGAGGCAGTGCACTGGGATGATTATGGCGGCTTCTCATTGAGGCATTTTCAAAGAAGAAATTAGATAAATAAAATCAGTGCCAAACTGCAGACCAATACATTTAACCCCAGACATGTTAGCTTTCAGCTCCAAGTCTATTCTTCCCTTGCAAGGGAACAAACAGACAGACAAGGTGTTCAACTTGTGTATAAACTAGGTTGGCCTTGAACTCAGAGATCCACTTACCACTACCTCTAAGTGCTGGGATTAAAGTCACCACAGTAGATGAATTCTGGGTTTTAAATCTTTTGTTTTAACACTTAAATTTTTTAATTATGTGTATGTGTGGACACACGCATGTGTCTATATGGATATGTGACTGTGAGTGCAGATGCCCTCAGAGTCTGGACAGAGGTAAAATTGCAGGTGGTTGTGAACCTGATTGGGTGTTGGGACTAGAAGTCTGTCCGGGTCCCAGCTGTCCTGCATGGTCTGCTTTTCAGTCAGAATCCTGCTCTTCCTCCTCAACTCCCCAGCGAGGATCTTCATTTGTGTCTTGGCAGGAGGAGCCACATGAGTCATTTCTCAACTCATGGCAATTCCCCTGATGCCAACGCTGCCCTGGAGCCCTGGCGCTTCACCAGTGCAGAGCACTCTCGGCATTTATTATTCATTTCATGTGAGAGAGGCTAAAACAGCGTTTCAGAGAAGAGCCCACTGTGGTCCCTGGAGGGCTAGCAGGGAAGCCTCTGCGGCCCTGTGACTTTGGGCAAGTTTCTCTGCTGTGCCCTCTGTCCTGTGATCTTGTCGGAGAAAGGGAACTGTTGTTGCTGGAGTGATGGGTGGAGCGATGCGGGAGAAGGCACTTGGTAGTGATTACTCCAATAACTCTTCTGTTACTACTCACAACAAGCAGTGATTGGATCCCTGCTGTGCTTACGGCTTTATGAGGAGTAGGAAGCACACGCCCTTCATACTCACTTGAATAGAGCATCATTCAGACATTTCTTCACCAAATTAGTCGAGGAGTGTATTATGTTAGACCCTGTTTTGTGCCATACACATGTCATACTGTGTTTGTGAACCATTTTGCACTGTCTTTTTGTCCCTGCCACCTACTGTGGTATGAAGCACTCCTCAGATATGTGGGAGACAGGGCGGAGGTGCTGTACAGTCTTTAATATTGTAAAATATGCATAATGTAAAACCCATCGCTTGCTCTCAGCTTTTTTCTTTCTTTTTTGGTCTTCCTCCTCCTCTTCCTTCTTCTTTCTCTTCCTTCCTTCTTGTTTGTTGTTTTTTTGGGAATGGACTTCAGTGCGTAGTCCTGGGTGGCCTGAAACTCCCTTGTAGACCAGGCTAGCCTCTGAATCTCACAAAGATCTGGCTACCTCTCCCTTGAGCACCAGTATCATAGATGTGGACTGCCGCACGTGACTGGTGTTGGGCTTTGAATCTTCAACCCCAAGCACACTAAGCTCTCGCTCCCCCACTGAGCTGCACCACAACCATTGTGGCTTATTTCGTCATTTTTGTTTTTATTTTGATGCAGAGTCTTACCATGTAGCTCAGGCTGGCCACAAACTTGTGATCCTTCTGCTTCTACTTCCAGAGTGCCAGAATTATAAATGTGTACATTGTACTTGGCCAGTGTCAGCTTTTAAGTGTTAACTCCACATTAGGCCCAGTCACAGCTTTGTACTTGAACCAACTTTACCAACCCTTTCCCCGTTTTCGAGGAGGCAGGGTTTGAGACCAGGTCTTACTGTATAGTCCTGGCTGGCCTGGAATACTCTAGGACTGTCTTTGAGCTCACAGAGGTCCACCTACCTCTACCTCCCTCTTGAGTGTTGGGATTAAAGGCATTCGCCATGGGCTGTAAAGATGTCTCAGCAGTTAAGAGCACCGATTGCTCTTCCTGAGTTCCTGAGTTCAGTTCCCGACAATCACATGGTGGCTCACAGCCATCTGTAATGAGATCTGATGCCCTCTTATGGTGTGTCTGAAGACAGTGACAGTGTACTTAATATATAATAAATAAATAAGTCTTAAAAAAAAGAAAAAGGCATTCACCACTACATGCAGCCCCAGTACATTTTAATAACTGAGCTAAAATTTGTCCTTTTGTTATTTTGTGTGTGTGTGTTTGTTTATTTTGAAGGAATGTTGTTGTTTTGTTTAACGATTTATAACTATGTAGAACATGTGTCCTCACAGTGGGTTTTTGCATAGGAGTGCGGGTGACTTAGGCCAGGGCACTGGATGGGCTGCAGTGAGAGTTACAGATGGTTGTTAGCTGCCAGATGATGGTTTTGGGATGCGAACTCTGGAAGAACAGCGAGTGCCCTTCCTTACCTCTGAGCTGTCTCTTCACCGTGGAAGGAACTTATTTTTAAAAAAAATTTATTTATTATGTCACAGTGTGCTGTCTGCATGTATACCTACAGGCCACAAGAGGGCAATAGATGTCATTACAGATGGTTGTGAACCACCATGTGTTTGCTGGAAATTGAACTCAGGACCTCTGGAAGAAGAGCCAGTGCTCTAACCTCTGAGCCGGTTCTCCAACACAGAGGGAATGTTTTCTAAGTCTCCTAAAGAGGGTAGGGATTTAGCTCAGTGGGCAAAATGCGTGCTTACCATTGTGAAGCCTTGGGTACCATCTCTAGTACTGTATAAACCAGGCAAGCGGTGCACACCTGTAATTCCAGCACTCGGGAGTGGGCACAGGAAGAAAGTTTCCTGAGAAAATACATGGTCGTTAGTAGTATAAGCTTTGTGTGCTGAAAATCTGGAAGTTACTGCCACTCTGACCAAGCTTCCTGATTGCGTTGAAGAAACAGCAGAGAATGTGACAGGGGCAACCTGCCCGTCTTAACTGTGAGGCTTATCCTCCTGCTGCTTTATCTTCTAGGCCATGGGCATTAATGACCTGCTGTCCTTTGACTTCATGGATGCGCCACCGATGGAAACTCTGATCACAGCCATGGAGCAACTGTATACGCTGGGGGCCCTGGACGATGAGGGCCTGCTCACTCGCCTTGGCCGCAGGGTAAGGGGCCGAGAGAACTTGTGGTGCTTTGGGAAGGACTCCCTGGACAGTCTTCCACCTTGTGTTGAGGCCTGGGAGAAGCTTCGAGTAGGAATGCTCTTTAGAAAGGTGGTGGAGGGGGGATGGAGAGTGTGAGCCCAGGCTGGCCTTGAACTGTTTATGTAGCCAAGGATGAACTCCTGATCTTCCTGCCTCTGCCTCCCAAGTGCTGAGATTGCAGGCAGGCACTACCACACCTGGCCCTGTGTTGCTTTTATTTTCTTTCAAGGAATGGGTAGAGTTTATTTGTATTCAAGGCTAGCTAGCTTGCTTGCTTGCTTGCTTGCTTGCTTGCTTATTTATTTATTTATTTATTTATTTATTTATTTATGTTTTGGGTTTTTTTTTTTTTCAAGACAGGGTTTTTCTGTGTAGCATTGGCAGTCCTGGAAATCATTTTGTAGACCAGGCTGGCCTTGAACTCAGAGCTCTGCCTACCTCTGCCTTCCAGTGCTGGGATTAAGGCTTGTGCCACCACTCCTGGCTATTTATTTATTTTTGTAAAATGTCTTTTTTTATTTAATTTTAATTTAATTTATTATTTTTTAATGGCCATTGGTGTTTTGACTGCAAATGAAGTTGGATCCCCTGCAACAGGAGTTACAGACAGTTGTGAGCTGTCACATGGGTGCTGGGAATTGAAGCCAGGTCTTCCACCTCTCCAGCCCCAGTTGTTGTTGTTGTTGTTGTTGTTGTTGTTGTGTGTGAATGGTGGGTGTGGCCATGTGTACCACGCATGTGGAGTTGGTTATCTCCTTCCTCTTTTTCGTGGGTTCTGGGGATTGAACTCAGGTCACCAGGCTTATGTGGCAAGCACCCTTTCCTGCTAAGTAAGCTATCTTACCAGGTTAGGGTTTATAACTTGAATTTTATATTATCACTTTCTTTTTAGTTAGCAAAGACTATTTGCAGTTAATTTTACTCTGGATATGTTACTGAATCTAACCTTGACTATATTTATGATGCTACTATTTTAAAACAGGTTATTCTGTGTGTAGCCGAGGTTAGCCTGGAACCAGCTCCCTATATAGTCTCAAAAACAAACAAAAGGTATTTGCAACATTCCCATTTACATCAACAGTAGATATGTTCTTAGGCACCAAGAGGTTATTTAGCAGAGAAAATTTGTGGTAGAGACAGGTGCCCCAGATTATCATGGGGACATTCCTGATCTGTTTTCTATTTATTCACTAGTCAAGTCCATGTGCACTGTCTATGGGGAAGCAGCTGTGATTTCTTCTTCTTCCTGTAGATGGCAGAGTTCCCTCTGGAGCCAATGCTCTGCAAAATGCTCATCATGTCTGTGCATCTGGGCTGCAGCGAAGAGATGCTAACTATTGTGTCCATGCTGTCTGTGCAGAACGTCTTCTACCGACCCAAGGTAAGGTGCTCAACCCCATGTTCTGAGCACTGGTGTAGTCACATCGGCCTGTGCTGTGAAGTTTGTTGGGGACAAGGCCTGCAGGGCTCCACATGCTAGCTGCTCACGTGTTAACTGTTAGGTGAGAAATGACTCTCTGCCCCATTGCTCAGGACAAGCAGGCCCTTGCAGATCAGAAGAAGGCCAAATTCCACCAGACAGAAGGGGACCATCTCACCCTGCTGGCCGTGTACAATTCCTGGAAGAACAACAAATTCTCCAACCCATGGTGCTATGAGAACTTCATCCAGGCTCGTTCCTTACGCCGGGCCCAGGACATTCGAAAGCAGATGTTAGGCATAATGGACAGGTCAGTCAGGAATGTGGTGATGTTAGTGTTTGCGGTGCCTTGTCTCCCTGGGTCTTATGTCACCTCCCAATGTAGCAGTTATAGGCACCTGTATACAGAACATTTGTCCTCCAGTGTCCATCTCACCTGTTGTAGGCTGTCTCCCCAGGCAGGGGTGTGGCTAAGAAGCACTTCAGAAACTTCCTAAGAGGAAGATACCTGAATTAGTTAAGAATGCTTTGCTTACAGGCCTCTGGATCATTAGTCTGGAGTTGAATTCTTGCCTGAGCCAAGTGTCTGGCTTCTAGTTCCTTCATTCTGCCTGTCATATCCAGTGCTACCTCTGTAGTGAGCTGGGAGGAAGGCCCTGGTGACCACTGTGAGGACCCTAAGGTGGGATGCTGAGCAGCTAGCACCCTGCGCACAGAGCAGGCTCATGTCTCCTTTGCTCTTACTGCCCTGATAGGCACAAGCTGGATGTGGTCTCCTGTGGTAAATCCACAGTGCGAGTGCAGAAGGCCATCTGCAGTGGCTTCTTCCGGAATGCTGCCAAGAAGGACCCCCAGGAGGGCTACCGGACATTGATTGACCAGCAGGTGGTCTATATCCATCCTTCCAGTGCTCTTTTCAACAGACAGCCCGAATGGTAGGTGGCAGGCTCTACACAGAGAGAGCCTCTGAATCTCCAGCATCCTCCATGTCTCCTTTTGACTTTGTATTTCTAGAGTAGCAAAACCCCAAATTAGATACACTAACAAGCTCCCCTTTTTCTTTAATATGTATTTGTGTGTATACAGGTGTACCTTTGTGCATGTCTGTGGAGGGCAGAGGACAGCCTCAGGAGGCATTCTCCTTTTAAGATAATCTTACTGCCTGGAGCGCACCAATTAGACTAGATTGGTTGGTGTCCTCGTGTCTCTGCCTCCTCGGCATTGAGGTCACAAATGCGCATCTCCATGCCCAGCACTCTGTTGGTGCTGAGGATTGAGCTTACTCTCGAAAGGCAAGCATGTTACCTCCTGAGTTGTCTTTCCAGCCCATAAATAGCCCTTCTAAGAGAAGTAAAATTATAGGGGTAAAAGCAGGGAAAGGGCTTAGAAATCATCTAATGAGATGGTCTTAAAAAGGCTTTGTGGGTTTTTGTTTTGTTTGTTTGTTTTAAGATAGGATCTTACTGTGTATCTCTGGTTGGTCTGGAATTTACTATGCAGACCAGGGTGGCCTGGAACTCACAGAGATCTGCCTGCCTCTGCCTCTACACTCAGTGTTGGTTTAAAAAGTTTATGGCTCATGCTTGTAATCCTAGCTCTCAGGAGGCTAACGCAGGAGGATTGCCTTGAGTTTGAGACCAGTCTGGATTATTCACATGGACACCCGGTCTCAAGTGAACAAAAACAGACCTGAGATGACTCAGCAAGTACAAGGTGCTGGTCAATGAGATGGCCTGAGCTTGATCCCCAGAACCCACAGAAAGGTGGAAGAAGAGAAAACACACACATGCACATGAGCACGCGCGTGCGCGCACACACGCACACACGCACACACGCACGCACGCGCACACACACACACACACACACACACACAGTGTGCCACTATACCTGGCTCTATTGCACTGCCTTGCCCACTTGGTCCTCACTATCCCTTGGTGATATCTCTGTGGTCCCTCTCAAGAGCCTTAGAATTCTATGGAAACTATCTGAGAAACCACTGGTTTATTTCACAGAGCAGGAAACTGAAATCTAGAGATGGGACAGGGCTGTTTTCACTGTCACTCAATTAGTTCATGCCAGAGACAGGACTAGAGCTGTTTCTCTGGGAGCCGTCTTGTATTGGAAGGGTGTGGGCTTGCAGTATTGGAGTGTGGCTTTGACAGTTTCCTGATGGATCAGGCAGGAGAAGTGATAGAATAAAATGCCAGCTCAGGGGCTGGGGATTTAGCTCAGTGGTAGAGCGCTTACCTAGGAAGCGCAAGGCCCTGGGTTCAGTCCCCAGCTCCAAAAAAAAGAACCAAAAAAAAAAAAAAAAAAAAAATGCAGCTCAGCCATGGTCCCCCGTGGACTGAACTGGCTGTGGAGTGGGGTCTACTCTAAGGCTTGAGTCCTGTCTGTCTCCCACAGGGTGGTATACCATGAACTGGTGCTGACCACAAAGGAGTACATGCGTGAGGTCACCACCATCGACCCCCGGTGGCTTGTGGAGTTTGCTCCGGCTTTCTTCAAAGTCTCTGACCCAACCAAGCTAAGCAAGCAGAAGAAGCAGCAGCGCCTGGAGCCTCTGTACAATCGGTATGAGGAACCGAACGCCTGGAGAATCTCCCGTGCTTTCCGGCGGCGCTGAAAGACAGCTGACCACTCGCCTCTCCTGCATCGTGGCTTCCTCTGGCTGATAATAAGCTAGTCCTGTGGTGACTTAATCTTAAACTGAGCATTTTCCAAGCCTGACTCTCTCCATAGTGTAAGACAGAAACATCTAAGCAGGACTTCGGCCAGAGCCTTTAATCCCAGCACTTGGGACACAGAGGCAGGAAGATCTCTTGAGTTTGAGGCCAACCTGGTCTACAGAGCAAGCTCCAGGATAGCCAGGGCTACCAAGAGAAACCCTGTCTTGAAAAAAAAATCACACACACACAAAAGAACAATTAGATAAGTTGTGTATCCTGGGATGGGCAAGGGGCACGCGTGACTGTGATGCCTGGCGGGCCCAGCCAGGGCCTCATACCCCAGCTCATGCTGAAGGAGTGAACCATGACTCTCATGTACCATGTTGGCCCCACTCCCTACCACTCCCTGGCCTCTGTACTTGGGTTTCTACCTCCTAGAAATATTTATTTTTTTAAGGAAACAGTGGTTTACTATGACTTTGTCTCGTTGGGCAGGGGCAGCTGCAAGGTTAGGCTCTCGGCCTGAGTTCAGTGTGGTGCACGTGGCAGAGCCTCCTGATCCCATAGCCTAGGCCTCTCTCATGTCTCCAGACATGATGCATGGGCCAAACCTCCAGTCTGTCTTTCAGCACTGCTGGGCTAGCTCAGCCTTGACAGCTCCGGATTAACCAAATCTGCGCCAGAGTGCTTCAGTCTGGCACCTAGTGGCACCTTGATCCTTTGTCTCCTTCCTGCCACTGTCGTTGAGCAGTGTGTCCTAATTCCTTTAAAACAGCAAAGAACACCACTATGACAGTGTTACCTCACTGTCAGCAGAAAGCAAGCACTGCTCTCAGCTGCTTCGAGGTGACTTGTGGTCTGGGGAGGGACCCATACCTTCACTCCTGCTAGTGGTTTTCCTAGTGCCCCCTTCTGAGAACTATGGAGGTTCTGTGCTGATGAGAGACCCATCATCCTGCCAAGCCAGACTGGAGATGCTGGGTGCCCTGGGGATCTTGGGCTCATCCTGGGCCATGGGATCTCTCCTTCAGCCTCACGTTAGTAACTTGTAACTGTAAGTTAAGTGCTGAATAGTAGGCCAAATGCCTAAAGAGAGGATGTGTCCTTCTTGTTACCCTGTGGACTTACACAAGATCGAAGCAGGATCCCAGGATCCAGCTCCTGGTCTCTGTAGTAGAGCACTTGACAGTTGACAAGTGTGTGTCATCCTTGCATGGGGCCTTGCTAACTCTGTACTCCACTTTCAGTGCATTTCTGCCCCCTGCTCTCCCTTCTCCCTCTTCAGTGGAGAAGGGATGCGTGTCCTCTATACTGAGCTCCGGTCCTGGAAAGCTCAGGATTGCTGGACCAACTATGGATGCACCTATAGATATTCCTTCCGTTTGTTACCTGAGAGCTAGAGTCACTTCTCTGCCATGACCCCCGGATCTGACCTGTGACCGCCCATCAGAATAGCCACACCAATTACAAGCCCAGGCTACTCTGAGGGGAAGAAGTTTCCTGTTGAGATCTGGAGGGACAACTGGCCTGAGAATGGGGCCCTTGGCCCTGGTTTCCCTTCGTACCCCATCCCCACCCTGTGTGTATGTTTCAAACTGGTTCTCTATAGCCCAAGGCTACCTTTGGATTCATGGTGGTCCTCCTGCCTCTCAGGTGTACAAATGTATACCACCAGGCTGCTTTTGTGTCTTTAGAAAAAAATGCTTATTTAATTTTATATGTATTCTGCCTGCATACATGTCTATGTACTACTTACGTGCCATGCCTGGTACCTGCAGAGGCCGGAAGAGGATGTCAGACCCTCTGGAATTGGAGTTAGAGATGTTTGAGAGCTGTCACGTGGGTGTTGGGAATGAAAACCAAGTCCCCTGGAAGAACAGCCAGTGCTTTTAATAGCTGACCCATCTCTCTAGGCTCTTTCTTTCTCTCATTTATTCCTGAGCCAGTATTCCCTGAGATTGAGAGGCTAAGAGATGATGTGGGTCACACAACTGGAATCTTCTTGACCACTATGTGCATGCGTGTGGAGATGAAGACAGCCCACGGGGAGTTTGTTCTCTCTCTACCATGTGGATGTTGGGGACAGAACTCAAGCATGTAGGCTTGTCCGGAAGGAAGCATCGTACCCACTTAGTCATCCTTATAGGCCTAAAACACACACCCCCCCCCACCGGTTTTCTATCTCTTGCTCTGAATTGTGAGTCAGTACATTGATTTTTGGTGTTTCTAGGAAAAAGTGATGCTTTTTATTTGTGGGTAACAGTTGGGGTTCTGTTGAACCTGCTTGTTTTAACCTGAGCCCAGTCCTGGAAAGCTGGCTCTAGATCCAGATTCTTTCCCTTCCTCAGATTCTGTCCCTTCCTGTTCCCAAGCTGCTGCCTCTGTCACAGCTCCTCAGTCATCCTGTTTCTCCCACCTGGGATTGGTCTCAGGAGAATGTTTGACGCTGCCACCACTACCCCCAACATACACACCCCACAAGCCTATTCAGGACCTGCTGTCACCCCCTCACCTACAGTTGCTTGCTTGAATACCTTTCTCCTTTTCTAGTCTCCAAACACTTGTTTCTGACCTCAGTAAAAGCAGCAGCCTGGAGTTTGTGTAGGAAGAGGGACAAGCAGTTGGGATAAATGTGGGCTCCTAGTCCATGGGAGCAACTATGATCACGGAAGCCACAGACCAAGTCTCTACCTGAGGATGTTTCTAGGGACAGGCTAACTGTGGTAAGGGATGGTCAAGGGGCCCCATCTGGGATAAAAAGTATACTCCATTATTTCTGGATCCTTACACGATCCTAGCTTGGATAAGAGCAGATTTCCCAGTGTTCATTCTCTAGAGGAAAATCAATGACAAGAGATTTCCAGAAATGCAAGTGAGGGCCTGAACTAGACTCCAGGATCAGGGCACCATATCATGTAAGGCCTTGCAGGGACAGACTCCAAACCCCAGTCATCTTCATGGCCATAGCTCTTCCCACCCTAGGTCCTTGCCTCACGGAAGCAAAGAGCAAACAAACAACAGGAGAAGCAGAGGCTTTATTAAGGTCTGGCAGATGAGGCGAAGGTGGAACTGGACCTGGGTAGGCCTAGGGCAGAGAGCTGTCCCTGCCTCCACCCAACACTCCCCACCCCCAGCTGCCTCCATGTGCTCCTGCCTCCCAGAGCACAGCACCAAGAACACAGGACCCCAGCCCAGGGCAGAACTTTGTCTCCCTCAGGGGCTGAGGGGGAAGACAGGGTGTTCTGAGGATCCCCTTGGCCCTGCTGCCATAATAAACACAGAAAGCCCCTTATCTGTCCCCAGAACAGAACACTGGTTCTCTGTGGAGGGCGTGGGGAACTTGGCCCCTGAGCAAGACCTAGGCCGAAGCCAAGCTGAACTGAGGGTACAGGTGAACCACAGCGAACTTCAGTTACTGCCTTTAGACTTGACCTGTCCACTGTCTTTCCCGCAGACTCTGGTTAGCAGCTGAGTCTGGCCAGGAGTATCAGATGGGATAGTGGAGCACTGACCCCAGAGACTTCTACAGGTATCAGAAAGAGGGCTTTACCAATACCAAATCAGTTGTTATGTACACTAGGCAACCCCACCATTGCAAGGGGAGGTCACTGGTGCCTAGTAAGAATATCCGCCTTTGTGGCCAAAGGGCTGAGCAGGGCCAGCAAGTTCTGGGAGGTAGGCAGGGCTCTCATCCAAGTGGGACAAAGGGACCGTGTCCTCCTCACTGACTGGCCGGTCAAACTCAGCCTTCAGAGCTGGACGATGATTATCTGGGAAGGCCAGAGAAAATAGGGCCTCTGGCTCACACACAAACTTGTACACGTAGCGTTCACCAGCCACCTGTGAAGAGAGGGTTGTCAGGCCAGACATGCATGCCCTGCCTCAGAGAATTTAGAGGGTCCTTCTCTTCTCACAAAAACGCATCAGGACCTCTTTCCCTCCCGCACTGGCTCTGCTTGAAACCCACTCCCTTCTGGTCCTTGTTCACGTCTCATCTCAACCACAGCCCACTTGGCAAAGTTCAGCCACTGAACCTTGGGTTTACATTTTCTGTTCCTGAAAGCCTGCTGAGAAACCTACTCCCTCCACACACACACACACACACACACACACACACACACACACACACACACACACACACACACACACACACCACTTGACTTTCTCTTGACACCTTTTCAACTCTTGGCCCTCCCTTAGCCCCTCCTCACGGCCATGCTAGGACCTCAGCCCAACCTTCTGCATGATGCCTTTCTCATAATAGTATCGCAGTGAGCGGCTCAGCTTGTCATAATTCATGGCTGGCCGGTTCTTCTGGATGCCCCAGAGCCTGGCGACCTGGGGACGAGAGACAAATATTTGGGTGGAGATGTCATCTCAAAAGGAAAAATGGGGGGGCAGGGGGCAGGGTGGAAAAACATTTGAGATTCTTGGTGCAAGGACAATCTAGGCTAGTTACTGGCACAATGCTGACTCAGGCTTGACAAGAACTGGGTCAGGCAGACTGAGGATGATGGTGGAAGGCAAGTGGCACCATTTCTCCTCTCAAGACTCCAAAACTGCCGGACGGACAGGAGGGGTGGGAACACCTAAGACCCACCTCTTCAGGTTCAATTAGTTTAAACTCCATTCCCCGGCCTGTCCAAGCAATGAAGTGAGCATTCGTTGGGTCATCCAGCAGGGCCACCAGAAACTGCCACAGTTGTAAGGCACCCCGGCGCTGGTAGGGTGGCCCCTCCCGGAAAGCTCCAACCCCTTCCTGTTTGATGTCTCCTGGGAAAGTAGAAATAGGTGTGAAGTAATATCCCATAACCGACTTCCTCCCCTCCCTTATGTGGCATCCCCAAACTCTTTCCTGAGTGTCCTGATCTCGCCCACAAACGAAATGCAATTCCTACAGGACCCAGTGTGTGGCAGGGGTGAAGAGGACCCTGACCCTCCTACAAAGTCACTTCTCTGACCTTCGAATTTCTCAGGGACAATGCAGACATCATCTGGGAATGGTCGAAGAGATTTCTCATAGCCATAACCTTGTGGAGGAAAGGTGGTAATTGCTCAGATCTGAGGGTTCGCCATTGAAGACCCCACAGAATGCAGAGACTTGTGGCTGGGGTGACTCTCCGCCCCCTAGCAAGGATCCACCTGTCTTACCCATCACTCCATCACCTGAAGAGGGTGCAGAGAAGCCCTCTGGGTGAAGATACATTGATGCACATCCAGGGACATCTGGGGGAGGGAAGAAAAGGTGATAAAAGTGGCTGAGGTGAAGCAGGGGAGGAAATCCTGCACACATTCAAGGAGTTCTTGCTGCTAGCCTGCAGTCCAGCCACCATCCTTTTCCCACCACCAAATCCCAGGGGAAGTTCAGCCAGAGGGAGCTGGAAGCTCGAGGCCCTCAGTTTGAGGGCTGAGGCAGAGGGCATGGGTGGCAGCAGCTGGGGCCAGGCAGCCTGTTCACAAGACCCAGGATTCCAGGGAGCAGCTGTTTCCTGTGAGTACAGGGGGGAAGGAGGGGGCGAGAGATGAATCTCCGGGGGTTGGAAAGGGTTTGCCTAAGACTTCCTCGGAATGGGCACACGTCCGGTCAGCAGGTCAGGTTCCAAGTCTAGTACCTCTGTACCTCTGTGTGTGTGAGAGAGAGAGAGAGAGGAGTGGGGGTGGAAGTGGGGGATGCATATATTTAAAGAAGAGGCAGTGGGCACTGGGCTGTTTTTTCTCAGGTATAAGCACATTCTGTGTTCCACGCCATAGAACTGAAACCTTCCAGCTCCACCTAGGAAGCCACGCTTTGAGTCCCAACCCTTTCCCGCCCCCTCCACTCCCACCTATGAATGAGCCGCTGACACCCGACACCTCGGGGGAGGAGGCAAGAGGGAGGGTTTATTCATTCCTCCATTTTGTGAATGGAATTCTTGACTCCATTCAGGAAAAGCGGAGGGAGGAGGGGCAAGAGTTCAAGGGCAAGTAACTCGATCCCTCCGGTCTCCAGCCTTTGAAGGTCAGCAGCTTACAGCGGCTCCCATCTCCAGTGACCATCAGACTCACAGTTGCAACCAGGGTTTGAGAAAGGGAAGCACTGGTCCTGTTCTCCTCCCTGGAGTGACTAGGGGTTTGTACATAAGCCCCTGAAGCTAAAATACTGTGGGCACCAGGAAAAGAAAATTCTAAAATCCCAGCCAAGCTCTACAGCTACTGTTCTACCTACCTACCTACCTACCTACCTACCTACCTACCTACCTACCTATCTTTCTAGAGACAAGGTCTCACTCTATACTTCAGGCTTGCCTGAAACTCATGTCACCTAGTTTAAACTCATAGCCATTCATCTGCCCTAGCCTCCTGAATGCTGGCAATCTCCGGAACAAATAACCACAGCTTTTTTTTTTTTTTTTTTTGGTTCTTTTTTTTTTTTTTTTCCAGAGCTGGGGACCGAACCCAGGGCCTTGCGCTTCCTAGGCAAGCGCTCTACCACTGAGCTAAATCCCCAACCCCAGCTTTTTTTTTTTTTTTTTTTTTTTTTAAAGAGACACTAGTCCAGGCTATCCTTGATGCTAATGACCCTTCTGTCTCCACTTCCTACGTTATGCGGGTACAGCTTCCTCATCTTTTTAAATCACTGTGGAGACAAGGACTAGTGATCATCTCATTTTTATCTCCTCCAACAGCATACTCTTGTTCCAGGCACAGTACCCTGGTCTTAGGGGTTTAATTAAAACCCTTTGACTTCTGACAGAAGTAAATGCCCAACCCTTATTATTGTCAAGAGCTATAAGGGCAAAGGTCTGTGTACCTTATCATCTGAATGTTGGCTGGAAAACGATCATTCTTTAGAACAGTTTAAAAAAAAAATGAGTGAGTGAGTTGGGTTAGGAACTAACGTATAGACTGTGAAAAGGCACAAACCTTATAGGAACCTTTGCTTAACCTCACTGCTCACTGGAGTACTTGTGACCCCATTTGGCAATCCCAGAAAACCTCCTCCGAGTCCCCCCAACTCCCGGTCTCTTACCTGAGTCGTAGGCGAAGTCTGTGCGCTCCTGTTTGATCACCACCCCCGCCCCTGGGTACCTGTGCCCACTGACCCCACCCTGGCTCGCAGCTGGCTGGCCAGCCTGTTCATACAGGGGGTCATGGTACTCCTGCTTGAAGCTCTGCTGGGGGTAGGGTGGGCAGGGCTCCGATAGTTGGTGTTGATAGGGGGCTGGGAGAGGTTCCCGGCCCCCTCCCTGAGGAGATGTGAAGGCATGGCACATGTCCACGGGCTGCTGGAAGACGGAGCTGGACGTGATGGTTGAGGAAGGAAGAAGAGAGAACCTTCCATTAGCCCCCTTGAGCCTGTCACTTGTTGACAGGGCTCTGGAGGGATAATGAGACACCATCTCCCTGGTTCTCCCAGCCAGGTCTCTACAGAGAACTAAGGAACTGAGCCCAGACTGCCTGGCGAGGCCCGGGTCCCCCGGTGCTTCAGATCCGTCTCCTTACCTGTGCTCACCAAGGTACCCGTGGCCAGGGTGGGACTGGGAAGAGCTGGAGGCTCTCAGGAGACTCTGCTGCGGTTCTGCCCTGGAAAAGGGCTGCAGGGGCGACTGTCCAGGGGCTCCGGGGGCGGGGGACTTGATGGCGATTTGTCTGGGGGAGTCATAGGCACTGGAATTGAAGGGGAGATGGGGACAAGGGGGCAGAGAAGCTAGGTGACCGTCTTCTGTACCTTTCATACCCCAGGAAATGACTGCTGGGATTGCAGTAGAGGGGCTGGGATTTTTGGTTTGTTTGTTTGACACAGGGTTTCTCTGCACAGCCCTGGCTGTCCTGGAACTTGATCTGTAGACCAGGTTGGCCTTAAGCTCAGAGATACACTTGCCTCTGCTTTCCAAGGGCTAGGAAATCTTTTCTTTTGAAATAGGGTCTAATGTAGCCTAGGGTAGCCTCAGACTCTCCATGTGTTGCCAACAATAATCTCAAACTCCTGTTTCCACCTCAAAGCTGCTGAGATTACACGCAAGTAACCACCCTGCCAGGTTTAAGAGGTGCAGAAAATCATACCCGGGGTTTTGTGTCTGTTAGGCAAATATGCTATTGACTTAGCTCTATTTCCAGCCCCCAGGTGAATTATTTTTTTCTCTCTCCAGAAGAGTCTTGCTCTGTTAGCTCAGCTTCACCTGGAACTCTCTCTGGAGCTAAGCTTAACCTCAAACTCACAATGCCCCTGTCTCAAGCACATACCACGCGCCATACCTGTCTAAGTGAATACCTTTTCTTAATCCTGGAACCCGACCTCTCAGTCTGACAATCTCTCTCCGAAGCCCAGAGCAACTGGTTTAAGTAGGGCACGGGCTTCCAGGTAGAGACTCACTGAGTTCTTGAGGCCATCTGCCCACTGTGTGATGTCTCTTGCTAAAGCTCAGAAGGATCCTTGCTAGTGCTACAGGAGCCAAGAAACCCCGTTATCCAGCCCTCATCTCTACGGGTGCCTCAGCTCACAGTTGTCCTCTCCTACCCCAAGCCTCAAGAGAAGCCTTCACGTCCTGACATCCTCCTGGGCCGGGGCTCACCTGGAGTAAAGACACTGCTCTCCATGGTGGTAGGAGAGTGGCGGCTTCCTGCTGCAGGACAGGGCGGGGTCTGTGCGGGGACTCTGGGGTTCCTTCTTGATCCTGGTGGTGGGGCTATGGAAAGCTACTGTGGGGTAGGACAGAGCAAAGCCAGAGTGTCACACAGAAGCCAACAGTGCTTCTGACACCTCTGCTTTCTGAGTCAGTCTCCTCCCGGCTCTCATTCTTTTTTTTTTTGGTTCTTTTTTTTTTCCGGAGCTGGGGACCGAACCCAGGGCCTTGAGCTTCCTAGGTAAGCGCTCTACCACTGAGCTAAATCCCCAGCCCCCCGGCTCTCATTCTTGATCACTGAAGCTGAATGCTTTTGGAACATTTTGGTTACATTATGTCTAGTTTTGTACATTAGGGACCAACATGGGTTGGGTATTAACCTTGGTATTAACCAAGGGAAATATCTAAAAGTTCAACACACACCCTTAGCTGAGGAAACCCCTTCCTAAGAGTGAACATCTCAGACCCGGGGCCCCCTTTGGCTTTCCTGAGTGTCCTGGAAATTTCCAAGTGAGTGTTTTCTTATTTGGAGCTGTAAAGAGTCTTTGGTCTTCTGAGGGAGTCTGGCTGTTAGCACCCTTGCATGTCAGCAGAGGAATAGGCACATGCTCCTAATTATCTGTGAGGAGCACTGGCCTTTTCTGGGTCCTTACTGGGTTCTCCCAGTCCAGCTACCATTGTGGCTGAGCCCTGCTGTGAGTGACATCCTGGCTTCCTTCAGTTTGGTCAGATGTCCTGGAATCCACAGTCCTGGTGACCACCGTTTTCCATTCTTGTGTTCCTTTCATTTCATGGGGAATGGCATCCAAGAGCCATCAGTTAGGTGGTACCTAACAGCCAAACACCCCTTCTCAGACTTTTCCTCTTTTGGTTTTCAAGACAGGGTTTTTCTGTGTAGCCTTAGCTGTCCTAGAACTCACTCTGTAGACCAGACTGGCCTCCAAACTCAGAGATCTGCCTGACTCTGCCTCCTGAGTGCTGGGGTCAAAGGTGCCACACTTGACTTTTTTTTGAGACAAGGTATGTATCCAGACTGGCCTCAAAATTCACCCTCCAGGGTTGGGGATTTAGCTCAGTGGTAGAGGGCTTGCCTAGGAAGCGCAAGGCCCTGGGTTCGATCCCCAGCTCCGAAAAAAAAAGAACCAAAAGAAAAATTCACCCTCCAGATTACAGGTGTGGGCCACCTTACCTTACCTATCATTTTGCAACAGTGACACCTGTGACACTGGGGTCAGATTTGGGGCGATGTCCTGAGCATCATAGGATATTTTTGAAATACCACTGAACACTCCATTTGCAACCAACTCTAAACTCTCTAGAGTCATTGACAAATCTTTCCTGGAATAGCATCACCAGCGCCGAAGAAGATAACAGAACACTGCTAAGTGACCTCAAGTCCATTACTTTGGCTGCAGAGAGAAATGCAATGCAGGTTGCATGGCTAGGACCCAAAGGGGAATGTGACTTATCGCCCCCAGTCACAGTGTTGATCTCAGAATCCATATTCCAGGATGGGGAGCCCTGACCTTCAATTCACCCTGTCTTTAGGTGAGAGCAAACTGCTCTCCTATGGGTGACTGTCCCCATGACTCACTTCCTGTCATTCCCTCACCCCCCCCATCCCCCACCCTTGTACCCAGCACTCACTACTCACAGTTTTCTGAATGGAAATCAGGAACAAACTGCTCATCACTGTCCGGTACCTGAGCTGCAGAGAGAGGCCAGAGGTGAGTCCAGGATGTGACCCTGCAAAGTGGCCACTCCAGGAAGACAGCACTGTTGCCACCCTGCAGATCAGCTCCAGCCCAGCAGAGGTCCAGACCCTGCCTTAGACAAAGGGTGACTGCACTCCAGCTGCGGCCCGTGAAGACCCCCTGGGAGGACTCTCAGAACTTGTGCAGATAGTCTTTGCCTAGACATTTTGTCTCAGAAGTACAAATGAGCCCGCCCTTCCAAATTTGCAAGGCTTTGTCAGGGGTGGACAGGTTTTACAAACTGTGGGATCCTGTGGCTATGGAAATCAGGTGAGGAAATTCTGAATTTGGGAAGGGACCCAGGAATCTGCGCTTCTTTCCAGGTGTTTTGGAGACACACAAGAGTTCTTGAGTTTTCGGAAGGGAATGGAGGAGAAAGGACGGCAGCAGAGAAGTAAGACGGTAAAAAAAGGACAGGAGGAAGGTACAGACACCTGCTCAACACTGCTTTGTAGCTAAGGAAAAGAAGGGCTTCCCAAGCCTGGAGGTCTGAGGATCAGGGGTGGGCATCTCTGAGCCAAAGGATACTCAAAGGACTCCTGGCTTTTGTTTACTTCTCTATCAAGGGGGAGGGTTACAGCAGAAAGAAGAACAGACACAAAGAAGGACTTCCTGATTGTCTAGGATAAAAGCAGGTCTGGAGCAGGACAATGGAGCTGGTGACCTAGGACACTGGATTGCCACTCCCTGGAGACTGGGCAACGTGGAAATGGGGAGATAAAAAAAAAATCAGACTTGAGAGTGGCTGGTGAGGCGTGTGAGGTGAGATATAGGGAACGCTCTACACCCCGATCCCATGTGAGCATGCAGGCTCAGACCTTGGCCACAGGACCCTGTGTTTGCCCACTCACTTCCCCCGGGCCCAGCAGTCGGCACAGCCGCTAGAGCGATCTTCGTACAATAGAAACCAAATCACTCTGCTCCCTCACTTAAAATGTGTAATTTAAAGCTTGCTCTTGGCCTCCTCAGCTCACCTCCCTTGCCTGCCTCTCCTTACTATCATTCCTTAGCACCTTGGACTCCTTTAGCCTTCGGTCCTGCAGAGCTGGATCCTTTCTCCCCCCACCCTCTCCGCAGAGCCTCAGCTACTATGTTCCGGATCCCACAATGTAGCCCAGGCTCACCTAAAAGGCACCATCTTTCTGACTCTGCCTGGAATGCTGGTTACAGATGGGCACCTGGCCAGGCTTATCAGAGGCCTTCTCTGGCCACCCAAAGCACAACTGTCCCTTTTGCTTTCCGGTCTCAGCACGAATTTTCCTCCACCTGTGCATGTCTTAGGAATGTATATTTGCATGTCAATGTTCATCTCTTCCCTGGGAAATTAGGCTGTGAGGACACCAGCTTTGTCTTCTTCAGATGAGTCTCTAGCACCCAGAACGGGCCCTACTCAGACCAGACACTAAATGAGTGTTATTTATGAATAAACATCCAGTGAGGCCTGTACTCACGCTGGCAGGGGCTAGCTCCACAGAATGGAGCCCAAAGCAGTGAGATCCTCACCCAGGCAGCCAGTCCCTTACCCTGCAGCTCCTCTCCACACACCAGCTACCACCAGAGTTGGCACACCACCAGAAAAGCTCATCTTACCAGGAAGGATACTTGGGCTGTGGTCGAATGCTTGCTTCAAATGTCAGAGGCCCTGAGCGTTTATAGACACAGATTTATAGTTGATTTTTATGTATTTATTTATGGTGGAGGTTGAATCAAAGTCCTTTTGAACCCCACAGCCTTTGGTTTTTTGAGAGAGGGTCTTACTAGGTATCCCAGGCTGGCCTTAGATTCACCACTCTCAGGACTGGAGAGATGGCTCAGTGGTTAGTAGCACTGACTGCTCTTCCAGAGGTCCTGAGTTCAAATCCCAGCAACCACATGGTGGCTCACAACCATCTATAATGGTATTTGATGCCCTCTTCTGGTGTGTCTGAAGACAGCTACAGTGTATGCATATACAATAAATAAATAAATATGGTTGGGGATTTAGCTCAGTGGTAGAGCGCTTGCTTAGGAAGCGCAAGGCCCTGGGTTCGGTCCCCAGCTCCGAAAAAAAGAACCAAATAAATAAATAAATAAATAAATAAATATCTAGATAGATAAATAAATAAATAAATCTTTAAAAAAAACTTCACTACTCTCCTGTCTCAGCTTCCTTGTGATCACAGGCCTATTTGACACCATGCCCTGCTTAGAGGATTGCTTACTAGACAGAGATTGAGGCAAGGGAGTTTAAGAACCAGAAGTCTCCAGTAGTTAAGACCCTACTTAGATCAACGTACTACAATTCCAAAGTGGCTAAATACATCAGTGGGCCACTAAATCCCTCAGGGGAAATATTCGTACATCCCAAGCTTTTGGAAGCCAGGCTACCATCACACAGCGGCAGTCCCCCAGATGTCCTGATTGAAGATTCACCTCACTGTTAGCCTCACTGGTTGGTTCTAAGTCCTCAAATCGGGCAAGTTGTTCTATATGCTGGAGGTGGGCCGGGCATCCACATTTGCAATAAATGTCTCTGGTGACTGGTTCATTTGAAATGCACCAAAGGGAAGGACACATTCATTTGTTCCTGCTGGGTGGCCAGGACTGTTCAAAGGTGACAGACAACCCATAGGTGGCAGGAGCAAGCAGGCTGAGTGATATTTCCCTCCCAACTACTTAGGGAAGGAGGGTCCCAAGGGCAAAGAAGGGGTGCAAAACTTGGCAGGGGTAGCTGACGCACTCTGGAGCCCCTCTTGGGGCCTCATTAACTACTGGTTTCCAGTGAGGTAATGGGCTGGGGGCATCTCCTGCTGACGCCACTGGGCAGGTGAGCCCTGTGGGTCATCTGACCTTTCCAGAACCCCAGAAGAGACCTCCCCTTAGCACACAGATTATACCCCTAAAGAGGTGATGCTACCCTCTCCCAAGAATGGGGGGTAAGCCCTACTCTGTGCTCGGCTCTCCCAACACTGGTCTTCTCCCAAAGGGATACAACAGGGCCCTTGGTCACCCAGAGATTATCGGCAAGGATAGAAATAGGAACAGAGACACAGAGCTTCGAGTTCCTGGAGAGCAGGAGAAATTTTAATTACTATGTTTGGTCTTGCGCGCATGCACCACTCTATTTGTTGGCTCGGCCGTGTTTGCCAGAGTCTGCCCCCAGCTACACTGGCACTAAAAAATGGACTGTCTGGGCGGGGACAGAGGATTTAGGCAGGTGTGTATATGTGTGTATACCTAGTGTAATTCAGGTGCAGGCGTACACGTACGTGTACACACAGAGAGAGAAAGAGAGAGAGAGAGACAAGAATAAGAGAGAATAAATAGGGACTATCCCTCCAATAGGAGCCAGGGGGACCCCAAAGATGGGTTCCAGAAGAAATGAGAAGTTTATGAGCTAAGTACTGAAACAAAGCCTACCATGAGCTAGCCGCCATGTATCCCACAGAAGGGCTCTGTCATCCTCTGGGGTTGGGGACAGTCCCACGTAAGTAGCATCCTTTGGAGCTTCTGTTTTACTGTGTCACCAATGGCTGGGGCGCTCACACCCTCACCCTGCCCCCACTCTGGCAGCCTCTCTATTGGAAGGGACCAGTTCTCTATCTGTGGAGGGGACGTTCCTCTCCAGGAACCTTCTGGAAGGGGAGGAGATGGAAACATGGAGGAGACAGGGAACCAGAAGAGTCTAGGGAGAGGACTGAGGATTAACCCTCCCCTTGCCAGCAGGGTCCCCAAGACCCCAGGGTGCATGCACACACTTCCACCAAGAGACCACATGCGGGCGAAAGCACCATCTGTGCTTCCCCTCTATGCACGGGGTCTCTTTTTGGACCTATAAATAGGGAGGCTAAAGGACCAAGGGAGGGCCACCCTTGGAGGACCATTTAGCTGCAGTAATTCTTGTGGAAGGGAGAGCCCAGAGCCATCCCTTAAGATTCCGATATAAGCTATATGTAAGCCAATCTCTTCCT
This sequence comes from Rattus norvegicus, assembly GCF_021556685.1. Lineage (NCBI taxonomy): Eukaryota > Metazoa > Chordata > Mammalia > Rodentia > Muridae > Rattus > Rattus norvegicus. The sequence goes on from NC_141543.1 coordinate 93,020,144, forward strand.
AGAAGAATCCATTTTATCGTCATATATGGTGCAACCCCAACAATTTTACATGCAGAACAGCAATATCAAGGACCCCAAATCTATCCATAAGCCTTCTGGGAGTTCTCAGGCCCTCCCTCCCCAACTTCAACTAAGGACGAACATACAGCTCAGTCATTTTTCCTAACTACCAAAGAGACCACAGAGTCATTGTCCCTAACGGTTTTTGAGGGCTCCGGACAATCCCACAAAGCGACCCTCCATCAAATCCACAAATCTTTTTTTTTACATAACCAGCCATGTCTTTGGCTCAGTCTTCCTGAGACTGTGTTTCTCTGTGGCACCAGATCCTTTTTCCAACATCTCCACACATCACAGGCACCCTCCCCAGCTCACGGCACCCCTCTTCTACCCAGAAAATCCCAGACACTAAAGATGAATACGCTGCCTCCAAGGAGCCTCACCAACACTCACCCCAAAATCTCAGTGAGCAGCCGATAGACCGAAGCCAAATCCACTTCTCTCGGTCCGGCCTGGTCACTCCCCCCCCCACCCCCCAATCTTCACTGCCCCACCCACACTCTAAGGATTCACTGTTTCTCTCCAAATTGAGGCTTTAGGAAGAAACCAAGCTGAGAGAGGGGAGGTTGGGCTCTGGGCCCCACTCCTCCTAATGTTCCCCACCACTGACAAATTCCCAAAGGAGCTCATCCCTCCCTGTCACCCCTTTAGACTATGGGGGGCACTGACCTGGTGGGAAGAGGCAGGAGAGGAGATTGGGGTGATGTTGGGATGGTGCAGGGGGACAGGACCCCGGCAGCTGCATCTGTCTCCGCAGAGAGAGGAGCGAGTAGCCTCAGCATCCCCCCTACCCCCCTCAGGCCTGGCCATCCATTGCCGGCTGGGAACCTGAGCTGCTCCCTCAGGAGGAAGGAGAGGGAACCAAGGAGATCCCAGCACACACACACACACACACACACACACACACACACACACACGCCCCCCCAGCATTCCCCACCCCCATCTCCCCACCCACTGGATTTAAATGTACAGGGGCTCCCAAGGCAGCAGTATGTAACACGCATACATGTGTGTGCGCATGCCTGTGCGCACACGCACTTGCTGTCACACTGACACACACAGACAGACACATGGACTATATCACCAGACCCACCACCAAGGGGTGGGGCTTCCATGGTTGGGTGAAGAGAACATTCTCCATCCCGTGTCATTCAAAAAGACCAAATACTGCCAAAATGCCACCCTGAGCCCACAGCTCACAACTGGGGAGCTGGCCACTGTGAGGACCCTCAGCTGACGGGCAGGAAACCCAGAGAGCCAGACCAAAATCAGTAACTAGGTGGTAAGAAAGGGTTTTTTTTTTTTTTTTTTTTTTTGAGAGCCCATGGAGACCCTGAGTTCTTTAGCTCCAGAACCTGAAGGGGGTAAGCCAACAAAGCTCTACATGCAACTGGGAGCCGGGCATTCAGGACATACAAGCAGAGGAAGATACATGCTACACTCATACCCTCCACCCTCATTGCTCATTTCAGAGGCTAAGCTCCATGCTAATAGTCCTTCTCTGACACCGCCGCCACCACAATAATCATAAAAATGACAAAAGCAATAAGTATATGTGTGTGTGTGTGTGTGTGTGTGTGTGTGTGTGTGTGTGTGTAGAGACAGACAGACAGTGGCCAAGACAGACCTCATCTTATTCCACAGACCGACTTAGTGGTCCTTTCCTTCTCATCCAAGCTTCTCCTGTAGAGAATCCTGCAAGAGGTGGATCTGAGCTTTTAAATTCCAAAAGAAAGGTACCCACCCACAGTGGAAGAATGAAGACCCCTTAGGAAGAGAAAAGACCTGAAGAAGGTGCTCACTTTTGGTTTCTGGGGTTTTTAGAGTATTAACACAAAGGGGGTGTTAGTGAAGATGGGGGTGCTAGTGCTTCCTGAATCTCAGGGACTGTAAGTCACCATGCCTCCTTTGACTGGCAGCCCTGCCAGCATCACCCTCAGGCTAACTAACCTCACCAAAACACAACAACTAGAATCCAACTAGGACATCTGCCCCACCCAGCCCACGCTGGGCTACTGACCCCATCCTGGCCAGGGCTCACAACCCTCCTGCATACAGGAAGGGGAGCACTGCCTGGGGGTGGAGGTATTCAGGAGGGATGGAGAGAGAACCAGTTGCCACTGGAATTATAATCAAGGCTATTTGGGGAGGCAGCCCTGAGTCTTCTTTGCCAAAGTGCCAAGAAGAGAAGTATTGAAACTTTTGTTGTTATTTTGGCTTGGTCAGTAAATTGGCCCTCAGAGTTAGGAAGAAGTGAAATGGAGAGAGAAGAAAAACCAACCAATGTTCCAGCAACTCCAGAAGATGGGTAATAAATTACTCCTGTTTTTCATTGCTGTCTTTCAATACCTCAACACCCCAACACTACACCTAGGCCAGGCGCCTCCTGCCAAACAAACTTTGCAAATGAAATTTTCAACCAGGAAAAAAAAAAAGAAAGAAAGAAAACAGGCCTGGGGCCAAGTTCCATTCAAATAAGCGAATACCCCACACAATAGTCTGATTCATCCCCAGGCCTAGTTATACAAGCCTGGCTCAGGGCGAGAAAATAAATATCAATATAAGTGTCCACACTGGGCACCAGGGAGAGAGAAATGGTTAGGGACTGGAGGGAGGGGGTGGAAAGACTCCTTGAGACAGAGAAGATTCCCCACGACCCACTTCTAATTTTAGGAAGGAAACAAAACTACTCACCTTCAGCGAGCCACGTCTCTTGGAAGTGACTGAGATCCTGGAAGAGATCTGATGGGTGAATATTGGATTGGTGAAGAGGTGGAGATAATATGGGGAGAGACCTGGCGTGCCCGGGTTACAGCCTCCCCACTGGTGATAAGGGACAGAGTAAGAATGAGTGATTTGACTTTTGGGGAAATGTGGGTCCAGGATAGGGCTCTGGGATGGATGTGTGTGGATTAAGGAGAGGGGTCGCAGTTTGTTTGGTTCTTTACCTTCTGAATCGGAAGGCGGCAGGGAACCCGGGTCCATGAGCTTCCCCTGCGGGACCATCAGCGCTTCGCCCAAGCTCCCATTTCCGGGAGATTTCTGCTGGAAGGAGGGGGGGAGAATGCCCCCGAATCACCCTGAGGAGTCTAGCTTGGGGTTGGGGGTTGGGTCCCGGGGTGGCTCAGGGGCCAGGAGGCCCTGGACCCACTGAGACCCCCCGGGAGGGGGTTGCGGGGCGAGTAGGGGCGGGGTGCGGGGCGGGGGCGGGCGTGGAGGCCGGCGCGGCGCTCACGCTGCAGAAGGTGTAGGGCACTCGCTGGTCCAAGTATCCGCCTTTCATCCTCCGCTCCATCCGGCCGCTCCCTCCGGCCACAGGGCCGGGCCCCCGCGCGGAGGCAGAGACCTGGGAGGGGGGAGGCAGTTCGCACACGGTCCCGGGAGCGCTGCGGGGGGAGGGGGCGATCGCGAGGCTTTGGATCGGACAGCGAAACTTCTCCGACTCGCTGGGACCTGCGCGGCCGAGCGCCTCCACCGCCACTCCCCTCCCGCCAAAGGAGGTCCCACCTGCTCCCTCGAGCTGGGGTCGGCGTGTCTGCTTTCTGCAGCCCTGCTCAGCCGGGACTAGGTTACATAAGACGTGTGTGTGCGTGCGTGTGTGTGTGTGTGCGCGTGTGTGAGTGTGTATATGGGAGCGCGCGCGGCGCACACCATTCGCACGCCTATAACTCGGGCGCCCCCTCCAGCCTCGAATCCCGACGCCTCCCACCCCCGCCCCGGAATGTGCGGAAGCGGGCGCCGAACAGAAAGAGTGTGGTGTGTGGGAGACGAATCGGGGAAATCACAGACACTCTCCCTTCCTTCCCCTTCCGCAGCTTCACCTGAGGTCGGGGCGTCTGTGCAGGAGCCGTGGGGGGATGCTCAGCATGCCCGGGGGATGACACAACTAAAGTGGCGGGGCTAGGCCTGAGCGAGGCGGCCTGAGCCCCGGGTCCCCAGAGCCCCGGCTTGTTTTCCGGGCGCAGCAGACAGTTGTGAGCCCCGGGGAGCAGCTGATTGGTGCATTTCCTTTGCCTTGGCCTCCGTTCTCGCTCTTCCCCCGCCCCTCCCCACCGGTTCCCTTTGTTTCATTGACTTTTGTGAATGAAACCCCAGGGCCAGGCACGCCCGCCAATCCTCAGACTCCGCTAGCGGAGCTTGAGGGCGGAGTTTCCCAGCCACGGGGGCCAATCAGAATGTAGGGGCTGGCTCCCGGCTCCATTCACTTTTTGGACTTCCATTCATAAAAAAATAAACTCCTTTCGGCCTTAGTTCATTCATAAAGAATTGAGAAAAAAAAGAGGCTTCTCCACCAGTTCCAGCTTGGGCTTTGAGTCTAAGGACCCCTGAGCTCCTCCCGCTGGCGTTAGCACACACGCCTCTGTGCATCTATAAGTACGTGGGAGTGTGAACACCTCTGTGTGCCCTGGGGGGGAAGGGGAGGCGAACGGACTTGTGCTCCCAGAGGAACCATAATAACGAGCATTTATGAAGCGCTCTGCCTCCACGTGCTAATTTCCTTCCCTAACGTGGTGCTGCGGAGCTGTTTCCATTTTACTTTACAAATGAAAATGGAAGAAAGCTAAGAAAGACACCATTGCCCCTCACCTGAGGTAACTCAGCTTGTCAATACTGCGGGACATTAGCGTTTCAAAGCCACCGCGGTCTTCTGTGCAGCCCTCGGAGACCAAGAGCTTAAGTGAATTAAGCTATGTGAAAACAAATGGATGCACAGTTGGTGCTCAGTAAATGTAAACTGGCTCGAACGGTTTTCTCAAGGGCCTGTGATCTGTGGAGACGCTTTATCTGTGACCTGCTTTATCATTCACTCGCGGTTTTGCAAACAAGAGGCTCAAGGATGTCCCTCTGGCTGCCATCTTACTCCTTACCTGAAGGCAAGCATCCGATGATAGGAAACAGAAATCTCAAGGGACTGGGTGATCAAAAGGCAGGATGGGTTTCAGTTTTGTTCAAGAAGTTGATCTTGGTGTTTTTGTCACTCGCTCATCGATTCCTTTGGTAAATAGCTGCCTTGCCAGACATGGTGCTAGGTGGCAAGCAAGTGTGAGAAAGACTACCTCCCTTGGGGTCTGGGCTGCTCTAGCTGCGGTCCCAGGGATCCACAGGCCCACCATACTGCTTTCAAAATTCATCTCTCCAACCAAACACTACAGATAAGGCAGAGGGGGCTCTGAGAAGGAAAAGGTACATGCAATCTCTTGCAGCCTGTAGGAGTCAGAGGTGGGACAAGGGCATCAACTCCCTGGCACCTAAATTGGGCTCACTCTGCTGCATCAACTCCTCCCCTTTATCTGCCAAACAGTTCTTTGAAGCTTGCTGCAGCTGCTCTCCTCTAGGGAGCCTCCCTTTCAGGAGAACCCGGGTCAGTCCTTATATTTGGCAAGGGATCTTTCATTCTCTTTCCTGTTAGAGAAATCCCTATGTAGTTACGGAGAGAGCTCTGCAGCGCCCAGAAGAGGACTCCTTTCTTGAGCCTCCCTCACACTCAAGAGAGTTGCACAAAATGCCTGTCAGGTGAACAGCTACAATAAAAAGCAAAGTAATGGAGGTTTGCAGGCACCCTGCCCAAGGAAGGAGAGGCAAGCCCAAGCAAATCCCAGCTTGGGGCAGACGAAGCCAGTTTAGGGAGGGGTTTAAGTTCCTAGGCCAAGAGAACTGGGGGAGGAAGACAGGCAGTTCTAGGAAAAGATCTCTGATGTGGTCTCCGTGAAGGTTCATGTGGGTCCCTGAGTGGGCACTGGGTGCTCCAGTTGAGGCCTGTCCAGGGCTGCCTGTCTGATTTTGAGTTCCTCCACTTCTCTGGAGAGCCCTGGCTAGTCAATATTTCCTCTCCTTTCCTCAGCTCCCCCAGCCCAGCAGAGACCAAAGAAGCCTACCTCCCTGTCTCTGGCTCAAACCTACAGACCCAGAGAGAAAACCAACTGCAACTGCAGCTGTAGCTGCCACAGTTGCCCTGGCCTGAACACTCAGATTACTGTCAGTGACATTTCCAAAGGGAACACTGGGGCCTCTTCTCCAATGGGACCCACCGTAGTTAAGCAAAGGAGGGAAGAGGTGTGGAGGTGTGGACTGGGACTCACATTGTGGGTTAAGTGACGTTGAAGGATCCAGCCTTGTGTGCATGATTTTCATCCGTTCCTGATACCCGCTATCCTCACCTCATTTTACAAGAGGTGACAACAGGGGTCTTCCAGATACACACTAACCCTGAGCCCCCTCCCTCCCCACTGATTGAGGGTACTCCAAAAAGAGTTCCTTTAAGAGCACATGAGGTCTCATGGAGGACCCTCCCGACCTGACCTGACCTATGCCAGCATCCCTCAGACGCAGGATGCTCTCGGCTCCTTTATGACTCCACATGCTTCCTCACTCCTGGGGGTGGGGGGAGTTGGGCAGGTAAATATTCTCTTCCTCCAGTCGATTGGGGGACTGGACTCCAACTTGTCTCCTAGGAGTTTAAATTATAAAATGCAAATGTGGACTTTAGATATGTAAATTTTTATACAAAGGGAGCCCATAGTTTGCCCTGGGAGCTAGGAGACCCCAGCACTGGCTTGTAAGAAAGAAAGCCTGAATGTAACAGCGTGCGACTCTGGAGCCATCAAAGAGGCAGACTCTCCCTAGCTTTTATAACTTTTTATTCTTATTTTGAATTATTCATTTATTTAATTTTTTTACGTGTTTGTGTAGGTATGCGTGGGTACCTACAGAAGCCAGAGACATTGGATTTCCTGAAGCTGCAGGTAACAGGCAGTTGTGAGGCATCTGCTGTGGTTGCTGGGAACAGAACTCAGATCCTCTAGAAAAGCAGCAAGTGCTCTAAACTGATGAGCCATGCTTTGTTGTGGTTTCCTTCCCTCCTTCCTTCCTTCCCTCCTTCCTTCCTCCCTTCCTTCCCTCCCCCCTTTCCTCCTTCCTTCCTCCCCCCTTCCCTCCTTCCTTCCCTCCTTCCTTCCTTTTCAGTTTTTCTTTTTGAGACAGGGTCTCATACAATTCAGTCTGACCCAGAATTCCTATGTAGGACTGGCTTTAAAATGTTGATCCTCCTGCCTCTGTATACTTTTGAAACAGGGTCAGATTCTAGGTATTCCAGGCTGAACTTGTCTCCCTGGAGTGCTGGAATTACAGGTAAGCAGCACCACACCTGGCCCACATAGACTTAGGGGGAATTAATGACAGGGGTCTGGATTTGGTCCTCGGTGTTGTGTTAGCTGGGGACACTCTGTGGGTAACCTGTGCAGCACGACTGTCTGCAGGGACAGAGATAGATGTTTTGGCTTTGGCAGAACTTGAAGCAGAGTTTCAGGCACTTAAAGGGAGACACAGCTACCTAAGACCCAGGGGTGGGACAAACAGGATCCCTTTGGTGTCTCCCAGGCTGGAGCTTTCTCACCAGGGAGAACGAACCAGAGAGCAAGGTCTAGGGTGAGGATGGGGTTGGGCGGGGAAGGTTTTAGATCCAGTGCACGACCTGATAATGGGTCAGTACCACTAAACAACCAAACCAAAACCAAAACAAAAACAACAACAACAACAACAACAAAACCTCCATGTCCCTCTTGGACTTCCTCTCATCCTTTCCTCACTGGCCCAGTTTCTCTTTGGTTCCTTCAGACTGCAGGGGTCCCAGACCCTCCTGCATGCCATGAATGGAGTGTGCACCTCAGGAAACTAATGACCTGCATCTGTGTGTGTGTGCTCCAGCGTTCACCTCCCTGAAGAGAGAGTCTATGGCTTTTATCCAGGTCACCACAGAGCAGGTCTGTAATTGCCCATTCCCACTCCTGAGGTTGGAAACACGGCCCTTGGGTCTTTTATCTCCGTGTCTTCAGTTTGTTAAGAACAGAGAGAGGATGCGTCGCTATGGCAGACCACGCTTAGAGGGCGGTGAAAATGCTGCTTCCCTTGTTCTAGTTTACCTTCTCCTAGCCTGAGTGTGTGTCATCCGTGAGTGTTGTCGTGTCATGCCATCTCCCCCTCAACCCCACCTCCACCACCATTCCCCATCTCCTATTGCTCTGCCAGGACTCAAACTCACCGTGTAGCATCCGGATCTTTCTTACTCCGTCTGAGTGCTGAGGTCACTGGTGCATACTCTGTCCAGATGAGCCCCTCTCTCTCTTGAGACGCCACTGAACAAGGGCTCTCTAGATAGTCAGCAGAAGACAGAATGGGCTCAAAGGACAGGGATGAATAAAGTCTAACCCAATCCTTGGGGCTCTCTGGTGGAGACTGGCGGTCCCTGAACAGAAGTCCTGCAGATGAGGACTCTGTCCATCTGCTACTGATGCAGGGCTTAGTATCAACAGCCTCCCTGAAATCAGAAGGAGCTCAAATGACTCCTGAGGAGTCAGTCTCCTCTAGTGTGGTCTGTTTCCCTGGACACACCCTGTCTCATCTGTATGGGACAATTGCGGTGTTCCCATTAGCAGAGGGATGAGCACAGGACTTGGGTGAGTGTGAGCCAACCCCAAGGAGAGTCTGATCTAAATACTCTGCAGCAATGGGGGGTTCACAATTTGGGGCCCTATAATTCATACTTGTGTAAATCCAGTAAGCGCCTGGGTGAGATGGCTTAGCAGATAGATGTAGGTGTTGTCAAGGACCCATATGGCTGAAAGAAAGGCAACTCCTACAAGTAGTCCTTTGACTTGCACACATGGGCATCCGTGAGCACACACACGTGAGCACATACACACACGTGTACACACAGAGTAAATTAAAAAAGTGAGCAATATTTTAAACTCTCTCTTTTCTCTGTGTATTTGTGTGTGTGTGTGTTTGCATATGTGTGCATACATGCCTGTGCACACGTGTCTGAAAATGTGGAGGTCTAAAAAGTTGAGATGAGTACTTCCTTGATTGATCTCCATCTTATTTACTGAAGCAGTGTCTCTGGCTGAACTTGGAGCCTGCCAGTCTGGCTATCATAGCCAGCCAACTTGCCCAGGGGCTCCCCTGGTTTTACTTCGCTCACACTGGGATTATGGACAGGTCGCCACCGTGCCCACTTGGCATATACATAAGTATTACAGATCTGAATTCTGACCCTCATGCTATGCAGCTGGGTCTTTACCCCCTGAGCCATTTATAAAGCCCCACATTTTAATATTTTAACATTGCTAATTGTATTTATCCAGAGGCACATGCTTGCTGTGGTCTGCTTACGAGGAGAGTCATAGGCCCTCTTTTCCTTCCACCGTGTGAGTCCCGGGTATCAAACTCAGGTGGTTGGGCTGAGGCCAGTGAGTGCCTCGACCTGAAGCGCTGTCTCACTGGCCCCATTTGAATATTTGCAAACAGATTAGAATGTGAGCTGTGCTCCTTCTCTTTGAAACACTGTCTCATGAGGAAAGGGTAAGGGGGAGCCTGAGCCCAGAGGACCCAGACCAGTGGCGGCCAGAGAAAAGCAGTTTCTATTTTAAGAAGGTGCTGGTGACTCCAGCTTTCCACATTCACTGCCTGCAGCAGCTCAGGACTCCCTTGAACACGCAGAGCTCTTTTTTATTTTTGGCTCTGTCCTGTCTCTCCCCGTGCATTTAGATCTCCACCTCTCTGTTTCTAGGAGAGCAGCAATTTATAGATGTGCCCTCCCAGAAAACTGCAGGAGACAAGGCTTTTGTTGGGTTTGTTTGCTTTAAATTCTTTCCCCTTTGGCTGGAGAGAGAGACAAACGGACAAATGCAAGCAGTCTGAAGGATGAGAATGGAATTGGAGCCAGTTGGCCCGAGTGCACGATGCTTTCCTTTTTAATTAAGTGTGGACTTGAATTATGAGAGGCCGTGGCTCCTGCTGGGCGGGGCTCTGCTGAGGGAAGGCAGTTTCTCTCCACAGATTAAGCATCCTTTTTCCACTTAGTCCCTCCCCAGCTCCCTGAGAGTGTCTATATTTGTTCTTGTCAGAAATAATGGACAACTATATGCTCAGTCAGCTAAGGCGGGGCCAGGGAACCCCTGGGCTGGCAAAACCTGGGGACTATTCCTGGAAACTGTTTTTGGAGGGAATAGTGGGGTGTGTGTGTGTGTGTGTGTGTGTGTGTGTGTGTGTGTGTGTGTGTGTGTGGTTTATGTGTTCCTGTGCCCCCCCTTTTTTTTTTTTGGTTCTTTTTTTTCGGAGCTGGGGACCAAACCCAGGGCCTTGCGCTTCCTAGGCAAGCGCTCTACCACTGAGCTAAATCCCCAACCCCTCCTGCGCCCTTTTTAAAAATTAATTAAAAAATAGTTGTTCCATAGCCTGATGTATCCTAGGCTAGCCTTAACTTAAACCCACAATGCAATCGAGGATGATCTTGAATTTCTAAAAAAGGCTTTTTTTTTTTTTTCTTTTTTCTTCAGAGCTGGGGACCGAACCCAGGGCCTTGTGCTTGCTAGGCAAGTGCTCTACCGCTGAGCTAAATCCCCAACCCCATCTTGAATTTCTGATCCTCCTGCCTCTCCATCTCCAGAGGGCTGGGCTTGCAGGCTGCACCACCACACCCAGTTTTTTACTCCGGCCTAGTCATGGATTCCAGGCTCCTCACGCACCTTGTCCACCGAGCTTTGTCTCCTGCCCCAGCCTTTACTTCCAAAGTTTTTGTTTTGCTTTGCTTTGCTTCTCCCCGCAACAGAGACCCTTTCTTCCGTTATTTCTAGCCGTCAAGAATCCGAAAGTCACCAGGGCTTCTCCTGTAGCTCAAGGAGCTGACTACTGCTGCCAATTGATTTCCTGTTTGTCCCACCAGCCACCCAAGCCTAGATTCGTCAGGCAGTTTGTAGCAATGGTTGTTGGTTTACAGTTTGGGGCAGAGCTAATCTCTTGGTCACCCCGTGGGGACCTGGGTGGAGAAGACCAATCAGAACAGTGTGCAGGCCGAAGGCTGAGAGGACACAGTACCTAGCTGGGTGGAGATCAGGCATTCATGACTTCAACCTGACATTTCCAAACTAAGGTGTTCATATGTGAGCTTTAAACCTCGCTGTCTTCCTGAACCTTTCCCGACGTGTCATCTTGTATCATTTCCCCTGTGCCCTGCACAGTGGATAGGTGGAGTTCCACATTATAAGGGAGCACTCAAAAGTTCAGAGAGCCATTAGCCCTGTGCCATCTTCAGTGGGTTTTTTTTTTTTTTTTTTTTGGTTCTTTTTTTTCCGGAGCTGGGGACCGAACCCAGGGCCTTGCGCTTCCTAGGTAAGCGCTCTACCACTGAGCTAAATCCCCAGCCCCTTCAGTGGGTTTTTTTAATTAATTAATTTATTTTTAAAGATTTATTTATTTATTATATATAAGTACACTATAGCTGTCTTCAGACACACCAGAAGAGGGCATCGGATCTCTTTACAGATGGTTGTGAGCCACCATGTGGTTGCTGGGAATTGAACTCAGGACCTCTGGAAGAGCAGTCAGTGTTCTTAACCGCTGAGCCATCTCTCCAGTCCAGCAATAGAGAAATTTAAATGAAGAAACAAACAAAAAATAACAAAACAGAGCAAAACAAAAAAACACCCACAGCTTTGTGGTTTAATCTCCTAAATTATTTTTAGAAGCAGGCTCTCACTATGTTGCCCAGTTTGACCTGATTCTCAGTCTTTAGATACCTCGACCCCACCTAACCCTCACCTGCTTGACATCCCCAATTTCTTTTCCCCTCGGACAAATCAGTCTCGATTTTCTGCTGAGGAATACATGTTAAAGTCCGGTTAATTGTGTATCCTCTTAGGGGGTACTTTGATATTTTCTTAAATTGTGCGGCAGACATGAATGTCTCCCACAAAGGGAGAGCTGACAGGGAAGAGGGGGGGAGCATTTTGCTCTCTCTAAAAAAAAAAAAAAATTGCGAGTGTAAAGTATATTTAATTAAAATGATAAATCTGGTTTTCACTCTGGTTTTTACTACTGCTAAAACGAATCCATTTTATGCACGTTTTGCAGAAGGCGGCTATGAAACCAAAGGCACTAAAGCTACTTTCGGATCTGTCTGCCTGTGTGACAAAGACACTGAGAGGCTCAGGTTGGGGATCCTGAAGTTCCCGCAATGGGTGAGCAGCCAAGGTAAACACAACCAGAGTCACTGGTTCTCTCTGCTGCTTCAATTCCCCAGTGCAACCCAGGGTGGGAATCATCAGGCTTGTCCTTTGGAAGGCTGCCCTTTCTTGGCGATGTCTAAACAGCTCAGTTGGTCAGTGCTGTCCTGCTGTCCCCAGCACCCGTTCTAGCCTCAGCTCACACTGGGTTTGATGGGACACATCTCTGATCCCAGTATTCAAAAGGGGAAGAAGGTTGGGAAGATCATTAGTTCAAGACCAGCCTCAGATACACAGCAACTTCAAGGCCAGCCTGGATGGGGTGAAGTTTTCTCAAAAAACTTTTTTTTTTAAAGTGGTCCCCTCTACCGCTCAGACTCCAGCCCCTCCCAGTCTCCCCTGGGGAGGCTAATTATGCTCTGACAGTTCTCTCTGGCTTCTCTAGCCCTTGTGGCTTCTCAGCCTAAGTCCGTGACCAGTTTTCGATCTTTCCTTCTGTCCTTTCGGTAATTAGACCTTTGTCTTTGTCCTAGCAGAGTTGAAAACAGAGGCTATTGAATTTGTATTTCATATTGTGCTTAAAGTTGCACGTGTGAACCATTTACTGAGTACGTGAGACGTCCACGTGGAACCAAATTCAAAAGTCATACAATGAGGTGGACTTTTCCCTGCTCTTGGGAGGTTGAATTTTATTTATTTTTTTAACCTTTCCTTAATAAACCTACATTGAGGCTGGGGATTTAGCTCAGTGGTAGAGCGCTTGCCTAGCAACCACAAGGCCCTGGGCCCTGGGTTCGGTCCCCAGCTCCGGGAAAAAAAAAAAAAAAAAGTGTAAATCGAATAAACCTACATTGAGGGCTGGAGAGGTGGCTCAGCGGTTAAGAGCACTGACTGCTCTTCCAGAGGGCCTGAGTTCAAATCCCAGCATCCACATGGTGGCTCACAACCATCTGTAATGGGATCTGATGCCCTCTTCTGGTGTGTCTGAAGACAGTGACAGTGCACTCACATAAATACAATAAATGATCTTAAAAAAAAAAAACAAAAAACAAAAAACGGGGTTGGGAATTTAGCTCAGTGGTAGAGCACTTGCCTGGCAAGCGCAAGGCCCTGGGTTCGGTCCCCAGCTCCAAAAAAGAAAAAAAGAAAAAGAAAAAAAAACTACATTGTTTTGGCTTTTTTTTCCTTCTTAAGTCATAATGCTGTTCAGTAAAACTTTATTTTTGTGGCTGGGGACGGAACCCAGAGCCTCAGATATGCAAGGAAAGTGTTTCGCCACCCACTCACACTTTCAGATCCAGTGAAGTTGTAACTCATTTATTTTTGTTTACTTAATTATTTTTATTATTAGTGTTTGATTGGGGGCACACATATGAAGGCCAGAGAACAACCTCCTCGTCAGTTTTTGCTTCCACCTTTCCCACGGGTTCTGGGGATTGAACTCCCATCACCAGACTCTTCCTAAGTAAACACCTTTTCTGCTGAGCCGTGTCATTGGCCCTCCACTGAAATTGTATAATATCTCTCATTACCATTCTTGGGGCTTCGCTGTGCCTTCCTGAGACAACACTGTTCAGTTTCTAGTGGCTCTACCCTCATAAACAGTGGCTGGACTCATATACAGGCCTCGGTGGGTCTCCCAATCAAACCGGAACTTCTTCCTGGCCAGCACACTCATGGTTGTGGACCGTGAGCACATTGGCATGACTGGATCAACAACCCAAGGGAGCTGGCTGTAGTGGCAAATGCCACTGGGTAAGCATGGAGACCAGGGGACAAGGTTTGCTGTCATCCCTCAGGCACTAACTACTTTTTTCCCTTTTTTCTTTTTTGTTTTTGTTTTTGTTTTTTGAATCAGGCTCTCTCATTGGTCTAGAACCAAGCAGGCTAAATAGGTCAGGCCAGTGAGATTCCGAGGTACCCCTGTCTTCCCCAGCCCTGGGACTGCAAGCATGAACCACCACACTTGACTTTTTTTACATGGCCTCTGGGGAAATCAAACTTTTTTTTTTTTTCTTTTTTGGTTCTTTTTTTCGGAGCTGGGGACCGAACCCAGGGCCTTGCGCTTCCTAGGCAAGTGCTCTACCACTGAGCTAAATCCCCAACCCCGAAATCAAACTTTTTGAAATGAGCAATTTCCTCTGCTGCTTGCTTCCTCCCTTCTCTCCCTCTTTCCTTTCCTGACCCTTTCTTTCTCTGTCTTTCTCCTTCTTTCTTGTAGGTATTTTAGAAATGGTGTCTTTGTGTAGCCTAGGTGGCTGTCTTAGTCACGGTTCTATTGTTGTGAAAAGGCACCATGACCAAGGCAACCCTTGTAAAGGAAAGCATCTAACTGGGGCTGGCTTACAGTTTCAGCGGTTCAGTCCATTATTATCATGGCAGGAAGGAAGCATGGTGGCACGAAGGTGGGTGCTGGAGCAATTGCTGAGAGCTACATCCTGATTCACTGGCAGAGAGAGAGAGAGAGAAGGAGAGAGAGAGAGAGAGAGAGAGAAGAGTTGGATCTCACATAGGCATTTGAAACCTCAAAGGCCACCCGCCCGCCAGTGACACACTTCCTCCAATAAGGCCACACCTCCCAATCCTTCTAATCCTTTCAAAGAGCCCCAGTCCCCAGTGACTAAACACCAGAATCTATGAGCCTATGGGGGCCATTCATATTCAAACTGGCTTCAACTCTTGATCTTCTCATCTCTGCCTCCAGAGTCCTGGGATTAAAAGGCATGCACCCCGGGGCTGGGGATTTAGCTCGGTGGTAGAGCGCTTACCTAGGAAGCGCAAGGCCCTGGGTTCGGTCCCCAGCTCTGGGTTTGGTCCCCAGCTCCGAAAAAAAGAACCAAAAAAAAAAAAAAAAAAAAAAAAAGGCATGCACCACTCTGCCAAACCAAACCAAACAACCAAGAACTAGGGAGGGAACTTGCCTGAAGCCACCCAGCTGGGAAGGGTCTCAGCCAACCTACCAATGCATGGGATATGATTTCAGAAGCTGAGACCTTGGCTACAGCCTAGGGGAGGCCTGAGCTTCCGGTTCCAAGTGGAGAGACAGAAAGAGCTCCTCTTTCCTGGAAGGGTCACAGAAGAACTTTTGGATGAGGTGGCAATGGCTTGGGCATTGAGGTGAACAGACTGCAGTGGGGGTCAGCGCAAGTTGTCCTAGCCTGAGGAGATACCATCAGGACTGAAGACCCAAGGCTGGGCGAGAGAAGGAAAGGGGAAGATTCCAGGGTGGTGTGGAAGGCACAAAGGGAGGGAGGAGATGGGGACTTTGAAAACTTTTGGAATGCCTGTCTAAAGGATTTCCCTGGGGCATCCTGTCTTTGTGATCTCTCATTTGTTGGCTGGCTGTAGGGCAGAGAGAGAAACTCCAGGTCTCTTTACCTAAGTAAGGAGAGTTACTTTTACACTTCAGTGGCTTAGGATATTGTCCCAGAACTCAGGCAGCAAGATTTCCTCTCATGTAGCCTGAGCCGGATCCTCCCTGAGATTCCAGGTCCAGCTTGTGACTGCCCCCCCGTGGGTCCTCAGACACTGTTAGTAAGGACAAGAGGAAAAGGAGTCACTTCTCTTCCTAGATGCGCACCTGGGTTCTCCTTGCTAGCCTTGGCTGGGCCTCTGCTGTCCTCTGGGAGGCAGTGAAGCAAGCTTTTGTCAGGAGCTCTAGTAGGAGATTTAGCCGTGAGTTAGTGCTGCAAAAAGGCCGAGCCTCAGGGTTAGGGAGAAGGGCTGAGTGGGTCAAATACTTGCTGAATAATCATGAAGACCCGAGCTCAGATTCCCAGGGAGCACTCTGGGAGGAGAATCACCGTGCTCACCAGTTCACCAATCTAGCCAGCTGGTGAATACCAGGCTTTGTGAAACTATGTCTCAAAAATTAAGGTGGAGAGCAATAGAGGTAGATAGTCAACCTCTGAACTGCATAAACACATCTTCCTCCAGCCCCCACGTGCTCAAAAAAAAAAAAAAAAAAAAAGAGATGAGCCCCAGTGCCCCCCCCCCACTTGGCGCCTACATCAGTGCATAATGAATACTTGTGGGTGGAGGACTGAGCGAGTGGGTGCCAGGGGAGAAAGATTGTCCACAGGGATGAAAAGCAGGCCTCTACCTGCCAGGTGCTTCCTGTTTAGTCAGAGAGGTGGGTGGGCCTGGCGGAATTATGTTTACTAATAACATTTTTCCTAATTCAAGTTTGAGGAACCAGAGGCCACCTGGGGGATGGGCGTGTCAATTGGAGGGCGGAGGAAGCCACGCCTACGCCCGGAAGAGGTGCTGCTACTCTGAGTTCCCTGTGCTTAGCTGAAATGGATTTCTGGAGGTCTCGCAGTTCTGCGTTCCGGCATCTCACTTCGCCTCTGCAAGTCTCTGCCAAGTGTGGAGACCTTGGGCCATGACCTAGTGAAGAGGTGTCACTGATAGGGGTGTGTTCTGCTGCCACCAGGAGTCTCCTTGGGGGTTGGGGGTGGGGAGAGCTTGGTGATTTACGGCCCCCCTCCCAGAGATGCACAGCTTATTTTCTCAGCTTAGACAGAGGAGTGACACAGTGACTGGGTGCAAGAGGGGCTGCACTTTTATTTTTGAGATAGGGTCTCATGTAGCTCAGATTGGGACACACGCCTCGCTTCTGTGGTGCTGGGGATCAAACCCAAAGCTTCACATACGCTAGGCAAGCACTGACCAGTTGAGTTACATCCCCATGTCTATCTGTCTTTCTGTCTGTCTATGTATGTATCTATCTATCTTTCTGTCTGTCTGTCTGTCCATCCATCCATCTTTGTTTTTTATCCTGAGATAGGGTTTCTCTGTGTAGTCTTGGCTGTCCCGGAACTCACTCTGTAGACCATGATGACCTCAAACTCAGAAAACCGCCTACCTCTGCCTCCCAAGTGCTGGGATTAAAGGCATGGGCCACCACCACCACCACCTGGCATCACTTTATTTTGAAAGATTCTATTTATTTTATGTGGATGAGTGTTTTGCCTGCTGCGTGTGTGCATATGCACCATGTACAGCCTGGTGAAGGCAGAGGCCAGAAGGCAGCAGATCCCCTGGAATCACAGATGGTTGGGACCCACCCTGTGGATGCTGGGACTTGAACATCTGAAAGAGCAGCCAGTGCTCCTAACCTCTAAGCCACCTCTCCAACCCCTTAACTTACTTCTTTTTTTTTTTTTTTTTTTTTTTTTTTTTGGTTCTTTTTTTCGGAGCTGGGGACCGAACCCAGGGCCTTGCGCTTCCTAGGTAAGCGCTCTACCACTGAGCTAAATCCCCAGCCCCCACTTACTTCTTTATTGAGCGACTGCTCGACAGCCAGTACTGTTAGGAAGTCGGAACGACAGCCAGTCACAGCAGCGAAGTTCTCTTTCAGCACTCAATCCCGTGCCTGACTGACCGTTTTACACGCGCTACTCATTTATTCCCGCACCAACAGGTTCAGAGAAACTACAAAATGTCCCCAGAGTCACGGAGCTAGTAAGTCACAAGAGGGGACTGCAAAGAGACTGCCCTCCAGCAGCCCCATTGACCAGAGCTGGAAGACATGTTCCAGATGTCCTGGGGAAGCTGGGGCAGCTGTGACTGGAGGACTCTACTTTGGGATTCGGGGAAGGGTTTTTTTTTCTGGTTAGAATGTGTGGGTTGGAAGAGATGACACCAGTGACAAGGGGACAGTTCCAGGCCTGAAAAACAGCAGCAGCAGTGGTTGTAAAGGTGGGAGAGGCAGCTGGAAAGCAAAGGGCAGTGACTCAGGGTTGCTGAGGGTGGGGCTGAGGGATGTGGGCATCTTGTAGGGTAAGGTCTACAAGTGACTGCGGGAGTCACTGGGTGGGAAGGGCAGCTCCCGTGGGAGCAGACCCTGGACTGAAGGGGCCAGGAAGAAGGACTTGGAAACATGGAGAATAGCTCATCCATGATCCTGTCCCCAGGCCTGCATCTTTCCCCTCTGGGCACATAGATTTGACCTCATCGTTCAACCCAGACAGATAGCCAGGGCACGATTGTGCTGCTGATGAAAACTTGGGTTCTGAAGGCTAAATTTTTTTGATGTCAGTAAGTTAGCTTGCCTGCCTGCCTGCCTTTTTCTTCCCTCCCTCCTTCCCTCCCTTTTAACTTTGTGTGTACATGCATGTTTGCATGTGTACATGTGCACGGTTTCACGCGTGTCTCAGGGGCAGCTGCACAGGCACATACATGAGTATGGAGACCAGAGGACACCCTCAGAGTTTGTTCCTCAGGCACCATCTGTCTCTTTTTTTGCGACATGGTCTCTCACTGGCGGGGAGATGGCCAAATAGGCTATGCTGGGCCTGCAGAGGGCCCTAGGGATCTGTTGCAGAGTCTCCGTCTTCCCAGAACTGGGGTGACAGGTGTGTGCCACTGTGCCTGGTCTTTTTTTTTTTTTTTTTTTTGGTTCTTTTTTTTTCGGAGCTGGGGACCGAACCCAGGGCCTTGCGCTTCCTAGGTAAGCGCTCTACCACTGAGCTAAATCCCCAGCCCCGTGCCTGGTCTTTTACACGGGTCCTAACTACAGAACTCAGGTTCTTGTGTTTATGTGACTTTGGGTTTTTTAGTTTTTGTTTGTTTTTTTGCTTCGTTTTAATGGAAGTTTATTGGGAAGCTGCTCTTGGACAGGCGAGTTCACTGACCCAAAGAAAGGGGGTCAGGGAATTCTCCATGGGAAGGGAGAGAGAGGAGAGGGGGAAGAGAGAGAGAGAGAGAGAGAGAGAGAGAGAGAGAGAGAGAGAGAGAGAGAGAGAGGAAGAAACAGTTTATGTAGAGAGAGGGCGAGAGATTCTTCAGAAAGAGCCCTTTTTGGCTTTTAAGATAAAGTCTCAATCTACTGCCCAGGTTGGCCGAATGCTTGGTGTTCCTACTTCTGTGTCTCAAGTGCTGGGATGACCCACAACACACTCATGACTTATCCTTATCTCTTTTTTTTTTTTTTTTTTTTTTTTGGTTCTTTTTTCCCCTGGAGCTGGGGACCGAACCCAGGGCCTTGCGCTTCCTAGGCAAGCGTTCTACCACTGCGCTAAATCCCCAACCCTTATCCTTATCTCTTTAAACATTTTTATAAATTTATTTATTTATTTGTGTGTGTGTGTGTTTGCACGTGTGTGAGAAAGCATATGCAGAGATCAGAGGCTAACCCTTGGGAGCTGGTTTTCCCACTGTGGGATCAGGGACTGAGCTCAGGCTCTTAGGTCTGCATTCAGATTCCTCCTCCCACTGAGCTACCTCACTGGCTCGACTTAACCTCTCTTTGCCTGGGTTTGTTCACCTGTTAGATGGCATTAACACTGTGCATGTGTGACAGTAAAACAAGATGTACTAGAGTGGTACAGGCTGTCAGTTTACAGGGGCCATAGGGTTTGTTTTTGAGACAGGATTCCTCTGGGTAGCCCTGGCTATCCTGGAACTTGCTCTGTAGACCAGGCTAGCCTTGAACTCAGAGATCCACATGCCTCTGCTTCTGTAAGTGCTGGGAGCTTCTACTTGCTGTTAACAGATGTCACTATCAGCACACACCCCCACCTCCACCCCACCCCCTCATCTGGTCTAATTCCCTGATGCTCTGACAGACCCCAGCTTCCTTGACAGCCTTGCAAGCTCCCCGGACTTCACCTAGCCACCACTCTGATCTCAGAGCCTTCCTTTCCCCTCCCCTGTGATTATGATAAACCCCCTGGAGCTAGTGGGCAGGCTCAGCTGGGCCTCCTGCCTCTTTGAAGTCCCAAGCCAAATTCCTAGTCCCACATACTGACTTCTGAGAAAGCTGTTTCCTATCAAGTCCTACCGCCAAAATGACGCCCCTCTCAGGTATTCTTGCCAACTCCGTTTTATAATCTCCGTGCTGGGGAGGGAGGACAGCGCAGGCACTTTGTCTGCAGGAAGGAAGCAATTAAATTATTAGCACTTTGAGAAATTAAACGACATAACTTATGGTGGAATAAGTTTAGCAGAAAGAAAAAAAAATCCCTTGTAATGTGAGAAAACAATTAAAAAGAATTATATAAGGTTGGGCTCTCTCCTTTATGGCAATAGAGTTAGCAGTTCATTGATTATCGTCGTTTAATGCAGCAGGATGGTGCGGGCTGCTGTGGTGGCAGCCATGTTCAGGAAGCTAAGCGATTAGCCGGGTCCTGTAAGAGGGCACCGGGGTGGGGGGGTGGGGCGCGAAGCATGGGGCGTGGAGCGTGGAGCGTGGGCAGAGGAGCTGAAAGGTTTTCCTGGAGGGGCAGCAGGGAAGGGGAGTGAGGTCCGGAGAGGAGTACCGAAGCAGCCTCTCCCGCACTCCCTGACTTTTCTGCTTTGAGATTTTTGCCCCTCTCAGCCTGCCTATTTCCTGTACCCCAGCACCTCTGTTTCCAGCTATTCATCCCAGCGAAATGGGGACGCAGCTTCATAAGGAGGCAAAGATGTGGCTGGCCAGCTGAGGAACTCTCCCTAGAATGGGAACCAGCCAGGCAGGTGGATGCTCTGGGATGCAGCCGGCAGCACAGAAAGTGGCACAGAGCCTCGTGCAGAGTTCCCCAAGTTTAGTGCCCGGGGTAGCTGAAAAGAACAAACTCACGCATCCCGCAGCCACATAGAAACATCTCCGAGGCAGGCTGGTGGAAAGAGGCAAGACATGAATTAGGAAGGAGCTTGCTACACCGTATAGATGAAGTTCTAGAACAAATGCAAACTGGTTATGGTGGCTGGCACATGCCAGAAATTCCCAGTATTACATTGGGAGATGGAGGCAAGGGTTGGGTTCATGACCAGCTTTGGCTACATAGTGAGCAGGAGACTAGCCTGGGCTACATGAGCTGCTGTTTCATGCCCCCCCCCCGAAAAACTACAGCAAAGGGACAAATTTAACCAATGGGTGGTGACAGGATCCAGAATAATAAGTCCCTTGTGGGGAAGGAGGGTAGTTTATTGGCTGAGAAGAGACATAAATAACCCATGTTGATGTTAGAACTGCTGGTTTTTCTTTTTCTTTCTCTCTCTTTTTTAAATCCGAGTGGAGCACACAGATGTTTACAGCTGTGCCCTGGGATATGTTTCAGGGTCCTCTGAGGATACCCACAATCCACTGTGTAGCATGGGGTGCAGTGACGGGTCCGAATTCAGGTGCACCCTTTACCCTTTAAGCCACGCCAGTTTACTTACAGTGTCCAGCACAACAACTGTTGTTGTTAGGAGACAACAACAAGAAAAAAGTCGGCACACATTTGGCACAGACACACTTAAAAAGTGTAATGTCTTCATTCTGTGGTTGGCTGGGTTTGCGGATATGGAATGCAAGGCTACAGAGGGCCACCAGGACAGATGTAAACACCGTCAAGCTTTAAAGTGATGGAGAGATGGCCCAGCAGTGACTAATTCTTGCTTCTCTTTTGGACCTGAGTTTGCTGCCCAGCATCCACATCAGGGGGCTCAGAACCATTCATAACCCTAGCCCCAAGGGATTTGACACCCTCTTCTGGCATCTGTGGGCATCTTAAAACGTGTGAATGTGCACACGCATGCACACGCACGCACACACGCACACATACGCGCACGCAGAGACACATATATTTAAAAATGAAAAAATTAACCCGGCAGCGGTGACACATCTTTAATCCCTTCACTCAGGAGGCAGAGGCAGGCAGATCTCTGAGTTCAAAGCCAGCCTGGTCTACCAGAGTGAGTTCCAGGACAGCCAGAGCTACACAGAGAAACCCTGTCTTGAAAAACCAACCAACCAACCAACCAACTAAGGAAACAAATAAATAAAACAAAAAAAATTAAAAAGATTTTTTTTCTTTTTTTTTTCGGAGCTGGGGACCGAACCCAGGGCCTTGTGCTTGCTAGGCAAGTGCTCTACCACTGAGCTAAATCCCCAACCCCAAAAAGATTTTTATATTTTATTTTATGTGCATTAGTGTTTTGCCTGCATGCTGTCTGTGTTCCATATTTTTGGTGCCTGGTCCCCACAGAGGCCGGTTGCTGGTGTTAAGTCCTCTGGTATTGGAGTTCTGGATGGTCGCGAATCACCATACAAAGAGAGCCCCGGGAACAAAACCCTGGTCCTCCATGAGAGCAGCAAGTGCTCTGAACCTCTAGTTCTAAATTTATTTATTTAAAAATAAATAAAATGGGGCTGGAGAGATGGCTCAGTGGTTAAGAGCACTGACTGCTCTTCCAGAGGTCCTGAGTTCAAATCCCAGCAACCATATGGTGGCTCACAACCGTCTGTAATGGTTGAATGAATGAAACCAAGATGGGTCTGTGTTTGGACAGAGGATAACCAAACCATCTTCCCCCCGAGATAGGAGATAGAAAGTTTTATAAAATCATGTGCTAGGAGCTGGGGCTGGCTCAATTGGCAGAGTGCTTTCATAGGATGCGTGAAGCCCCGACTTTGGTCTCCAGTGTGGCATACACCTAGCATGGTGGCACGCATGTGTAATTCCAGTCCTGGGGAGATGTTAGGCAGGAAGATCAGAGATTCAACGCCATTCTTAGTGGTGTAGAGAGAAGCCAGCCTGGGTGGCACGACACCCTGTTGAAACAAAACAGAAAGATAAAAACCATTTATTGGGCTGGAGAGATGGCTCAGCGGTTAAGAGCACTGACTGCTCTTCCAGAGGTCCTGAGTTCAATTCCCAGCAACCACATGGTGGCTCACAGCCATCTGTAATGGGGTCGGGTGCCCTCTTCTGGCCCGCAATCACATATGCAGGCAGAATGCTGTACATAAAATAAATAAATAAATCTTTAAAAGAGGGTGTGCGGTGGGGAGGAGAGTTGTAGCATTCTGGTCTGGATGAGTAGAGATTCGGTTGCTGATGCCTGCTGGATAGTGGTGATGCAGGTACCATTCTCAGGGCTTGAAACTTCTCTGCAGTGTGCAGGTCCCTGCTGCTCTGCACACTGTCTTAAAGCCTCAGGGAGGGGAGCAGGTCCCAGGAGTGAGCAGCGGAGTCAGCCTGCCCAATACTGTTTCCTAGTAGATCAGGTTACCCTGTTGTGTCAGCTGGGAGGGAGGGGTAAATGCTAAAGAGGACCCAAGGCTGGGCCTGGGGATGAGAGTACCATTTAAAAGAAGACTTGGATGAACATGGCTGCGTTCCAGCAAAACTGTATTTATGGATCCGGACATTCAAACTCCATATAAATTTCATGCATCGAGGATTATTCTCTTGACTGTCTTTTCAAACCGTTGGCGCCTGTTTGCAGGTGGAAGCCAGAATTTGTTGAGCTCTGGTCTCAGAGGAGTGCTGCTTGATTCGTGGCAAGTATTCAAAGGAGCTATGTTGTTGTAAAAATATAAAAAATAGAAAAAAGTATGGTTGTCTTTTACCTTGCTAGGTCCAGCACCACGGTGCCCTCAAGATATCCGCTAGATATCTTGGCGGAAACACATCCCAACTCCGTGGCTGCGGCCCAGTGTCTCCAGCTGCCACACACTTTCCTACACTCAAACTGTCACATAAAAGAGCACACAACACAATAACCTTTGACCCAATTGATAAGATATACAGAGCCCAGTACCACCCATCCCTTAAGAACATTAATAGCAACCTGTAAATACATAGAGCGGAATCTTAACGTCACCCGCCATATTGTCCTTCCATGGATTCCTTCCACTTCCCTCCTGTCTCTTCCTCCTTTCCATTTTCAGTCTCCTCCTCTTCCTTCAAACTTCTCTCCTGCCTATCCTTCCTTCTTGTCCAATGACAGGCCTCCTTCTATCTGTACCTGCCTCACCTGTGACATCATCCCACAGAGCTACGCTATTTCTTTGAAAATAATTTTTGTTTTTAACTTGTATGTATGTATGTATGTATGTATGTCTGCCATGAATGTGGGTACCCCTCAAGAGGACAGAAGAAGGCATCTGATCCCCTGGGACTGGAGTTACAGAAGGTGGTGAGCCAACATGTGAGTGATGGAACTGAACCTAGGTCCTCTGGAAGTGCATCAAGTGTTCTTAACTGCTGAGCCATCACCTCTCGAGCCCCAGAGTTACCCCAGGAGATCACACACTATCCTAGATCTCCTGAGTTTGAAATTACAAATTTTGAAAAATTGCTCTCTCTCTCTCTCTCTCTCTCTCTCTCTCTCTCTCTCTCTCTCTGTCTCTCTCTCTCTCTCTCTCTGTGTGTGTGTGTGTGTGTGTGTGTGTGTGTGATGAGAGATATTAGATACAGGTACTCATCAGTGTGCTGTGTCCATGATGTGTGACGTGTGTGTACATGTAAAAGTGGACAATGTGTGTATAAAAGCCACTATAAAAGGGGGCCTACAATGGGGCTAGAGAGATGGCTCAGTGGTTAAGAGCACTGACTGTTCTTCCTGAGGTCCTGAGTTCGATTCCCAGCAACCACATGGTGGCTCACAACCATCTGTAATGGGATCTGGTGTGTCTGAAGGCCGCTACAGTGTACTCATATGCATAGAATGAATAGGTAAGTATTTTAAAGGGGAGAGGGCATAAACTTCCCTCTCCCTTTGGTGTCTGGGTGCAGAATTCTCTGGGATCTGTGAGCTCATAGGCGGAGTGTGACTTGTACAGGTGTGGGATTTGTCTCCGTCACAAGCATCCAAGTGTCTCAGCCGCTCTAGGGAGCTGCTACTCCGTGATTTTACAATGCACCCACTGACTGCTGAAGGTGAGGACAGGAAAATGGGTTCTGGCCATTCCGGCAGACCCTTTTAGCTGTGGCCCATTCGAGCGGCTCTCAGACCATCGCTGGGTTTCTGGATGGTTTGCTGGAATTCTCCCTGAGATGTGCCAAGCTTCCTGCCCGGGAGAAGACATTCACTTAATTTATTTAATCTGGATGATTTAATTCTCTCATCCAGATGGAACGAAACACAAATTTCGCATTAGAGGGGGCTGATGAGAGAGAGGGATGGAGGTTGAAAGGCAGTGATGTCACTATCCCTGCGGCAGAATGTCTCTCCCACGGACCTCGGGCATCCCACACAGCTTGGCATTTTGGAGGCCCAAAGAGTAATGGCTTGGTTGTAGGGCCTTTCCATGCAAAAGAACTGACCTTGTCTGATTTCTATGCTTCCACCCCAGACTTAGACTCTCGCTGCCTATACTTCCTAAATTCCGGTCCTCGGCTGGCCGCTTCGCCCTTGCTCCTCTCCCCCCTCCTTTGAACTTGCCCGCTCTGGTTCAGAGCGCATCAGCCCTGCCTCTGCATGTTTCTCACAGTTGGCCCACCCTGTGAGCCCTGTGTGTTCTCTGTTTAGCTTTGCGCTTCTAGCTGCTTTCTAGCCCTGCCTCTCTTCTGCCTCTCTCCCTCCCTTCGCCTCTTTCCCTTCCCCTGTATCTTTATTGTGGTGCTTGGTACACCAAGCTGAAATTCTTTGTACATGTGATTCTCCCCCACATATAGCCACAAGTTTCTTCTAGGCAAGAGACTGTCTTGCTCATCTGTGAATCACCAGGTCCCAGGGCGATGCTCGCCACAGAGGAAGTGCTGGGCCAACAGAAGCTTGCTGAATGAATAAAAGAACTCACAAACAAACGGGAGGACCAGGACGAACTGACTCCGCAGGCCTTGCCTTAAGACATGCACACAGGGGGTTGGGGATTTAGCTCAGTGGTAGAGCGCTTGGGTTCAGTCCCCAGCTCGGGGGGGGGGGGGGGGGGGGAGACATGCACACAGACATGTGCCCCACCCCCACCCCCTCCTCGTAGGCTGAGGTCATCACATAGGTATCTATCCCTACGAGAGTCAAAGGACCACCCCTAACTCATGCTCCTGGTCTGCAGGTCAGCATTCTGTTCATGTTCTGCACATGGGGACCCTGGGCTTTTAGAAGGACTTGGGTAGCCCGGGCTGTCCTTTTAAATATTGCCCAGGATGAGGGAAAAGGGTGGGACTGGAGGGGCATCCCAGTGTGACTACCAAGGGGAAGCTCTGTGGAGGGACCCAGTGGGCTACCCTGCCTGTGCTAGCAGGCTGGGGTGGGAGGGTGAGGGAGGAAAAGTCCCATAAGTGATGTAGATAAAGATCAAAGCGGTGGCGACAGACGAGTGCTCCTGCAGGTAGCTGGCTTCTCTGTACTCCACTCCTCACTTAAGCGCTGGGGAAGGTTTCCAAGTACCAACATGTTAATGAGTGAGTGAACACGCATATGAGTGCTGTTTGACCTCGAGCACATAATTCCCCTTACTTCCTCCCTCCCTCTCTCCTTCCCTCACCCCCTTCCTTCTTTCCTTCCTTCCTCCCCCCACCCCCTTCCTTCTGACAGAGTCTCACATCAGGGGCAACCTTGAATTATCTATGTCATCAAAGATGAATTTGAACCTCGGATTAGCCTGCCTCCACCTCCCCTCCTAGATGGTGGGACTGCAGGCATCTGTCACTGTGCTTGTTTTTGTGCTAGCCTGAGGATGGGAACCAGGGCTTTCTATCAAGGAAGCCACACCCCCAGCCTAACCCCACCCCACCCCGCTTTCTTTCTTTCTTTCTTTCTTTCTTTCTTTCTTTCTTTCTTTCTTTCTTTCTTTTTTTTTTTTTTTTTTTTTGTGACTCTGACTTTTATTCTCGCAGGCAGGAATAATTCATGGGACGGACATGGGGGTCTACCCTGAGTTGAGTTCAGTGCCGAAGACGGCTGTGGCAGCCTGAACTTGGAGAGGTCCAGGCTCAGGTCCAGGAAGGTGTTGTGGTCATGATGCTGCAGGTTCTTGTAGGTGGTGGTGTCAGCCGGCTCGGGAGCCAGCGTGGGCTCTTTGAGCACACTTTCTGTCTTGCCATTTGGTCCCGCCACCTTTTTACTCTTCTCTGACTCTGTAGACGGGGCAGCGTAGAAGCCGGTTCTCCTTGGAACACCCTTGCCTCGAGAAGGGCAGCCTTAGGCGCCTGGATTCGGATTCGCCCTCCCTGAAGCAGGAGAGAGACCGCCATGGCACAGATGCCAAGCGCCGAGCCCCGCCCCTCTCTCATTCTCTCTTTTCTTTCCATGCTTGGCCTCATGCACTCTAGGCAAGAACTGGACCTCTGAGCGGACATCCCCAGCCTGTTATTTTACATTTCCAAGGCTCAGTTTTTCCCACCTTTTTTTTTTCTTTTTTCTTTTTTCGGAGCTGGGGACCGAACCCAGGGCCTTGGGCTTGGTAGGCAAGCGCTCTACCACTGAGCTAAATCCCCAACCCCTCCCACTTATTTATTTATTTATTTATTTATTTATTTATTTATTTATTTATTTATTTATTTATTTTGGAGCTGGGGACCGAACCCAGGGCCTTGGGCTTGGTAGGCAAGCGCTCTAACCACTGAGCTAAATCCCCAACCCCTCCCACTTATTTTTTTTAAACTATTTATTTTTCTTTTATGTGAGTGAGAGCTTTGCTTATGTGGGTGTATATGCACCATGTGTGTGCCTGGTGTCTGTGGAGGCCAGAAGAGGGTGTCAGATCCTGTGGAACTGGAGGTACAGATGGTTGTGAGATGCCATGAGGGTGCTGGGAACTGAACCCAGCTCCGCTAGGAGAGTAGCCAGTGCTCTTCACCACTGGACCATCTCTCTAGCTCCTTCCCCCTGCCCTTATAAGGAGGGGATTGGTCTAGTTATCTCCAGGGTCTCCATGGTTCTTCTAGGCCCTTTCCCCCTTTCCCTTTACAAGTGACCCAGGCCCTGCACAAATAGAGCTAATCACTTGCTTACAGTAAGTATGACCGTGGCCTCAAACCTGTCATTAGCTGCTTGGGCTCTCGGCATAGAAAAACCAGTACTCCAGATGAAGTTGAGAGGTTCTCTTTGTGTGTGTTTGTGCGTGCGTGCATGTGCATGCATGTGCGTGTGGTTTTGGGCAGGCTTCCTCTTTTTAACCTTCTATCTCTTGTGTATAAAGTGGCAACAATTATTGTCTTATTTATTATCACCGTGGCATCAAGTGAATGATGGATTCAAGAGTTTTGCCACCTGTAAATGTCACTAAGGACACCGTAGGTGACAACCCCCCCCACCCCCGCATTAGGTGCTGGGTAAGTGCTCGATCAACAAATGAGTCCTTCCTGAAGCTCTGCAAGCTTCTCCTCCTTTTCTCTTAATGGACTTTACCCCAGAGCTGCGGAGAGCAGGAGGCAGCTAGTAGATCCCCATTACTCCATAAAGGCCACCTAAGTGCTTCAACTTTGTCCTCACCCTGCCCCCCCATAAGTCAACAGGGTGGGTGGGTGGGGGCTGGGGGGGAACAAAGGAGCTGTTAGCAGGTAGGGGCAAGTCAGCGGGGCTATCTGGGCAAGTCACCACCAATAAAACCCAATCAATGCAGCCCTTTTTAAGTTGGTTGGATCAGTGACCCAGAAAATAGCTCCCCCACAGCAAAGGAAATGATAGTCAATAAACCGAGCCGTCAATGGGAAAAATCTATTAAAGAGAGTGAGACAGCAGGAGACCTCTGGTGTTAACGGAGACCCTTTGGAACAGAGCCATGAAGCCAAGAGCCCACGGTTAACCCTCTCCACTC
This sequence comes from Rattus norvegicus, assembly GCF_021556685.1. NCBI lineage: Eukaryota > Metazoa > Chordata > Mammalia > Rodentia > Muridae > Rattus > Rattus norvegicus. The sequence goes on from NC_141543.1 coordinate 93,048,662, forward strand.
AAGAGTCTCCTCCATCCCAGCATCTACAATGCCTGTGGCTTCTGGTTCCCTCAGATGGTATGGAAGGATCCAGAAACGGGGGCAGGGGGGTAACAGGGGGAGTGTCCCCTGTGGGGTGGCCAGTAGGTATGTGTATCACCTGGTATTGCCTGCCTGGGGCGCTATGGAGGGATGATATCTCATTGCTCCCATGGGGAAGCATCTGGTCGGGGGGTGTCTCTTGAGCTGCAAATGTAGTTTAGTTGATAGAGCGCCTGGCTAGCATGAAGGGAGCCCTGGGTTCAATCCAAGAACTTGGGTTGATGGTGCAAACTGATAACCCCCCAAACTCAGGAGGCGGAGGCTGGGAATCAGAGGTTCAAGGTCTTGGTTAGATGGTAAGGTCAAGACCAGTCTGGCCTCCATGAGAGCTCGTCTCGAAAATAAAATGAATATAGAGGTCTCTATTCTCCAGCTGTCCTGTTGGGAGGCAAGGGGACACGCCTTACCCCACACCAGGCTGCTGATACCACCTTGCCAGCCGGTGGGGCTTCCTTCCTCTGGTATTAACAAGGAAGAAAATTAGCACCCAAGAAACGGGGCTTTCTCTTCAGCGTATACTTTCAGATCTCTTTCACCCAGCGAGGTGGGGACCAGGGACACTAGGGTGGGCTGGCAGGTTTTCTTGAGCAAGCTGTATCAAACCTAGAAGGATTTGGACAAGAGAACAGTTCTCCTCGTTTGGTCCTAGAAAAGCCACGGTGCCCACCCCAGCCCTTCCTGCCACTTCTTTTGTTACCATGGATACCAAGTCATACGGGGCTGCCTCTGGGTGCGTATCTGCAAAGTGTGTCTGTGGGGGACCGAGAATGATGCTGCAGGACGTCTCCATTGTATCGTGCCCAACCTCATCTTCGGCGAAGGGCATCTGGTCATGTTGCTGTGTCACAGGTCAGTGTGGACAGGTTAAGGTACATCAAAAGCGGCATGTTGATGGCACATTTGGGGAACCCAGAGAGGGACAGGCTTTGGACCCAGGGCTGCAGGAACAAGACCTATGCTACAACTATGCTCTAGCTGCACGGATGCTTAGTTCTGTTCGTATGTGCGAGGGCATATTTTTCTTACTGCATTACGGTCTCCTTTCGGAAGGGGTTGCTTCCTAGGGCCATAGTACTTATCCCCTTCGCTCCCCCATGTCAGTGAACTATGGGGTAGCTTTTGGCAACTTCCTGGCCCTGGGTGAGTCATTTCTAGGGCCCACAGGTGGGTGTTTATTCTGCAAGTGGCCAAAGAATGCATAAGACTATGATGAGAGTCTCATCCTCTACCTGTTAAGTTTCATGTAGCCCAGGCTGGCCCAGAATTCACTGTATAATGAAGGATGACCTTAAACTCCTGATCATCCTGCACCGGTCTACTAGGTGCTATGATGATGACAGGTGTGTGGTAGAGTTCAGGGATGTGACAATCACAGGAAATATCACCAAATTAAGGGAAGGCCCTCCGTGCAAATCTTCCTTCTCTAGGGGTGACACTTTCATTATTTGTGGGCTACCGCCGGTTACCACCAGGGGAGCAGTCACTGTTAGTGAGTGGGGATGTTCTAATTCACAGAGGTAAGCCAGAAACAACCCCAAAACGCTAATTTTAGAGCTGAGTTCAACTTGTCTCTTTGTCAGGAAAGGAACTATTTCCTGAGAACACAGGGATAGATGGTCACTGTCTTCACTGGCCAGCTCAAGTCAGAGAGGCGATGGATGGGGGGAGGGGCTTCCCATTCATATTAGCAGAGTGAGTGGACACGCAGACATGTGAGTTGAGCGTTTGGTTCTTGGGACTCACAGTTGAATGCCTTTTGAAGAATCTAGAAGTTTCTTTGGCGTCCCAGAGAACATCTGGAAAGTGTCCAATGTGCCCTAGGACGATAGGCTCTCGAGAACCCCAGGTTCAATCTTAGCATTTCAGTTTTCAGGGAAGACTCCAAGCATTTCCTCTTCTTCTTTTTCTTTTCTTTTCTTTTTTTCTTTCCTATTTTTCGGAGCTGAGGACCGAACCCAGGGCCTTGAGCTTGCTGCTCTACCACTGAGCTAAATCCCCAACCCCTTCTTGTCACTTTCAGCTCGGTGACCTCGCTCAACTCCAAAGGCATGTGGACAGGAGTCCTCTGCAGCTGAGAAAAGTGAACTGCTCATTCCTAGCTGAGCAGTGTCAGGAAGATTTTTCAGTTTCACAGCAATCTCATCCCTGTAGCTATGAGCATCTGGGCAAGTCACTTCCCTTTCATGGACGTTCGTTTCCTTTTGTAAAATGAAGGTCGGTATCGTCTTTTTCACAGAGTTGCTTTAGGGTCACACTCAGCGCGGCATGGGCAGTAGAGCAAGTGTAGCACCGTAACTGGTACGCAGTGGGCACTTGGAAGGAGATAAAGTCTCGGAGGTGGGGAGGTGGACAGTTGGTACAGTGCTTGCCACACAAACATGGGGGCCTCAGTTTGAGCCCCAGCACCTGTGTCAAAACACTGGCTGCAGCGGACTCTTTGCACCTGTAACCCCAGCACCAGGGAGGGGGGAAAGGGTCACTTGGGGGTCACTAGCCAGCCCTCCTAGCCCAGTCAGTGACCTCCAAGTTCAGTGAGAGACCCTGTCAAAAAACAAAACAAAACAAAAAACCAAACCAAACCAATCAATCAAACAAACAAAAACACCCAGGGTGGACAGCTCTCGAGGAAAGACACTGGAAGTTGACCTCTGGCCTCCACACACATGGGCACATGCGTATCACAAAAGGGATAGGGGTTTTAGAATCACGTTTGCCTGTTTGTTTATTTGTGTACGTGTATGAAAGTGGGTGTGGGTTTGGATGCACGAGTCCTAGCAATCATGTGGAGGTCAGAGGACAACTTGTCAGCTCTCTCTTACTATGTAGGTTTCTCAGCCAGAACCCAGGTTGTCCTGCTTGGCTGTAAGTGACTTTACCCACTGAGTCATCTCACCAGCCCCAAAGACAGTATTCTATTTGCAAAAATAGACGCAAGGTGCTGTAAATAGTTAGCACTTTCTTTGGGTGGTGGTGGTGCTGGGGGTGCAATGATCCGGGACGGAAGGTCTCAAACATACCAAGGCCACCACTCTTCCACAGAGCCACAACACCAGCCAGAGAGTGATTTAAAACAAAAACAAAATAAAGCAAAAACTTAGGGCTGGAGAGACGGCTGCTCTTTCAGAGACGTTTCTAGGTTCTGCATACAGGATCTGGATACAGTTCCTAGGCCATCTCTCTCCTTCCCGTCTCCAGCTCCAGGGCATCTGATGCCTCCAGCCTCTACAGGCACATGCATGTGCACATACCCACACACAAACATATATAATTAAGATAAGATAAAAATTTAATAACGTTATTAACAACAATAAAAACCTAGAGTCACTTCGCTGGTAGAGAAGTGAACGCCCACTCGACCCAGAAGTCGCCACTGTAGTGGAGTGTTGCTGCCACCAGGTGGCAGTGTTGGCAAGCACACAGCTTCTTTAGGGGCTGCCAGGCACGAAGAGGAAGAGTTTTATTCCAGTTTAAACTTTTATTTAGAATGTAGATACCTTAACAGACCACCTAACCCCACGTGCCTTCACCTCAGGGGATAGAGGGCGAGAGACGGGGGAAGAACTCTGCCCAAGATCACAGCGTGCTGATGGCAGAGCTCTCTGCCAGCATGGCGGCAGTTGGGGCGCCGATCTTCTAGTTGGGAGCAGGGCAGGGCAGGCTCCGGCAGGGCAGGACAGGGCCGGATAGATAACAGGAACTTGAGAACTCCAGGTCCAATCTTAGCATCTCAGTTTTCAGAGAAGCACGTGGGGTCCCCCAAAGGCTCATAAACCCCATTACCTGGGGAAAGCTGCCCCGGAGTACACAGAAGCCGAACTGTAAAGCCTGTACCTCAGTTATGGCTTGTTCGTCAGCTAGCGTCACAGGTTATGAGAAACCGTACCATCCCCAACCTCAGGGACTCAAGGAGCAGCTCCCATATCAGCTCTGTCTCTCTGTCTCTCTGTCCCCAGTGTCTCATGCACCCTCCTGCCTCCACCTCCAAATTTGAGAATTCCAGGCAAGCACCACTATGCCCGACTTTGTACTCAAAATTAGGGTTTCTTTCAGGCTACCAAGCACTTTACCAACGGAACTATGTCCCCAGCCCTTTCTTTTTATACTTTTTATGAGACAGGGTTTCACTATATATCTTAGACTGTCCTGGAAGTCACTGTGTAGACCAGGTAGCCTCAAGTTCATAGCAATCCTCCTGCCTCAGGCTTCGTAGTGCTCGTGTAGCATGTGAGCTACTACTTCGGGTTGGCGTTTTCAGACAAGGGTCTGTTGGGTGTGTTGTTCTTTTGTAGGATGGATGACAAGAACCTCTGTTTCTTGGGACTGTGAGCTGGCTTAGCCATTAAAGGTGCTTCCGGCTAAGCCTGACACCCAAGTTTGATCCTAGGCACCCACATCATGGAAGGAGAGAATTAGCTCTGGCAAGATGTTCTGTGGCCTCCTCAACTTCATATGCGCCCTCCATATGCAGAATAAATTAAAATATAATTTAAAAAAGAAGGCTCTTTGGCGCCCTAACCGTTCACCTTCACTGGGTCATATTGGTACACGTGACTATACCCAGTTCAGCTGAGACCTCTGGGGCCTAGGGAGGGAAGCAGCTCACCTTGGGTCACACAGTATTTGCTGAATCTGAGCTTTTTGCTCTTTGGGAGCTGGTCGTGTTGGGTGGGAGAAGACGGAGGTGACCCACCTCCGTGGTTTGTAACCTCTGAAGGGTCCTTTGTCCTACATGGGAGAGTGGTTCAGGAACAGCATGCTCTGCGCAGACGCAGAACCTCCTTGCCCCCGCTCCCCCACTGCAGCTCCCCATGAGTTCCTTTCCAGAGCACTCACTGAGTAGGTTGCTAGTGGAAATGTGGTTTTCAAATTTGGGAAATCTCCATTAAGTCCTTTTATTTAAGGAGGATGTCATTATCACGCCTCCCCGAGGACTATTACGGTTCTATTAGGCAAGGCCGCAGACTTCCTAGGTACTGTCTGGGGTCTGATTCCTGGGCAGGAAAATACGAGACAGGAAGAAGGGGGGCAGGGAGCGGGAGAGAGAAAACGGGATGCGGAGCAGGCAGGAGGGAGGAGAGGAGAGGGGTGAAGAATCAGAGAATGCAAGAGGGAGCCTGGAAGGCGAGAGATGAGCGCGCCCCCTAGTGGTGGAGGGAGCGCGGGGAGTCCCGGAGCCAAGTGGCCACCTGCTCCTCTTTGAGGTTCAAAATGAAACCGCAGAAAAGCTGTCTGAATCCTACTCGCTGCACAGTCAGGGAGGGGCCGCAGGGGAGTCCCCGTGCCCTCGAGCTGCTGCCCACCCTCGGAGTCTTGGTTCAGATCTTGGAGGGGCTTAATTTAGGATGTCCAGCGACAAAGTTAACTAAAGAAGGCAGTTCTGGAAACCAGACCTGGGCTCCGTGGCACTGGCCTTCCTGACCGCTCTGAGACATCTTTGCCCTGGAGGCTTGACACTTCCCTCTGCTCTGTGCTGTGCCCTTGTCACCTGGTAGGTCCTCAGGGCGCGTTTGCGTTCCGAAGCCTGAGAGAGATGGGGAAATGGTTCCTCTGACGCTTCTTGTCCCTTGTACTCAGAGCTAAGTCATATGGTTTGAATTGCTCTCAGCAAAGCTTGCTGACCCTCGATGTCTTCCGATTATCCTACTGAGGACCCCCATCTCCACCCCCAACCCACCTCCTGGGTAGAGTTTAGGGAGGGTCAGGAGCCACATGGCAAGCATCTAACACTCATTTGACTAAATGGGAAAGAGGAAAATATATTTCCCTCCAGGGACCCGTGTGTTAGGGGTTACCAGCCCAGGCTGGAAACATTCACCTCCAAGCAGGAAGGCTGCTACTTGGAGGAGAACATCCGGACTGGACAATTCCCTGCTTGTGGGTCCCACGGGTGTAGGCAACCTCCTTCCGGTGATCCCCTGTCTGTTGAGAGTTGCCTTGGATCCTGAGCCCGAGGCCAGGACCCCCTCTTTGCACTCTCCTTACCCTGTGAGAGCTAGCCCTGTGCCCCTGGGGTGCCCCTGCCTTGGAGCTCCTGTGCAGGAGTGATTAATGAGGCGGGGATAAAACCTTTCTCCCCCAGCTGTGTCAACAAGCCCCTATGGCCTTTCAGGCTTCAGGGATGGGGAAGCAGCCTCGTTCCCTAGGCCTGTTCTCCCTCTACCTTGGGCTCCCTGTGATGACTATGATTTTATGATGCCCACAACACTTGATATTTGCTGAGAGCACTGAGAGGGGAGGAAGTGAAGTCCCTCCTCTCTCTCTCTCTCTCTCTCTCTCTCTCTCTCTCTCTCTCTCTCTCTCTCTCCCTCTCAGCTGTGTGAGCCATAGGATGTGACAGCACTGTCATTGGCTGACAAGGAACAACTGGTGCCCGATGCCACCTTCTCTGTGAGGTTTTCCTGAGGGTACCTGGTAGGCTTTGTCCATTCACTTCCTCCTCTTGTGGGCCTGCCAGCTGCAGGTGTGTGGGAGGAGGCTGTTTCCTCTGCTCACTGCCCCTCAACAGAGGGGGCTGTGTGTTCGGAATCTTTCACTTATGTGCTTGTGTGTGTGTGTGTATGCGTGTGCGTGTGCGTGTGATACGTGGCTGCTACTGAACTCAGGACCTTGTATGGGTTAGGCACATGGTCTGTTGTTGAGCTCTTCCCAAGACTCTCTTAGGCAGCAATCTTTCCCCCCCCCCCCCACCCGTCTTAGGCCAGCCTCGCTCAATGTTTGCCCACTGTTACGAAATGAAAATGCCCAATATACCCGGCACAGTCTGTGGTCCATGATGTCTGTAGTTGTGTCTCAAATGTACCCAGGACCACCATGCCTGCCCTTCTCTCAGCTTGTGGTTGGGGCATTCCTAGGGGCTTCCACCCAGGGCATGTGACGATGCTCTTAGCTCCGAGGGTAGGTTAGGGAGCAGGAAGCCAGAAGTCATCCCATTTTATTTATGTGGTTTTATCTGATCTATTCGGATTGGTTTGCTACTCACTGTGTAGCCCAGTCTTGAACTCGTATCGATCCTCCGAGCCTCGGTTTTCAAGCGCTGGAATTAGAGGCCAGAGCTGCCGTGGGCGGTGATATTTAAAAACAAACCCCTTAGCTTTACAAGAAAGCTGCACTTAGACGTTTTACTCAGCTCCTCCACACCCTAATCCATACTCCGGGCAAAACTGAGAACCTTACTTCCATAACAGATTCTGATGGTCGGCTTTAACTGTCAGCATGACAGCCTAGGATCACCTCGGAAGGGAGCCTCAATGGGAGGCGGTCTAGATTAGGTGAGCTTTGAGCATGCTGTGGGTTAACTGATGTAGGAAGACCCAGCCTGAATGTGTGGTGCCTCATTCATTCCCTGGGTTGGGGTGGAGAGGGTAGGCAGGGGAGGGGGCTGAGCTTGAGGAGCAAGCATGCATTAATTTGTTCTCTCTGGTTGTCTTAGTTAGGGCTCTATTGCTGGGAACAGACACCACGACCAGGGCATCTCTTATAAAGCACAACACTTAATTGGGGCTGGCTTACAGGTTCAGAGGTTTAGTCTATATGATCAGTAAGGAGGGAGTATGGCAACATCCAGGCAGATGTGGGGCTGGAGGAGCTGAGAGTTCTACCTCTTGTTCCAAAGGCAGACAGGAGAAGACTGACTTCCAGGCAGCTAGGATGAGGGTTTCAAAGCCCACGCCCATAGTGACACACCTACTGGAACAAGGCTACACCTCCTAATAGCGCCACTCCCTGGACCAAGCATATACAAACCCACACTGCTCTTGATTGCGGATGTGATGTGGCTAGCTGCTTCTGCTCCCTGTGGTCTTTGACTTCCTGCTGTTAGTGAACAGTAACCTGGAACTGTGGGCAAAACAAACCCTTCATCCTCTAAATTACCTTTCATAAGGGTATCGGATCAGAGCCACAAAAACAAAACTAGAGCAGAAGCCTCCCATTAGATCTCAGCAGTGTTTCCATGACCAGCTGTTAGCCCATATGATTTTGGTGATATATTTGTTTGAGACAAAGTTTCACCCTGTAGTTGAGGCTGGTCTTGAACTCTTGGAGCTGGTTTTGCCAGCTTTCTAAGTACTGGGATTAAAGGCTCGGCCTACCACACTTGTTTTTAATTTTTTACTCTTTCTTTAGAAACTAGAGCTTGCTATGTGGTGTATCCCAAATTGTCTTGAAACTCACCATCCTCCTGCCTCAGCCAGCCTTCTGAATGCTGGGGTTATAATGAACAGAACCTAGCCAGGGTTTAACCCACATGATTTTAAAGATGGCACGTTAACAATTCACACACAGAGCTGAGGGTGTATCTCGGTGGTAGAGAAGTGATTGCTGGACCAGTGGAGGACCGAGAAAAGCAGGAGGGTAGGAAAGGAAGTAGGGTTGGGGCAGGTCTGTGGGGGAGGAGGCTCTCTATGTGTGAGTGAACCCCTCAGTCCTGCTTCCCTGAAAGGCAGAGCTGTGCGTTTGAGCTGAGAGTGAGATGAACACCCTGGGCTCTCTGGTTCATTGATCACAGCCAGTTTCCTGTCCTTGTCTCTGTCTCCCTCCTCCTTGGTTACCCACCCTCCACGTGTGCACAGTCGGTCTCTCTTGGTCTTGCTTGCTCTTCTGGCCAATTGAAATAATTAGAATGAAAATTTCAATTATAATGTCACCAGATGCTCTGTTTGTTATTAAGAGAGGTGAACATTCCGTCCTGCTGTCAGGAAGGCAGGATCTTCCTGTGGAGCTAAGCCTTTGGAGGCCTGAAGGGCTGGAGGAGGAAGCAAGAGAGCAGGTTGGCTGAGGGGGTCAGTTAAGGTTCCCCGCTCTGGCTTCTCCATAGACAGCTCCCCCTGTGTTTTGAAGGTCTCGGACAATGTCCGCTTATGTCATCTTTCGCCCTTGCTGGTTTCTAATTCTCTCTGCTTCAAGAGGTGGGCCAGCTGGGGACTGGTGATCCAGCAAAAGGATGTGGGAGGTGAAGCATTTGGAATTTGGTTCTGGAATTATTTTTGGAAGGTACGGCAGTGGCTCCTGGAAGAGTCCTCCGCAGGCTAGGAAGTGGGGCAGGGCAGCCAGACTGAGACGATGGGGAGAGACTCTTGAGTCCTTCCCCTGTTGCTGAGGACGGGGCACCCTGCTAAGGTGGCCTGAGAGGTCCCTGCTGACCCACAGACTTCCAAGTCTGTGTCTCACTTGCTTCAAAAGATGGCTAATAGTGAAGTGGGGGTGAGGGAGGGGCTTCTTAGTCGCAGATGGATTTTTACTCAAGACTGAGGGTGCCGGAAGCTATGGTCACACAAAACTTCCACTGAGTCACTGGCTTCAGGTCTTTGTGTTTTCAATAGAGGATGAACATTATAGACACGGGAGGAGTGAATTCAGACAGGAGTTTTATTATGGGGTTATGGGGGGGCTTCAGATAAAGACAGGCCTGGCACCTGTGACAGAAGCAGGTCCTAGAAGGAGGACACCATCAGGCTGCTGGGCCAGGAGCTTTATTTCTTTCAAAAAATTAATTACACATATTTATTTACCTACTGGGGTGTGTGCCATAGCTCATGCACGGAAGCCAGAGGACAACTCACAGGAGTTTGTTCTTCCCTTCCACCGTGTGGTACCAAACTCAGGGATCAAACTCAGGTGGTCAGTGCCAAGTGCCTTTACTCCAGGAAGTGTCTTGCTACCTGAGTCCGAGGGTTCTCTTAGGACTGATGGGAGAAACTGAGATGAGGCACAGGTGAGGTCCACCCATGAGGTGCTCAGGTGTCTCCCAGTTTCAACCAATCTCTAGTGCAACTTCCAGTCACAAACACAGACAGACAGGCACACAGACACACACACACACAGACACACACACACACAGACACACACACACAAGAATACGCAGAACACACATACCCATACAACACACACATACATAAATACGCAGAACAGACAGCACATACACACAAATATACAGAACACACACACACACAGAAGTACACACACACAGACACACACACACAAGCACACAAGAATACACAGAACACACATACCCACACAAATACACAGAACACACAGACACACACACACACACAAATACACAGAACACATAGACACACACACAAATACACAGAACACACACAGACACACACACAAATACACAGAACACACAGACACACACACACAAATACACAGAACACACAGACACACATATACACACATACTCTCCGACCCATGCCATGCCACCTCTCCCTCCTCAGGATGCCTTGAAGGAGCTGTCTACACTCCTTCGCTTTGGCTTCCCCACTTCTCATAAATTCCTCAACCCTCCTCCCGCTATTCCATCCATGGAGAAGGATGTGGTGGTCTCTGCTGTTTTTCTGCTGCTACCTCGGACCACCACAGACTGGGTAATTTATAAAGAATAAAGATTTGCTTAGTGAAGTGATCACTGCTCAAACGTGAGAGCTTGGGTGTTGGATTCCCCAGAACCAAGAAGTGGCAGGCACTTGGAATGCCAGACCTAGGGGGTCCTGCCAGGGAGGTCCTGAAGCCCCTGGCCGGCCAGCCCAGCCTCGTCCATGAGTTGCAGGGCGGTGCTCGAGTAAACACGGTGAGAGTCGTCTTTCTAGGGACTACAAGCAGACCGCTTGCCTCCACTTGCATATGCAAGCGTACAGACATGCGCGTGCACACGTGGTAAAGACAAAAAGGGTAAAGGTTTACTCAGCTCTTAGTCCTAGGGACAGGGAGGGCAAGAGGAACTATTCAAGAGGCAGAGCCAAGCAGGCTTTTGATTTTAAATGTTTAACAAGTCCTTTAGAAGTGAAAAGCTTTAAAACATTCATTACGTTTTAAGATTTATTTTGCATGTGTGAGTGTTTTGCTTGCATGTATGTATGTGTACTATGTGTGTGCCGGAGGGCAGAAGAGGGTGTTGGATCTCCTGGAACTGGAGTTAGGAACTGTTGTGAACCTCCATTTGGACATCTTGAACTGAACCAAGGTTCTCTGGAAGAGCAAGCAGCCAGTGCTCTTAACCACCGAGCCATCTCTCCAACCCCATATTTATTTTCCAGTGTGTGTGTGTGTGTGTGTGTGTGTGTGTGTGTGTGTGTGTGTGTGTAGGTACCTACAGAGGCCAGAAGAGGAAGTCAGATCCCCTGGAGTTGGGGTCCCAGGCTGTTGTAACAACCACAGCTTCGAGAGAAGCCCATTAATCATGAATGAATTCATGGCTTGTGAAGACCTTGGCCCTCAGGACCTCATCATCCCTTGGATTCCTCCCATCCCTCCCCACCATGTCACTTCTTAATACCTCAAATTGGGATTGAATCCCAACACGGTTTAATGGAAATGCAGATTTTGGCAGCTGTTGACATTCCTTTAGCTGAACTCTCCTACGGCTAGCCCATCTCTAAGCTGCAGTTGGCTCTTGTCTTCATGCCTTCCCATCTGCCACGTGGACCCTTCTCCTCCAGGGTTTCAGCTCCTGGTCTTCCAGCCCCCCTCTTCTATTCTTTCTTCTCATGATCTCCCTGGCTAGCCCTCAAAGACGCCTGGGGCCAATTTTTTTTTATTTAACGTATTCGTTAACGTGCTTTTGTATGAGCGTATGCTGTGTGTGTACAGGAACTCACAGAGGAGTAACCCCTGGAGCTGGACTTACAGGCGGTTGTGAGTCACCCAGTGTGGGTACTGGGAAATGAACTTGGGTCCTCAGCAGAGCAGTGTATGCTTTTACCCATGAGCCCCCTCTCCAGTCCCACGTTCATTTCTTGCATCTGTCTTCTGTGGCCTCTCACCTGGGGCTCCTCTCATGCCCTCTCTGCCCAGGCAGCTCATGGGCCCACATGCCCTCTGCCCACACCCTCTGCCCACACAGCCCAGTATCAGCCTGAGCTTGCTCCAAGTCCTGAGTCCTGAACCCATCATCTCGCAACTGGTCGTTTTACCTGAACCATCTCCCACGAATCCTAAAGCCACAGATCCACAGTTGAGCACATCAGTTCTGCAGCTTTTCTTTCTCACACTTGCTTACGAACATGGCTTACACGCACACAAATGCACACTCTCTCCACAGTGCAGAATTGCCCAAGTCTCAAAACTAGCTCTTGATGTAAACACCTCCATTTTTCCCCCTTTTCTTTTAAAACAATTTATTTATTTTTATTTGTGTGCATTGGTGTTTTGCCTGCGTGTATGTCTGTGTGAGGGTGTCAGATCTTACAGACAGTTGTGACATGTGGATGCTGGGACTTGAACTCGGGTCCTCTGGGAAGAAGCAGTCAGTGCTTCTAACCACTGAGCCACCTCCTGTCCAGCCCTGACACCTTCACTTTCTTGCCCTTCGGCCCTATAAACTATACTCACCATCTTGGATGGCTTCTTGGCATAAGTGTGCCTGATTACCATTTCTGGCCCCTGCCCCCACTTCTGCCTTGATTCTCCTTTTATTAGTGAACTATTCCAATGGGATTTTCCACCTCCAGATCCTTTCCATTTCGTTTCGGTTCCTCTTCTCTATGGCTGCCAGTGCTTTCTTTCTAAAAACAGATCAAGGGTCTGGTGAGATGGTTCAGTGGGTTAGTCCTGGTTAGCTGTTTGTCAATTTGACACAGGATAGAGTCATTTGGGAAGAGGGAAACTCTACTGAGAAAGTGTCCTCACCAGATTGGCCTTCGGGCATTTTCTTGATTGATGATTGATGTAGGAGGGCCTAGCTCACTGTGGGCGGTGCCTCCCTGCCCCTTCCCCGCCCCTCCCCCCGGGGGAGGTGGTCCTAAGTTTTATAAGCAAGTAGGCTGAGTAAGGCATGAGAAGCAAGCCACTAAGTAACATTTCCTGCATGGCCGCTGGTTTGGTTTCTGCCCCCAGGTTCCTGCCTTGACTCCCTGCCCTGACTGCCTTTGATGATAGGCTATGATGTGGAATTGTAATTCGAAACAAACCCTTTCCTCCCCAAATTGCTTGGTTCATGGTATTCTCTCACAGCGCTGAACCCCCAAGACAGTGAGTAAAGGCATTTACTGACTGGACGACCCCAGTTCTATTTCTGGAACCCACTGGATAGAAGGAAAGAATACTGACTCTTTTTTTTTTTGAAACAGGGTTCCAGCTGTTCTGGAACTCACTATATAAACCAGGCTGTCCTCAAACTCAGATATCTGCCTGCCTCTGCCTCCCTGGTGCTGGGATCAAAGGCGTGTACAGCCGCCACCACTGCCCAATGAATATTGACTCTTGAAAGTTGTCCTCTGACTTTGATACATACACACCGGAACAAATAAAATGTAATTTCAAGATAGATCAAAACCTGTCATTTTACGCTTAACAGCTTCCAGAGACTTCCCACTGCGGACAGAACTAAGTCCAAGTTTTTAGTCTTCTATTATGAAGAGGCCATTCACAGTCTATGCGGAACCACACTTTTGCTCGGCGTCTTGGCCTCTGGTCACCCGCTATCTCTCACACTTGGCTATAGTACACACAGGTTCTTGTCTGAAAAGTGCTGGGGCATCTGTCTGCCCCAGATTTACTTGTATGGACTTCAAAGCCCTGCTGTGCAAAACTCTCCCCTGACTGTCAGCTAGTAACTAGGTAATGTCTTTAAACCCCCGTATCGCCTCACCACTAAAGAGTGTGTGGCAAGCTGTACGACAGTCATCGTTCCGAGCCCGCCTCACAGGACCGTATTATAACTATCTTTTTAGATTGTTTTATTTTGTTTCGTGTGCGTGAGTTGCCTGCATGTGTGTCTGTGTACCTTGTGTCCTCCTGGTGCCCTTGGAGGCCAGAAGAGAGCACCAAATCTCCTGGACCTGGAGTTCAATGTGGCCAGGTGAGTGCTGGGAATGGAACCAGCTCCTGGAAGAGTAGCCAGTGCTCTTAACCACTAAGCCATCTTTCCAGCCCCAAGATTATAGGCCTTAAGACAAAGATCATATCTGACTTGACCAATGGCCTGGCTGTGTTTGGCATCTGCGGGTGGCCAGTGGATACTTAATATTAGAAAAACAATGAAGGTGTTCTGGTTTCATGTTTGTTGCTGTGATAAAATATCTTGACCAAAGGCAACTTAGGAGAGAAAAGGTTTATTTTAGCTCATGATTTCAGGTTCCAGTCTATCACTATAAGGAAGTCACGGGGGCTGGCAGTTGGTCATGTCATAGCTGCACACAAGAGCACAGAGAAATGAAGGCATGCATAGAGCTTGCTTGCACTTAGCTTGGTTTCTGAACTCTCACACAATTCAGGACCCCCTGTCTAGGGAATGGTGCTACCCATAGTGGGCTGGCTATCACCCCCTGTCTAGGGAATGGTGCTACCCACAGTGGACTGGCTATCACCCCCTGTCTAGGGAATGGTGCTACCCACAGTGGACTGGCTATCACCCCCTGTCTAGGGAATGGTGGTACCCACAGTGGGCTGGCTATCACTTAACTTAATAAAGAAAAATTTCCATAAACATGCCCACAGGCCAAGCCCTCAATGAGACCCTCTTCCCAGGTAATTCTATGTTGTGTCAAGTCGACAGTGAAAACTGTCCATCTCAGAATGATTTCTGTCCCTGGGCCTAATTTTTGTTTTAATCCAAGGGGCAGGCCACAGTGTTGGGAATATAGGTCTCGTGTCTTGTTTATCTATTTGCCCCAGGAGAGTCTGGCATGTGGTACCCACTCTGTTGAAGAACTGGTTGTGCAAAGGTCCTGGGTTTGGGCAACTTTGCTTTTTATGGAATGAAAATCATCAAACATTAAATTTACAGGGAAAGCAGCTGCGTTTGGGAACGACTCTTCCCAGGTGTACAGGAACATGAGGAAACTCAAAGGACTGTGGGACTCTCTGTTCAGCACTGCTGACCACAGAGCCTGGTGCTTTTCAGCTGAATTAGAACGTGAGCTGTTTCTGTGGAATATTGTCCTTCCACTGGGGTCTGGAGGCCAGGAAGAGACTTTTGGAACAGCTTTGTTGTTGGGAGAGGGTGTAAAGGGGGCTTCATAGATCCAAAATGTAAGGCACATTGGAAGTTTTTTAATAATAAATATTAATAAAATTAAGGGGTGGGGTTGAGATTGAGGGGTTAAGCCTGTCTAGGGTAATTGAAGCCTTGAGTTCAAGTAATGGCACCATAAAAAAGAGGAGGAGGAGGAGAGGAGGAGGAGGAGGAGGAAGAGGAGGAGGAGGAGATGGGGAGGAGGAGAAGATGGGGAAGAGGAGGGATGGGGAAGAAGAGGAGGAGGAGAAGATGGGGAAGAGGAGATGGGGAGGAGGAGTTGAAGGAGGAGATGGGGAGGAGGAGGTGGAGGAGATGGGGAGGAGGAGTTGAAGGAGGAGATGGGGAGGAGGAGTTGAAGGAGGAAATGGGGAGGAGGAGGTGGAGGAGGAGATGGGGAGGAGGAGATGGAGAGGAGGAGGTGGAGGAGGAGGAGGGGGATGAGGTGGAGGGAAAGAAGCACTGGGGAGGAAGAGAAGGAGAGAACAAGGGAGGGGGAAGGAGAAAGAGAGAAATACGATTTGCTTATGAGTCAATTTCCTATTAGTTAATGAAGTTTTATTAAGACCAAGAGCTAAGCTTGACTGGGGTGATGAACTGGGCAGTGTATGTGGGGGCAGGGCTAGATCCTCTTTTTCTTTGAAAATTTGATATTTTGTTCATTGTGGAATTTTTCCTGTGTTTGTTTTATTAGACTTTAAAGACAGGGTCTCTTGTAACCCAAGCGGGCCTCCTCTTCCCACATGCTGGGGTTGCAGATATACCCCACCACTCCAAGCTTCCTTTTGGGATTTTGCATTCATTTTGAGTTTTGAAAAATCACAGTAGACAGCGCATAGCTTGTGTTCTGAGTTTGAGGCGAGGAACCCCTTCCATTGCGTGTCTGGAGCAAGTGGCTCACTGGTATCCCAGAGTCTTTGCTCAGTGTATTAGAAACCTTGAGTCCCAGAGTGGGCATCTGCAAGCCCATCTATTAGCTCAAGGTGACCTTAAGTTTGGGATCCTCTTGCCTCAATGTCCTGAGAGCTAGTTTTATGGTACACACCACCACGCCTAAGTCCAGAACTGGGACATCGAATGTCTTCTAAGCCGTCTTCTCTTCCTGCTACCAGCCCCTCCCTGCCGGTGTTGAAGAACATTTGATGAAAGTTACACCCTTGCCTATCTCAGCAGCTCCCACCCTCTCTCCTGATTGGTCTTCACCTCCAACCCTGTCCTTTACACCCCAACTTCCCCAATGTCACCCAGGGACCTGTACATCTCATCTCCCTGTCCCTCAGACTAAACTTTCCAGTGTCCTCTGCATAAACTTCCTATTACACAGCTATTACATCAGCTCTTTTTGACCAAACTTGAGTCAGGGCCTGCTGGGGCCTCCTTTTCATCAAACCTAAACCTTGGATTTGTCCTTGAACGTGTGTGTGTGTGTGTGTGTGTGTGTGTGTGTGTGTGTGTGTGTGTCCATCTCTATCTTATATCTTCTGGGTGAGTTTAGCAAAATCCCCCACCCTTGCTGGATGACCGATCAGACCCCTCATCCCCAGGGAATTAGGCTTCTCATCGCCCTGATTTGCCTTCATAGGAATCCCATGGGCCTTGAAGTCTCCACTCAGTAATTTTCCATCCACTGCGTCTGCCCTGTTCTTTGGTTATCTGTCTTCGCCATCCTTGCTGTGTTCAGAGTTGAGCCTGATCTCTCTTCTATTACCAGAGCCCACTGTCCTAGCCTTAGCTACCCTATTGTCTTGCCCCTTTTGCTTTAAGATGGGATCTTACTGTGTAGCCCAGGCTAGCCTTCAACTCTCAAACTACTTGCCTTAGCTTCCTGTCTTCAGCAACTGCCATAAGTAATTCTTTCTTTTAAAAAATACTCATTTTATTTTTATTTTATGTATATGAATATTTTGTTTGCATGTATGTCTGTATATCACATGTGTGCAGTACCTGTAGAGGTCTGAAGAGGTTGTGAGTCCCTGCGCGGGTGCTGGGAACCAAACCTGGGTCCTCTGGAAGAATAACCAGTACTCTTAAACCCTGAGCCATCTCTCCAACCCAGTAATGTGTCCTTTTTTCTTTTTAGAAACAGAACAAATAGCTTGGCAGAGCAGGCCTAGCCGTCAGATCCTCTGCCCCAGCCCCAGCAGGTCCCCCTCGGTGTGGGTGTATGTGTACCCCTTCTCTTCCCTGCTTCTCTCTTCACTCCTGGTCCATTCCTCTACACCCCTCCCCCCTTACTTGCCTTTTTTATTTTAAAACATCAGTTTATTTGATGTTTGTCTGAATTTGTATGTGCTTGAATGCAGAGTTCTGAGGGCAACTTGTGGAGTCAGATCTCTCCTCCTGTCGTGTAGATTCTGAGTATAGAGCTCAGGTTATCAGCCTTGGCTGCAAGCCCTTTCTCCCACTGAGCCATTTTACTGGCCCTTACCTGCCTTTTGAAGCAGTTTCAATCTTCTCTGCCTGGTGCCTGTTCCAACCTCCCCCGCATTTTTTGTTATTTATTTACTGGGTTGTGAACCTGGGGGTTAGGTCATGCCTTTCTTTCTTTCTTTCTTTTTTTTTTCCTTTTCTTTTTTTTCGGAGCTGGGGACTGAACCCAGGGCCTTGCGCTTGCTAGGCAAGCTCTCTACCACTGAGCTAAATCCCCAACCCCAGGTCATGCCTTTCTTATCTCCTCTGCCTCTATTCCCACACCCTCCACACAGGCCCAGGCACAAATTAGGCATAAATGAATCAGTGAATGAATGAAGGAAGGGAGGGAGGGAGGGAGGGAGGGAGGAAGGAAGGGAGGGAGGGAGGGAGGGAATGGAATGGAATAAACACTGAAGCAGAAAAGATTCTTTTCCTAATTGCTTCTCTGCTAGATCTGGGCAGAGCTCTGTGACCCCTGGCCTCAAAGCAGAGCTCGGAAGATCAGGTTTGGAGGTCCAGGTTCCTGGTTCCTCTAACCCAGAGGACAATCAAGGCCTCCACTGAAGAGCCCAGTCATTCCACCGGAGGGAATTAAAACAAAACTGAATTACTCTTCATACAGAGCCCAGCTTCGTGAGTGTGCTAAGTGTCTTATTAAACAAACAACCCCAAGAGATAGACGAGCCCCGCTAGCAGAGAAGAAAAAAAAAAAAAGGCCCAGGGCTGGGGGCTTTGGGGAAAACCTGGCGAAGGCTCTTGTTCTTTGGGGTTGGAGGTCACTGGAGCAGCTGCTGCCTGGGGATCAAGCTCAAGGTTTTGGAGAGATGGAAAAACCTGGCCTGCCGCTTTTCCTCCGCGGGCCCCTTAGCTGCTAACACGAGCCAGCTGAGCGAGCACAAACAGAGGCGCTGTGACCGGCACGGATCCCGGCTTCCTCTGAAATTTCCAGCCTCGTTTTTCCTGTCGGATTCCAGACAGATGAAACTTTCCTGGCCCTGGCCTGTTCCTGGCAGCATCTCTCCTCTGAATCACCATAAATCAGGTCTGGGGGTGAGCAGTGGGTTTTTCCTGATTGACAAGCTGCTGCTTTGGTTAAAAAAAAAAAAAGGGGGGGGGATCTCTGCTTCCTCGGGTAATAAAATAGGTAGGGGATGAGGGTGGGCGGGAGTGTTGACTAGGTCCTCCCCAGCTCAAGTCTCTTCAGGTATCCCTTTGTATTTGAAAGTTTTAAATCTGTCTATAATTTCATTGAGAAGGGCTGCGGACATACAGATACGGGCCTTTGGGGGGATGTGGTGGTGGTAAGCAACACCATTGTTTGAGGGATCACATAGGGGGCCTGTACATTCCTTAAAACCTCCATCATCCATGAGTCCCCAATTAATTTCAATACAAACACCGGATCTGGCCTCCTCTGTGTCTCTGTCTCTGCAGCCATAACACATGAGGTCATGCAGTTAACCAACCAGAGGAGGTGCCGGATGGAGGTGGGGGGCTTCCAAGCCCTCGGGAGGCTGGGGTATCTGCCCTGCCTGACTCCAGCAGAGCCGTTTACCGCGGGGAGGGGTCATGGGGCACCCATCCTCTCTTCTTTGATGGCTTTTCGGCACCCCAGCCCCTCTTCCTCTCAAACCATCCATCCGTCGTAGAGCCACCTTGTATTTTTGTCGTTTGGTTTGTGACAGGGTCCCAGCCTTCCTTGCGCTTCTGATCCTTCCTGTCTTCAGCTCCTGAGTGCTGGGATTACAGGCGTGTGCCATTGCCCCTGGCTTTATGAAGTGGGGGATCGAGTATAGGGCTTCACGTATGTCAGGCAAGCTACATGCTAGCTCTTTCCCCTTAGTTTTAGGTAGGGACAGGGTCTCATGTAGCCAAGAATGGGAATGGCTTCAGATTTGCTGTGGAGCTCAGGATGATCTTGAATTCTTTGATCCTGCTGCCTCTGTCTCTTGAGTGCTGGGATTATAGGCATGTACCACACTACATCTGTTTGGCACTCCTGGGATCAAACTCAGTGCTCTGTTCAATCTACCATCCCCTCCCCCTCCCTACTCTCCCCTCCCTCTCCTCCCTCCCCATCCCCCTCTCTGCACCTCCCTCCTTCTCCCTCTCCCTCCTTAACACACCCTTCCCTCACTTTTTTAATTTCCAACTCCTTCCCTAATCCTCCCTTTTAAGATAGGATCTCACTGTGTAGCCTGGTCCCTTCTCAAACTCAAGAACTTCCTCTCTCAGCCTCCTGGGTGCCAGGATACAGGCATACACCATTACAGCCTTCCAGCCAGCAGTTCTTTAAACTGCCCTTCCCCTCGGAGCTCCTGCATCCATAGCTCTGTCCACTTGGATTGTCTCGTGACCTTTTATGTCGATTTTTTTTTTTTCGGAGCTGGGGATCGAACCCACGGCCTTGCGCTTGCTAGGCAAGTGCTCTACCGCTGAGCTAAATCCCCAACCCCGTCTCGTGACCTTTTAATCTGGCTCCTTGTTTACAGCAGGAGCCTTCTTCCTCCCAGAAGGCTTTCAGGCACTTCATTCAGGGTTAGTTCCTGCTTCCACACAACCCATTGGTTCTCAGCCATTCACATCAGCATCACCGGAGGGTTTATGAAAGCGTTGATTGGTGGCCTGCTCCCCCATCTGCATTATTTGACTTGGATTGGTCCTGCCAATGTGCATTTCTAACAAGCTCTCCGGGGGGGATGCAGATGCTACCACAGCCCCTGGCAGCCATCCCCCTTGATATCATTTATCCTGCTGGCTTGCAACTACCCACTTATTCCCTCCCCCTAGGGACAGCTGGGGTTGTCTTTTTCCTCTCCAAGCCTATGTGGCTTAGACAGCTGTGTGCACGGTGAAGCTGCTCGCTGGAGGTTTGCTGATTAAATGAGTTGTGGATTCAGAGGAGGCTAGCTGATCGCTGAGCTTAGTAGAAGGCTGGAGAAGGTGTCTGTCTCTCCGAGGAGGCTGCTGGGCAGGAGGTCTGACTTTTCAGGGTCCACAGGATGGTGAGTAGGGACTGTTTGCATCAAGGGGAATGAGCACAACTCTTCCACTCTCCCTCTGTGCATATCCCCAGGACAACTGAGATGGGAGGCCAGTGGTTCAGGTGCCAACAGGAGGAGTAGGGTCTTGAACTGTCTTAGTTAGGGTTCCTTAGTTACTGCTGTGAAGAGACGCCATGACCAAGGCAACTCTTATAAGGACAACATTTAACTGGGGCTGGGTTACCGGTTCAGAGATTCAGTCCATTATCATCAAGGCAGGAACATGGCAGCTTCCAGGCAGGGAGGAAGGAGCTAAGAGTTCTACATCTTCATCTGAAGGCTGCTAGCCGAAGACTGATTTCCAGGCAGCCGAGGGTGAGGGTCTTAAAGCCCACGCCCACAGTGACACACCTATTCCAACAGGGCCACATCTTTTAATAGTACCTCTCTCTGGGCTGAGCATATGCAAACCATCACATGAACTCAACCTGATTTTTCTCTCTGAGACCTGGGAAGGCTGGATGATGAAAGAATATATGGCTGTCCTTAAGTTTCATGGTGTGTGTGTGTGTGTGTGTGTGTGTGTGTGTGTGTACATGCATATGTGGGGGTGGGGCAGAAGTCAGTGGTGCATGTTTTAATTACTCTCTGTCTTTTATTTTTTGAGGCAGGGTCTCTTGTTTAACCTGGAGCTCACAGAGCCTGCCGTATTTGCAGCAAACCTTAGGATCCTCTGCTCTCTGCCTCCCCAGGGCTAGGATTACAGGTGGGCATTGCTCTGCACACATCTCCTTCCCTTGACTTAGCCCCTGCTCAGCCTCCCGCTATGGAATGCTGTAGGCTCACAGTCCGGCCAGATCTAAATTTCCACGAAATTGAGGACACAGCTGTCCAGCAGAAATAACAACAGGCGATCATCTGATCTGAGCTCCTGGACCGGCTCCAACTGACCAGATCATACAAAATGGAGTCCCTTGTCCTAAATTCTACAAAATCAAACGAAGGCTTTAAGGAGGCCGACGGATTCCAGAACAGATGGGCTCATTCCAAAAAACAGGGGATTATAACTGATCTTGTTGACATCATAGGGAACTCGCCTCTGGGTTAGCTGTTATGTAAGAGTGACTTGACACTGGGTGGTGGAGGTGGCAGTGGTGCACGCCTTTAATCCCTGAGAGGCAGAGGCAGGTGGATCTCTGTGAGTTCAAAACCAGCCTGGACTACACAGAGACACCTTTTTTGTTTGAGACATCAAACAAAACAAAACAAAACAAAACAAAACAAAACAAAAAAAACAACACTCCCAACCACACAAGCAAAAACAAAACCAAACAACAACAAAAACAAAAACCTGAAACCAAAAGAGTGTCTTGAAGTTAACTGATCTGGCTTTTCCCCTACTCTACCTCCTTGTTCCCATCTTACAGAGCCCATTACTGTGCACCGGTCCAGTGAGTCTGCATGATGGAGGCTTCCTTTACTCATGAGCCATCCACAGAAGCCAATTCAAGGGTTGGGTTAGCTGCTCAGTGGTGCAGAACTTGTTCAGTGTGTGTGCAAGGATCCGGGCTTGAACCCCAGCCCTGAAAAAAAATTTTCTCTGCTCTATAACTGTGTTGCTGGTATTAGGTCTTGTATTAACCCCATGTCATTTTGTTTTTTGAGGTGGGTTTCAGGTAGTCCACAACTAGTCCCAAACTTGCCAGGTCCTCAAAGATGTCAAGGATGATCTCCAACTCCAGGTTCTCTTGTCCATCCTCCTGAGTTTGGTTAGAGGTGGGTACCACCATGCCTCCTTTCTTTTTTATTCTTTCCCTTCTTCTTTTTTTTTTTTTTTTCTTTTTTTCAGAGCTGGGGACCGAACCCAGGGCCTTGCACTTGCTAGGCAACCGCTCTACCACTGAGCTAAATCCCCAACTGCCTTTCCCTTCTTCTTTATGTTTGTGTAAGAAGGTCTCACTCCAGCCGGGGCTGGCCTTGAACTTGGCAGCGGTTCTTCTGAATCAGCCTCTCGAACATTGAGTTATAGGTGTGAGTCACCATGCCCTGCACATTCTACTTTTTTTTTTTTTCCCCCTTCGGAGCTGAGGACCGAACCCAGGGCCTTGTGCTTGCTAGGCAAGTGCTCTACCACTGAGCTAAATCCCCAATTCCCACATTCTACTTCTTAATAATCTCTGTAGTTTACCCCGGCTCCTCCTTCAGCACCTTTGATGTTCTACAGCTCAGAGAGCCTAGCAGGAGAGAGTTTAAAGTCTGGCTCTGCCACTTGTCCCTTGTGTCAACTCGGACAAGCTATAGTTGCTATCAGGCCTCCGATGCTTCTTCAAGAAGATGAAGTGCTGCCCCTCCCCCATAGCGGAAACACTGTGCGCCCTGTCCCGGTGGTGCCAGGTTCGTTGTGAGCCCGTGAGTGGCCTCTCCCTCGGACCAGACTTCAAGTTCAAATCTAGCCTTCAAGCTTTGTCTTCACATGTCCCAGAAGTGGCCAGCTTCCTGAATAGCTTATAAGGGGGGTCCGTGGAGCTGGACACGAGCTCTTTTACCCAGTCTAAGTTCAGCCGGAAAGCCAGCCCTCAGACAGGAGGGAGGAAAAATTATTAAAGGATTAAGTCCAGAATAATCCTCTATATCCCTGGAGGCTCAGAAAGCAATAAGCCCCGGACTTAAAAATCCCATCTGTGGAGTCAGGGTGGTGGCCCCAGTGTTCGGAGGCAGGGAATAGGTTTCAAGGGTGCAGTGTGGCCAGATCTTTGCTAAAATATGGTCTCATTCTGGACGCTTGGACAGCATTTCCCCTTCATCTTGTCATGGTTTTTAATAATAAGGAGTGAGCTGCAGAAGTAGGGGAAATCTTTTTCTGAGATTCCACAAAAATAAAAAAATTTTTTTTTAATTAAAACCCGCAAGTCGTGAAACTTCATCCTTGTAAAGGGAGACATCTTGGGGCTTGGCCTCTAGCAGATCTCACTCCTGGGAGCTGGGGTTCACACTGGCCCCTCCCCAGTCACTGATGGAGACCAGTCTGACAAGTGACATCAGCTCAAGTGTACAGCAGCTCTGAGCTATCTGGGGTGAAGGAGATTCCTGTCTCCTACCTGGAAAATCCAGGAGGGTCACAGACATGGAGAAGGGGACATTTCAAGGGCCTGAAGGCAGGCCCCAGAGTGTGGGCTGTGGGGGACACTGAGTGTTCTGAGCTTTGGGGACAGAAAATGTAGTTTCTACTTTTTCCTAGACCAGGAGAACACAGGAGACTTGGAGCCGGTCTGTGTGTGTGTATGTGTGTGTGTGTGTGTGTGTGTGTGTGTGTGTGTGTGTGTGTGTGTTGCATTGCATTGCAGTCTGGCTGCTATGATGTCATAAAGTAGCTTACAACAAGGTCAACTCCTTTCCTTTCCTTCCTTTTCTTTCCTTTCCCTTCCTTCTTTTCTTTCTGAGATAGGGTTTCTCTGTGTAGCCCTGGCCATCCTAGAACTATCTCTGTAGACCAGGCTGGCCTCAAACTCATGGAGATTGACCTGCCTCTGCCTCCTGAGTGCTGGGATTAAAAGCATGTGCCACTACCACCCAGATTCAACTCATTTCTTCATGGGCCTCAGTTTTCCCATCTGTAAAATGAATTGAGTTAGCTAAATAAGGTCTCTCCTAAAGGTCACATGGAAGAAGCTTGAGGTAGCTTACGGATTGCGCAGAGACTTTCTGTGCTGCTCCCAGGAGTCTTTGAGGGTCAAGTTCCCCCTCTTCCTGTCCCATTTCTGCCTCCTTTGTTTTCCAGTTTGGGTTTTCCTCTAAAATTTCTTGAACAAAGGGTGCTGAGGCTGAGAACTCAGACCCCCGAGGACTTCCCTGGCTAGACTAGCCTGTGACCTGCCCTTAGCATCTGATCCTGTTCTCTCTGGTGGTGGGAGAAGCTTCATTCAGGAAATGCGACTCCTTCCTCCCCTCCCCTCTCTTCTTCCTCTTCCTCCTTCCTTCCTTTCTCTCTCTCTCTCTTTCTTTCTTTCTTTCTTTCTTTCTTTCTTTCTTTCTTTTTTCCAAGTCTCAGAAATACTTCCAGAAAGAAGCTGGTGAAAAGACCAACCCTGTCTCTGGAAGAAATACACACAGGAAAAAACCATGTACACATTGGGTTGGTCAGTTCTCTGAAGTGCTCAGGACAAGAACTGTTCTAGATATTTTTTCTTCCAATTTTGAAATATAGTGTATAGTGAGGTCTCTTCAAGATAGTCATTACATTTCATACACAACATTTTAAAGAATTCTGTACAAGGGTCTGTTTTTCAATTTTAAAAAGTAACTGTTTTTTGTGCGTGGTGTGTACATAGGTGTGTGAATATGTGCATGTGTGTGGTATGTGTGTGTAGTATATGTATGTATGTAGTGTATGGGATGTGTATGTATGTGTATGCAAGGGTGGGTGTGTGTGTGTGTGTGTGTGTGTATGCTATAGTGAGTGTGTGGAAGTCAGAAAACATCCCTTCCACCTCTATGTGGGTCCCAGGGATCGAATTCACGTAGTCAGGCTTGGCAGCAAATTCTTTTTTTTTTTTCCTCCGGAGCTGAGGACCGAACCCAGAGCCTTGCGCTTGCTAGGCAAGCTCTCTACCACTGAGCTAAATCCCCAACCCTTGGCAGCAAATTCTTAACCCACAGAGCTGTCTTAGCTGGCTCCCAAATTAAGATTTAAAAAATGACCTAACTTATTATTATTACTGCATGTGTATGGGGAGCTCACATGTAGCATAATACATGTATGGAAGTCAGAGGGTAACTGGTAGGAGCTGGTTCTTTCCTCCTACCACAGGGGTCTTGGGGATTTTGCTCAGTTGTCAGACTCAGTAGCCAAAGCCTTCCCCTACCATTTCATTGGTCTGACCAAAGTTCTGGTTTTGTTTTGAGATATGTTCTCACTGTGCAGCCCTGGCTGGCTTAGAACTTGATATGTAGACCAAGCTGGCCTCAAATTCACACTTACCTGTCTGTGTTTGCCTTTCCAGTGTTAGGATTAGAGGATGTCTGATCTCAAAAAAAAAAAAAAAAAAAATCAAGCTTTGTGGTGTGGAATTTTCTATTTTGTAAGGCAACGTTGGGACTCAGAAGTTTAGAATCTGGGGACTGGGTATGCCCAGCAGGTACACAGTGTAAAAATAGTAATGATTGGAGCGTTTGGGTTTCTTTTGAGAAAGAAGATGTCTCTGGGAAATGATCTGCGGGGGCCATGGGCTGCAAGGCAGGATGAAGTGGGAGCAGAGCCAAGGTAGACTGGGCTCCGTCTGTTCAGGACAGACAGACTGCCTAGCTCCAGACTACCTGGTTGCCCTGCAGGCATTGCCTCTCCTTTGCTCTGGGCTGAGCCAAACACGGAAGGGAGGCTCTCCCCTCCAGGGCTGCAATCCCCAAGCATCCCTAGCCTTGGGGAACAGACAGGAGGTCCTCCACTTCTGTGCACAGCCTTCTGGAAGTCAATGATTGTCTCTTGTCTCCAATTTAAGTTTTTTTATCTTTTGTTATTTTTCTGAGTGTATGCTCATATCTGGGTGTTCTTCTGTGTGTGTGTGCGCGCCCGCACATGTACATGTGTTCATACATATGCACGCCAGAGGTCAGGAGCAGTTCACCTTGTTTGTTGAGACAAGGCCTCTTACTAGGACCTGGAGCTCACAGGTTAGGCTAGGCTGACTGGCTGACAAGCCTCAGGGCTCCATCAGTCTTTGCCAGTACTGCTGGGATTATAGACAATCGCTACCATGTCCTGCTGTTTGACGTGGGCTCTGGGGTTTGAACTCAGGTCCTCACGCTCATGCGGCAAATGGTTTTACTTCGGGAGTCATCTCTCCAGCTCCCAAGGTGACATTTGGAGAAAAGCAGGGAAGCTAAGCTCAAGGGAAGTGTCATTCGTGGGGTGACAGCTGTCACAGTTGGACTTCTTGGCTCATATTCTTTTTTCTTTGGTCTTAGCTTCTTTCCTTTCCCCCATGGAAAGGCCCCTCCCCAATAGTGGGAAAGATGGCCCCAGCAGCCCCAGGCTGCTCCTTGCTTAGCGTAGGAGAATAGGAAGTTACAATTGAACTGAGCCAGGCTGTGGTCAAGTGCTCAGCCCTCAGGCTGGGTGGACTGGGAATTTGTGGTAACACTTCTGGAAGGATGGAATTGGACCACAAAGTGGTTCAGTGGGGAAAGGGGCTTGCTGCCAAGCCGGATGGTTTGAGTTTTATCCCTGGAATGTGCATAATAGAAGGTGAAAGCTGATTCCTGTCATCAAACCTCTGCATGCCTGCTGTGGCACATGTACTGCCCCCTACCCTACAAATGAATGAATGAATGAATGAATGAATGAATAATAACCCACGGGATAGGAAAAAGTCTGGTGTCTTCCTTAGGGTTACTATTGCTGTGTTGAAGCATTGACACATTAACCAAAGCAACTTGGAGAAGAAAAGGGTTCGTTGATACTTCCAAATCACTATCATTGAAGGAAGTCAGGACAGGAACTAGCAGGCCAGAAACCTGGAGGCAGGAGCTGGTGCAGAGGCCATGGAGGGGTGCTGCTTACTGGCTTGCTCCTCGTGGCTTGCTCAGCCTGCTTTCTTATAGAGCTCAGGACCACCAGCCCAGGGATAGCTCCACCCACAATGGGCTGGGCCCTCCCACATCAATCACTAATTAAGAAAATGCCCTACAGCTGGACCTTACAGAGATGTTTTGTCAGCTGAGTTTCCCATCCTTTTAGATAACTCTAGCTTGTGTCAGGTTGACATAAAGTCAGCCTCTCTCTCTCTCTCTCTCTCTCTCTCTCTCTCTCTCTCTCTCTCTCTCTCTCTCTCTCTCAGCACGGTCGGTGGCAGTATGTAGTTCTGACTGTCCTAGAAATTATGTAGACTAGGCTGGTCTCCAGAGATCTCCCTTCTTCTGCCTCTGGAGCGCTGGGATCAATGGACGGTGCCACCACACCCAGCCACTCTTTATTTATCAGACGTTGAAAGGAAGAGAAAGTTAGCCTTCCAAGAACACACATATCACACCTACAAACACATCACCAGCACCGCCAGCACTGGCACCACCAAACGAAAGGTCTAAGAATGTGGTTCAGTGGATCAAGTACCTGGCTGCACCAACATGAGGGTCTGAGTTTGGCTCTCTAACACCCATGTAAAAGTTGGGCATGAGGCTGTTCGTGTGTAGACCCATATTGGGGAGAAAGAGACAAGAGGATTGTGAGAGCTGACTGGCCAGCCAAACTACTTGAACACTGAGCTCTAGGTTTAGAGACAGACCTACCTCAAGAAGGAAAGAAAGAAAAGGAACAGAAACTTCCTATGTCAACCTCTGGCTTCCACCATATACATGCATGTACGTGTGCACCTGCATGCAGATGCTCGCTGTCTTTCTCTTTTTATCTCTCTCTCTCTCTCTCTCTCTCTCTCTCTCTCTCTCTGTGTGTGTGTGTGTGTGTGTGTGTGTGTCTTGCTGTTTAAATTTGCAATGTACTTGTAT
Organism: Rattus norvegicus; assembly: GCF_021556685.1. Taxonomy (NCBI): domain Eukaryota; kingdom Metazoa; phylum Chordata; class Mammalia; order Rodentia; family Muridae; genus Rattus; species Rattus norvegicus. Next base: position 93,076,589 of record NC_141543.1, read on the forward strand.
AGGAGTGGCTTTTAAATACTATTTTAATTTTACTGTTCCTAATCATGGAGGAGAGCTGATTTCTATCCAGGTCTACTTGGAGCAGGTAGCAGGATGGTCCCCAAAATGAATTCGCTTGGCTGATTATGAAGTCAGCGATAACCAGGATGATCATTAGGTCTCAGAATCCCTGCACACCCAGGAGGGGTGCACAAAGGATGTGGCCAGCACTGATTTTATTTGAACTCAAAGGCTGGGGTGTTTTAACAGACATCTGGCTTATATACTTGAAATGGTGCATGCAATTCTGAGACTTAGCATCTTCTGGATCCCAGGCGGGGAGAAGAGCACCTAGGAGTCTGCCTTTTCCTCTTATCTCATCCAACATATGACTCACACTGTCACCCATAAGCTCAGGCCTTCCTAGGCCCGTCTGAGGTGAAGGAAACCCGGCTCGTGGCATCTGGACCAGTTCTCACAACCCCCCTTCCCCGGGAGGAGACAGAAATGCCAAGGGAGTAAACATTCGCCAACCCCCAGCCTTCCCAGCCCACTGCTGAGGATTCCATTCTCCAGATGATGTCATCTCTGGCACACGAGCCTCGGCCAGGAGCAGCTTTGGGTCACACCCATTGCAGGCAGCTCCTAGCAGGGGAGCTGCCCGACTCCATCCTGGGCCTCAGCTGCTGCAGGATTTATGGCTACCTGCTTTTCTTGGAGCTGACAACTGTAGCAAGCTGGAGAAAGGAGTTTGAATTTGTCCCAAGGAAATAATTCAAAAGAAGGAAAGCACTCCAGGCAAGAAAGTGTCCAGCATCGAGGCAGCCACACTAGTAATGAGAATGGTCAACATTCACCCCAGGCTTAACATTCCCCTGCCCCTCCCACCCCTCGCACCCCTAGTGTGAGCTAAGTAGGCCCCTGCCTGAAGTTTATACAAGGGTGCAGGGTAGGACTAATTAGAAACCAGAGTTCATTTAAACACACCTCTATAAGAATATGTCTGCTACCTGATTTTTTTTTTTTTAAGAAAAGTTTTCACTATGTAGCCCAGGCTAGCTCGAATTCATAAGGATCCCCATATCTGCCTCTTAAGCACTGGGGTTAACGGAATGCACTGGCACTCCTGGTCCCTGCCATTTATTTTATCACTTACTTTATACAATTAAATGTACAACGAATGCCTCCCTCTGCCCCTTTGGAGCAGTTCTAGGGAATCGAACTCAGGTCCTTGTGTTAAGCACATGTTCATCTTAGGCTATGTAGAATACATGCTATCTGTGTGTACCAATCAAATCCTTCCCTGAGCTCTGAGAAATGAATTTTTAGAAAAGATTTTACCTTATTTTTTTTAAAGTAATGTTTGTAACTGTGTATCTTTGTGTATACACATGAGTGCAGTTGCCTATAGAGGCCAGAAGAGGGCGCCAGATCTCCTGGCAGCTGGAGATAACAGGCAGCTGTGGGCCACCCAGTGTGAGTGCTGGGAACCAAACTGTGGTCCTCTGGAAGAGCAGTAGAAGCCTTTTAATCACCAAGTGATCTTCCAGGCCCCTGGGTATTGTTTTAAAGATAAGGAAACGGAGGATGAATTATTCTTTCAGAGCCACAGGTGTCCTTTCAGGTTGTATTAGATGATCACAATCACCGTAGCAGTGAATCGCATCCTGGATCTAGACTTTTCCTCTTAAAAGTTACATACATATGTATTCATATACAATAATTTTTTTTTAAGCTCTCTGAGCTCCTCCCCTAGTGCCAGTGCCAGGGTTCAACATAGGCCATTGTGCTTGCAATGGTATATTCCCAATCTTTGAGTTTTTGAGAAAAGGTCTTACTGTGTAGCCCAGGCTAGCCTCAAAATCACAGTCTTTCCATTCCAGCCTGCTAAATGCTGAGATTTACAGGTATATTCTGACCACATCTTGGTGAGTTTCTTTCTTTCTTTCTTTTTTTTTTTTTCACATCTGGCTCTCAACTCAGAGCTTCACACATTCTAGGCAAGCGCTCTTGCCGCTAAGCCACACTCCAGCCCCTCTGCTCACCACTTTACACAACAGGATGGTTCAGAGGTGAGTGGATGCTTGACCTCACAGACAAAATAATTCAGAGTAGGTGCATGTGTGTGGTGTGTGGGTGGGGTGGGGTAGAACACAGAGGACTGAGTCTATAGACTGTCCCTGGAAGGGACAGGTAGAAGACTATTTCCTAGAGCTCTGTGAAGTCTTGCGTTGCATTTAAAAGTCAGTTGGGTAGGCTGGGTAGATAGCTCAGTGTTTGCCTTCCTTCCTTCCTTCCTTTCTTTCTTATTAATCATTTTATTTGTTTACATTTCAAATGATATCTCCCTTCCTGGTTACCCGTCCACCAACCTCCCCCATCCTATCCCCTCTCCCTCCCCCCTCCCCTTTGCCTCTATGAGGCATCCACTCCCCGCTCCCCCCCAGCATCCCCCTACGTTGAGGCATCAAGCCTTCCTCCCCCATTGATGTCAGATAAGGCTATCCTTTGCTACATATGTATCTGGAGTCCTGCTTCCCTCTTTGGTTGGTGGTTTAGTCCCTGGGAGCTCTAGGTGGTCCGGTTTGTTGATCTTGTTCTTCCTGTGGGGTTGCAATTCCCTTCAGCTCCTTCAGTCCTTCCCTTAGCTCTTCTATTGTGGTTCCTGGGCTCAGTCCGATGGTTGGCTGTGAGTAGCTGCATCTGTATCGGTCAGGTGCGGGTAGAACCTCTCAGAGAGAACCTGATTTCAATCCTCAGAAACCACGTGAAGAAGCCAGGCACAGTGATGAGGACTTGTAACAGCAACACTGGTGAGGAGGGGGACAGGCAGATCCCTGGAGATGGCTGGCCAGCCAGTCTAGCCTTCTTTGCAAGATTCAGGGCAGTGAGAAGCCCTGCCTCAAAACAGCAAAACCCAGTGTGAGCAGTGCCTGAGGAAAGACATTGGAAGTTGTTCTCTGGTCTCCACACACACGTACCTGTGAGCCTCTATACATGCACACACATGCATGCATACAAGTCACTTGGCACAATTTCACAATGGTGGTGATTAGGTCTGTGGGGCACGGAGGGGTTTTAGGCAACCAAAGCTTAGAACAAATCTTCAAGGAGATCTAGCGCCCCAGGAAAATGCCGGAAGTATGTGGGGTGATAATGGACAATGCTCATCACTCGGGAGGAAGTAGCTCCACTTATGAGTACATCCTATGGTCTCCTCGTGTGCACACACACACATGCACTGTACACATGAGAACACACGGAGCGACAGGGAGGCCATTCCTCTGGGCTGTTGGAACTGGGGAACAGAAGCTCCCCGCTACTGGCTGCACCTGAGCAGAAGCTAGTGTTTTACAGGGATGTGGTGGAGAAGGTTCTGGAAGGAGGCTGAGCAGAGACCTTTCCAACTCAGAGCCTCTGATTTTCTTCCATTTGGACTTTCAGGCATTTGGAGTTCAGGAATGCTCACTGATGAAATCACTACCCAATCAGGGAAACTGTTTAAACAGCTGGCTTTCCAGCTTTCTAAAAATAGGACTCAATTTACAGAGTGGGGCAGAGAGAGCCGGACACTGCACAGCCCTGTGATAGGCCAGGCACTGTGTCACTTATTCCTACCAACCCTAGATTCCAGCTGCCCAGGGAATCCAGGCATGAAGAAGTGGGGGGATTGCTCAGGACCCGCGGTGGTAAGTGGGTAAGTTGGCATTTGAATCTGGTTAACCATGTATGACCGTGAACATGCTTGGCCAAGGCAGGCTTTCTGGGCCCTCACCAGGCAGGCAGCAGCCCTTAGCTGGAGGGAGGGTCATGGGCTCAGGAGTCCTGCACTGTAGAACACAGAATGAATAGCAGCCTTCAGACCTGTGGCCTTGACTGTGTCTTCTAGCATCAGGTCAGCTTACTGGTCTGGGGAAGGAAGTGTCCTCCACTAGGTCACTCCAGGCGTGGGACATGCCTGCCTTGGTGACATTACACACACTGGACTGTGCTTGCCTCTGGGCTGGCCTGTGGTACTGTCAGCTCTTTTCTTGCACAGGATACCCCCAACAGTCGCCTTGTTTTACATAACACAGTAGATCCCCTAAAATATGGACTAGAGATGTCTGGCCAGGGTCCTGGGGACCTGTGGGCTCCCTTCGTGAGCACAGCACATGCCGCGAGATGCCTGTTCACACTCCTTATCACTCTAACGACCTGACTGCCCTTAACTTATCATCACTTTGGTCTGCTGGCCGTCTCTCCTGCCTGTCTCGCTTCACCATCTCCACCAAGCTAAGAAAGTGAGGGGGGCTAGAGAGATGACCCAGCGGTTAAGAGCATTGGCTGCTCTTGCGGTGGGCCAAGTTCAGGTCCCAGCACTCACACAGGAACTAACAACCATCTCTAGTTCCAGAGAATCTGCTGTGCTCTTGTGATCTCCCCAGGCTCCAGGCATGCACACAGTACATAGACATACACACAGGCAAAGCGATCATACACGTAAAATCAGATAAATCTTCAAAGAGTCTTTAAAACAAAATTTGAAAAGCTATGAATCTGACCTCTAGGGTTCATTCATTTTAGTTTTTTTTTTTTTTTTTCTTTTTTTCAGAGCTCGGGACCGAACTCAGGGCCTTGCGCTTGCTAAGCAAACACTCTACCACTGAGCTAAATCCCCAACTCCAGTTTTTTTTTTTTAAAGATTTATTTATTTATTTATTATATATGAGTACATTGTAGCTGTCCTCAGACACACCAGAAGAGGGTCTCAGATCCCATTACAGATGGTTGTGAGCCACCATGTGGTTGCTGGGAATTGAACTCAGGACCTCTGGAAGAGCAGTCGGGTGCTCTTAACCACTGAGCCATCTCTCCAGCCCTCATTTTAGTTTTAAATACCATAGTTGTGCTTTTGGTTGAAATCCCAAGGAAAACAGAGCAGTGTGCCTGTTTCACTATCCTACTAGAACAGGATAGCTTTTAAATATTTATTTACTTGCTTACTTGTGTGTCTGTGTGTCTCTGTGTGTGTGTGTGTGTGTATGTGAACATGTGTGTGTACTCACATGCATACATATGTGACAACATGTATATGGAGGCCAGAGGACAACTTGTAGAAGTTAGTTCTCTCCTTCCGTTATATGGGTCCCGGGCATTGAACTCATGTCCCTGGGCTTTACAACAAATGCCTTTACCTGCTGAGCCATCTTGCCTCCAGATATGGCTAAAATATTTTTTAATTGACCTGTTGTATATTTTTTAAGAAAGATACAGCAGGGACTGGAGAGATGGCTCAGTGGTTAAGAGCATTTGTTGTTCTTGCAGAGGACCTGAGTTCTGTTCCTATCATCCACATGGCAGCTTACAAGCATCATCGATAACACCAATCCTAAGGGATCTGATGCTCTTTTCTCAACTATGAGGCCTCTGGACATGCACACAGTATATATATATATACACACACACAGTCAAAATGCTCAGACAAGAAATATAGAATAAATCTAGTTTTTAGAAGAGAGGTCAGGGGATTGGTTTGTTCGTGTAGGTAAGTGTTCCACAAGGAGTTACAGCCTCAGCCCCTTGTTAGATTTTCTTTTGAAACTGGGTCTCACTGTCTTACATACACTGGCTTTGAACTTCTGCCACAGCCTCCCAAGTGCTAGACTGACAGCCTGCACCACCAGGCCTGGCTTGCAGAGTATGTATTTATGGGATTCGGTGTGAAATTTCAATACAAGTTTGCAACATGGAATGCTCAAATCAGGGTAATGGATCACATAGCCATTTCTTTGTGTTGGGAACTTCTTGGCAATTTTGAAATTCTCAACTCGTAAGCACCCAGAGTTCACAGGGTGGCTCCAGAGTTCTGGGAGGCTAACCCGCCTTCTCTCTTGTTCATCCCCATGACATTGCGCTTGGTCTGTCATTTAGCGATTTGCGGAGCAGTGTCCTTGTCTGCATGGCTGCAGATGGCTCTGTACTACCTCCATATTCACATTCAAGATGGCAGAACGGTAAGGCCTGACTCCATTTGGGTGTTTGCCAAGAACTTTATGCCCTGCCTCTCTCTTCTTGTGTACCCCACATTCTGGCAAGCTGGTGAACATGTGCTCCCTCCATCTGGGGGTAGCAGGAAGTAGAAACCTCACTCCCGCTCCACCCCTACCTCTACATAGATCTCAAACCCATACCTGTTTGTCCTCTAGAAATCCAGGAACCCCTGTTATGTGAGTAGATACATGGTTTTTGAATCCTTTCTGTGACATCATCTGCCTTGACATTTCAACCACATTTTAGATGGGGTTTGATTCTATCTTTCTAAGTGGCCACAAACCAAAGGAAAATTAATCGATAGAGCTTTCTTGGCCCAGAAGGTACACAGAGAATTTTTGTTCTTTGGCCTGTCAAGAATGCAATAGTCACATGACCATATAGCTGCAAGAGAGTCAGGAACCATAACCTCTACTGGGCTGCCATGTCCTCTGTGGAAATTCTAGGGCAGCTGCTAGAAGTTACATCTACCAGAGGTAGTAGATGAGAAAGGTTATTAGGATTATGGGGGAATAGACCTGTGTAGAAATGGTTCTTTGGGGGGCTGGGGATTTAGCTCAGTGGTAGAGCGCTTACCTAGGAAGCACAAGGCCCTGGGTTCGGTCCCCAGCTCCGAAAAAAAGAACCAAAAAAAAAAAAAAAAAAAAAAAGAAATGGTTCTTTGGAGCAAATACCATCTGCCTTGTCAGGAAATTAGCAGTTTAGTTCACAGGTAAGCAGTGGCAGCTCCATCCACTTGCCAACACTTCACAGATACACCAGGAACTCCAGCTTGGTAGTCAGAATAGCAAACATGAATCAGCAGTGGTGGCACAACCTAGCAGAGACAGCCAGGCCTCAGCTGAATCGGCACAAGTCATCAGGAGGCATTAGGACCAACGGGGTCACCAGGAGAAGTTCTTGGCTAAGCCACACTCAATGAAGCAAAGATCAGCAAAGATGGGAGACCAAGAAGCATTTGCAAAGTTAGCTCTACAACCCCTCTCACAGCTTGTTGAGTTCTATTTATACTTCCTCCAAGCAGCCCATGTCCTCATGGGTCTTCTTCCCTCACCATGTGAGCCTGCCTCAGCTGACATCACTCGGCCAAATGGCCATGGAAGCAGCAAGAAACTGCAGCACACCGCCAGAAGTTTCTTGGTGCGTTTCTCTCTATGGAGTCCCGACAAATGCAGCTCAACTACGCAATGGAAGGCGGACCAATACACACGTGTCGTTAGCAAAGAATCCTTCATCACGTGTCCTTCCACGTGCTTGCTTTAGCAGAACGTCCTTTCACCTGTGCCCAATTCAGAAAAACACTCCTTCATGTGTTTGCCCCAACAAAACACCATCTGCTGGAACAACTGGCTTTCCAAAGAAACTGTAAGTTTCCACTTCACACATATTCTTTGCTGTGCAGAAACTGACAATTGTGTTGTTGTAAAATTATATTAAAAGGCTGTCTTTTACCTCCACTAGATCCAGCACTGCCGTGCTCCAAGGTATCTGCTAGATGTCTTACCAGAAACATACATCCCACTGTGTGGTGGCCCAGTGTCTCTGCCGCCACACGCTCTCCCAAAGTCAAATTGTCACAAGAATGAACACACAACACAATAACCTCTGATCCAATTGATAAGATATAATTACCCACCTAAACATACAAAGCCCTGTACACATCCATCCCTTAAGAACATTCATAACAACCTGTAAAGGTGCATCGTGGAATCTTAACGTCAGCCTCCATGTTCTCTCAGTGGCTTCTCCTCCAGTCTTCCCCCGTTCCAGTCTCCTCCTCTCCCCTCAAACTTTTCTCCCGCCCATCCTTCCTTCTCATCCAATGACAGGCCTCATTCTATCTTGTACCTGCCTCACCTGTGTGACATCATCCCACACACTTGGGCTGCAAAAACCGCTTGAGGCCACAGAGTTAGAAACCCAGGCTCATCTGCTGTGCAGAGAGGCTGTTCTCTGCGTGGAGGGGCATGTGTTTTTCTTCTCTAGAAGTTACCTAGTAAGTGCTCAATTAACACTATCTGTAACTGCAGAGTAGTAGCTGTCCTTTCAGACTGTCACTCGCTCCCATAGCTCTTCCTGAAGTCTGGTACTTGCTTGGGACCCAGCCTCAAGTTTCTGGCTGGGTGGGAAGGCTATGCATGGGGTCTAGGAGCAAAAGGAACAAAGGAAAGTTCTCTCACTCTGCACAGCCCACTGAGCTTTCCCTCGGATCCTGACTGAGGACTACTGTGCTATCATGTCATAGTATATTTCTGTGTCTCTCTCTATTGACCCAAAGTGTCCCAGCGTTCTGGAGCCGCAGTACCTACATCAGTTCCTGGCATGTGACAGGCATCTTGTCAATGACTGGCGACTGTGTGAATTAATGTACTTAAGTGGACATCAAAGGTGGGGTGCTGGATCCGGGACTGGGAGAGCGCTATGGTGTTCATGCAGGCCAGTTTTAACTGCAGTAATACTCCATAACCATTCACCCCAAAACACCAGCTAACAACACCAGTGTTCACATGTTTCCTCCGCTCATGAGACTGAGGGCTGGCCATGTTCAGGTATGTTTTAGCTATTTCTTCATTTTCTTGGGACAAATTTCTATTTGGGACTTGACTTTCTCATGGTATGACTCACGTGGAAACAGAATGGCCTTTCAGGTATGGCTTAAGCCCCATAGCCCCTCACTTCTGTTCACATCCCTCAGGTTGGATGGCCAGGCCCACTGGAGTAAGGAAATAATTCCAGCCACTCTTGTGCTCCATGGTCATTGTGGGTAAATGAGGGCCAAGAGCCGAACAACATTAAAACTGCAACCGCTTTGGACAAAGCTCAGGGTTTCCTTAATTCCTTCTCCTAGAATCTAACGGACAGGGGCTGCTGGGCCCTGAAATCGCTTTTCTCTTGAGGTTTATGACAAGAAGTGGTAACTGTACTCTGTTGTCTCCATTGCTACCTTCTTTTTTTTTTTTTTTAAGATTTATTCATTTATTATATTTAAGTACACTGTAGCTGTCTTCAGATACACCAGAAGAGGGCATCGGATCTCTTTACAGATGGTTGTGAGCCACCATGTGGTTGCTGGGAATTGAACTCAGGACCTCGGAAGAGTAGTCGGGTGCTCTTAACCGCTGAGCCATCTCTCCAGCCCGCTACCTTCTTTTTAGAAGCAGAACATTCCAACATGATGCACACTAGGGACCACATTTCCCAGCCTCCTTTGCAGTTGAGTTTGGCCAAGTGGCTCAGTTGTGGCTCAGAAGTGCCCAACCTCCTTCTGGTGGCTGCTTGTCTTCCCTCCTTTGTCCTTGCCTTGGGCTAAACATAGATTTGCTTGATGAAGTGTCCCTCGCTATGGCTATAAAGATGAAGACTGGCTGGTAAGGTGACTTACTGTGTAATGGTACTGGCTGCCAAGTCAGATGACCAAACCTTGATCTCTGGGACCCACATAGTAGAAGGAAAGAACCAACTCCCACAGGTTCTCTCCTGACTGCCACAGGTTTACTTTGGCAAGAATGTATCCACGCCAAATAAATAAAATGTAGCAAAAATTTAAAAATTTAACAATGAGACTGATACTATTTTATTACATCTGTTTATTATTGCATTTATACATTACACACACACACACACAGGCACACACGCATGCACATGCACACACACCTATGCTATGGTACCATGGTAAACATGTGGGAATCGGGGGGAAAACTTACAGGAGCTCATTTTTTCCTTCACCACATGGGTCCCTGGGATAGAACTCTGGTTGTCAGTATTGGCAACAAGCACCTTTACCCACTGAGCCATTTTGCTGGCCCCAGGACAATACTTTAAGGGATGAGGGAGATCACAGTGGGGGAAAAATACCCACATGAGCTCTTGGAGTTGATCTGTTTGCCTGCCCAGCTCAGATCAAAGTGTGAGAATGGCGGCGTCCTCCTCTGAGCTGTATTCTCGCTTGCTCCTGGGTCTTCACCTGTGTCTCAGCCCCTCCCCGTCACTCCATCATCACTCTATGGCCTGCCTACTCCAGCCGCCAGGACCTCTGGTTCATCCTCTGTCCCCACTCACTGAAGTGTGGCCTCAATCAAAGGTCCTTTTTGATTTTTCCCTGGCAAAGTTGAGATGGGATGGACTAGAGAACTCATGATTGGAAACAAGTAGTCAAGGGAGTTTAAGAAGGGAAGTCTAAAGCACTCAAGTCCCTACTGTAGAGTCACCAGAGCCACCATGCACCACAGCGGCCACCCCCAGATGCAGCCACAGCAGATGTGGCCAGGGCAGTCAGATGGGAGACTTTACCCAGGGGACTGGAAATGAACGGATATGAAATTTAGAGCAATAATGACATCCCCAGATGCAGCCACAGCAGATGTGGCCTGGGAGACTTTACCCAGGGGACTGGAAATGAGCAGATATGAAATTTAGAGCAATAATGACATCTTTTTGAGATATGATCTGGTCTGGAACTCACTCTGGTCAGGCTTGCCTTAAACCCACAGAGATCTGCCTGCCTCTGCCTTCCAAGTACTGGCATTAAAGGTGTGCCCCAACCGTGCCCAGTAAGAATGATAAGTCCTTGAAAATTAGTTAATGGGGGCTGGAGAGATGGCTCAGTGGTTAAGAGCACAGACTGCTCTTCCAGAGGTCCTGAGTTCAAATCCCAGCAACCACATGGTGGCTCACAACCATCTGTAATGGGATCTGATGCCCTCTTCTGGTGTGTCTGAAGACACCTACAGTGTACTCACATACATGAAAAATAAATAAATAAATATTAAGAAAATTAGTTAAAATTTCTAAAATCACATTTAACAAATCATGTGTGGGCCGTGACATACCTGCAGAAGGTCAGAGGATGGCTTGCTGGAGTCAGTTCTCTCCTTCTGCCATGAAGGACCAGGGATCGAACCCACGTCATCAGTCTTGGCAGTAACTCCAAGGCTTTTGAGCCTCCTCGTTGGCCCGAGAATGACAGTGTTTAGAGCGTTACAGTGACATACCCGTGGCATTTTCATTTTTTTTTTTTCACTGACACAGAAGAGGGATCTGGCTCCTCCACAGGAAGCTTCCAGAGGGTCTGTTGTTAATAACAAACCTTGTGATTCATCGATGGAAAATCACAGTGGGTTGGGTGTTTCAGGGCCTGGCCTGGAGTAGCCAAACGTCAGAGCTCTGTGTCCTAGCAGAGGTGACTCACTCTATTGAGCAGTCACCTTGTAGAGCTTCCAACTGGTGTAGCTCGGTGGCCACCTCCTGGAGCCTCTTGCTCTGGGTTTCCCCGGCTGTTCCTCTCCAACCAGCTTTCCTGCCCTTTGTGACCTGGCTCCTGGCCACGCCACCAGTCCTTCCTCGGGAAGGAGCAGGAAAATTCCCCTATGCCCTGGAACCTTCTTCTTAATTTAATTCTGGGCTTAATTTAGAATGGCTTGTGTCATTCCTAGGCTATTGCCAGGAATCTGGGGACAAGACCAACAAATATCATCTCCATATTTCCCAGCATTCTGTGGATATTTGATATCAATTCAAAGTCTCACAATTTCTTTTCACTTTTCCCCCCCCATCACCTTCCTTTTTGTATGTGCATGCATATGTGGGTATTTGTGTGTGTCAATGGCATGTGTGTGTGAATGTGAGTGTGTGTGTGAGTGTGAATGTATGTGTAGGTCAGAGGTCAACCTCAGGCATTGTTCCTTAGGTGTTGTACACCTTTATTCTTTTTTCAGAGTTATTTTTAATTATGTGTACGTGTGTGTATATCTATGTGTGTACATGTGTCTGTAAGTCCCTGAGGAGGCCAGAAACGTCAGACTCTCTGGAGTCAAAGTTTCAGGAGTTCGTTAGCCTCTAACATGGGTGCTGAGAATGGAGTTCAGGTTTTCTGCAAGAACAGCAAGAGCTCTTAACAGATGAACCCACTCTCCACGTTTGTTTCAAAAACAAATTAGAAAATGATATTTATTAATTTTAGTGTGTGTCTGTGTCTGTGTGTATGTGTGTCTATGTCTGTGTGCATATGTCTATGTGTGTGTCTGTCTGTGTGTCTGTATATGTCTGTCTGTGTGTTTGTGTGTGTGTTTGTGTGTTAGTGTATGTGTCTCTGTGTGTGTCTATGTGTCTGTGTGTATCTGTGTGTGTGTTTGCCTCTGTGTGTCTATGTCTGTGTGTGTTTGTATGTTAGTGTATGTGTCTCTGTGTGTGTGTCTTTCTCTCTCTCTCTCTCTCTCTCTGTGTTAGTATATGTGTCTCTCTGTGTGTGTCTCTGTGTGTTTGTGTGTGTCTGTGTATATCTGTGTGTGTGTGTGTATGTGCATGCAGGCACACACAGGCACCATGCTGCACACGCGGAGGTCAAGGATAACTAGTGGGAGATGATTCTCCTCTTCTGGCATGTAGATGCGAGGACTCAAACACAGTTTGGCAGTGCCTTTACTCACCAAGCCATTTCACTGGCCTTTATCTTTTGTTTTGAGGCTGAGTCTCTCACTGGCCCGGGTTCGTTGATTTGAGTAGGATAGTTGGCCAGTGATCTCCAGGGATCCATCCATCTCCACCTCCCTAGTGCGGAGACCATGACTTCATACCACACACCCAGCGTTTTCTTGGGTTACATAGCCCCCGGGGGCCAGGCAGATGCCGAGATCACAGGTGTGCACCTCCATGGCCTGCTCACAGTTCCTTAATTACATAGTACCCTTTGCTTCTGCAAGAAGGGAGAGAGGAAGGAAATGTTAAATGAGCACCTACTGAGTGCCAAGTATTTCCCTCATTTTCTTTCTAATGTAGCTGTGAGATAACATGGCCAGTGGTGAGCATTTGGTCAGAGACACAAGAAGACAGAAGGATCAAATGGGGATGGGCTCAGATGGCTGGGGAGGAGGTGATAAAGCGGATAAAGGTTCTGCTCTGACTAAGGACTTGGGAGCCCAAGCATGAAACCTTTCTTCCACACTATGCCTGCTGGAAACACCTACATCCCCTCGAGCGATGAGCTCACCCGTCTTTGGCGCTGACCGCCGCCTCTCTGCTCAGTCCAGGCTGGGCCAAGCTACCATTCCTACAGGAGGAATATAGCAATAACAGCAATCTCGTTTTTCTTCTTAAAATAATACCGTGTGTTCTGCCAACAAGCAGGGAGCTGCCAACGAGCAGGAACAGTTGTGGGAAGTCTGTTCCCTGGGCCAAAGCAGCCAACAAAGGCAGCCCTCAGAGGACCTCGAACTCCTGACTGCAGATCTCATCTTTCCTGTCCCTGAGGGAGGGGTGCTCACCTTCAAATCCCCATCCCTACCTCTCCAGGGAAGGGGATGCTGTGGCCAGGACCCCATTCTCTGCTCACTGGTGCTTCTCTTTCTCTAGAACCCAGAGAAACATCCGTGAGGAAAGGATTAGGGGAGCAGGAAGAGTTTAATCCCCCCCTCTTTTTCTCTCCTTCCCTTCCCCCTTCCTTCTCTCTCCCTTTCTTTTTTTTCCCTCCAACAAGCCCACCCCCAATCCCTTTAAAAAAAAAAGTCCTCATTTGCTTAAAGGTCTAAGTGCCTGGAAATTTCTTCTCTGTGCGAACATTACCCACTTCCTGGCTGGAGGGACGGAAGGACTCGGAGAATTCGAAGGATATTAACCAGATTCATAATGGACCCAGCAGTATAAACATGTCTCAAGTGCAGACAGAAATGCCACAAGCCCCTACTCCGCTTAATGTAAAACATACACCCGTTGTGTCTGCGTTCCCACTTCACAAATAAACAAGGTGGAGAGATGGACTCAGAAAGTCTCCCCGGAGAGCCAGGTGCCTCTGTTCATGGCAATTTGGAGGCTTCCAATGCCCACAAATAAGCCAGAAAAGAACACTTAATGTAGCACTGCAGACCCCTGCCAAGAGTCAAGCAAACAGAAGCCTTGGACAAATGGTCGGCAGCTGGTCCCAACCTTCATAGCGATGGCTCAAGTGGCAAAGTGGGGTCTGGGGATCCCTTGGAGGAAGTTGGTGAAATGTGCCCAAAAAGCAGGGCCTGTAGAGGGTGGTGAATTTAGCTTCGAGCCTTGAGATTTTCCTCCTTGGCTACCGCAATGGCTTCCAGGCGTATTCTATCCCTCCATGCATAGCTGGGTTCTTATCTCCGAAATGGGGACGGCCATCCCAGTCCTGTGGATGTCACAGCAGGATCTCAAGGGCGCCAGGGGGCAGGTACATCCATGTCCTGGAAGAGAAATGACCATTCCTGATTGAGTTGTTTGTCTTTGTCTCCTGCCATGGATCTCTGCAAATCTAAACCCAGAGGGACCTTGTTCCCATCACAAAGTCTAAACATGTTGAAACAGTGTCATGGGCTCAAAGGCCAGGAGTGTGGGGAGCACCAGAGTGGGCTGTGAGCTGCTCAGGTAGACCTGGAGGTTCTGTCAGTGGGGCTGCCTGGTCACTACTGCAGGGGTAGGGTAGAGGTGGGGTTGGGAGGAGGGGGAGGAAGAGAGGTTCCAGGTGGAGGATGGGCTTAGCCTAGACTTCCTGTGTCCTGCTGTGTGCTGTGAGTCAAATTCTTTAGCCCTCCTGAACCCCAGGTTTCTTAGTAGCTGAATAGGGAGCAACACTTCCCTTGAGGAAGAATTTGGAGGCTGAGGGAATAGTTTAGTGGATAAAATGCCTGCAGGGCAAACAGGAGGACCGAGCTCAGATCTCCAGGCCCATCTTAAGAACTGGGTATGAGGGCAGCATCTATAATCACCTGGGATGGGAGCAGAGAATGGAGCCAGGAAGGTCATTGGCCAGGCAGTTTGGGTGAGTCAACGAGCTACAGGTGAAGAGAGATGCTGTTTTTAAAAAAGTAAAAAGTGGGGGCTGGGGATTTAGCTCAGTGGTAGAGCGCTTACCTAGGAAGCGCAAGGCCCTGGGTTCCGTCCCCAGCTCTGAAAAAAAGAACCAAAAAAAAAAAAAAAAAAAAAAAAGTAAAAAGTGCAGAATGAAGTAAAAAGTGCAGAATGATGGAAGATACCCAATGTCAATCTCTGGCCTCCATGTACACACACATGCACACACACAACACACACATGCACACATACAACACACATGCACAAATTACAACATACACAATGAATACATATATAACACACATGCACACATATAGCACACACATGCACAGATTACAACACACATTCGTACACATAGAACAATGCATATGTGCCCACATACCGCACACATGGTACACATACAACATATGCACATCTACACTGCGCACATGTACACATGCAGTGCACACATGCAACACGCACATGCACACATACAACACACAATGCACACATATACACTCATTCACACACACAGCACACACATGCACACATATAACACACACATGCAGACAAACAACGCACACACATAACACACACATACAGGCAAACAACACACACATGCACACATACAACACACACACACCACAGGATTTGAGCTTCCAATGGTATCATCTTTCTATGTGCTTAGGGCTGTATTGAGCAGCAGGTAGTCAGCCATGTCTGCTGCTGAGTTTGTCAGGTAAACTCTGATCGTCGACAGCAAGAGAACACTAGAGATGACCAGAGGACAACAGTGAGGCTCATGGGTAGACACCATCTGACAAAAACTATCCATAGTCAACTAGAATTTATTTATTTATTTATTTATTTATTTATTTGTTTGTTTATTTATTTATTTATTTATTTTTGGTTCTTTTTTCCGGAGCTGGGGACCGAACCCAGGGCCTTGCGCTTCCTAGGCAAGTGCTCTACCACTGAGCTA
Organism: Rattus norvegicus; assembly: GCF_021556685.1. Lineage (NCBI taxonomy): Eukaryota > Metazoa > Chordata > Mammalia > Rodentia > Muridae > Rattus > Rattus norvegicus. The sequence goes on from NC_141543.1 coordinate 93,092,355, forward strand.
AGTCCCCAGCCCCTTATTTTTTATTTAAACATTTATATTTATTCATTTGTGTGTGTGTGTGTGTGTGTGTGTGTGTGTGTGTGTGTGTTGAGGTGGTGTTTAAGTATGCTACAGTGTGCATGTAGATGTCAGAGGATACCTTTCAGGGGCCGTTCTTGCCTTCCACTTCATTGGGTAAGGTCTCTCTTGTTTTTGCCACTGTGCAGAGTACTCTAGGCTAGCCGGTCAGAAAGCTCCCAGACCACTACCTCCTCCCACTACCTCCCATTCAGGTAACAGAAGACTAAGATGAATGCCACCACACCCCACTTTTTTTTTTTTATGTGAGTTTCAGGGATTGAACTCAGGCTTACATGGCGTGGAGGTTTGAATGAGAAATATTCCCAATAGGCTTGGGTATTGAGCACTTGGTCCCCAGCTGGTGGCACTGTCTTGGGAAGAGGTGTGCCCTTGTTAGAAGAAGTATATCTTTGGAGCAGGCCTTGAGAGTTCATAGCCTTGCCCCATGCATTAGTGTCTCCCTAAGGGAACAGAACTGATAGGATGAACTAAAAGACAGTGCTGGGGTCCTTGGAAGTCCTGGAGAGCTCCTGGTCTTCCGTCCTCATTGGCGTCCCGAAGAGGTAGGTTCTGACACCTGAAGTGGGAACTTAAGGGTTCGTTGGATGGTGTTTAGCGGGGGCAAACACTTGAAGGGACGTTTAGCCGAAGCGGACACAGGTGAGAGACTAAGGCAGACTCGTGAAGGCATGTCGTGCCGTGGCAGACACAGGTGAAAGGATGTTCTGCTAAAGCAAGCATGGGAGAGGATACGTGACGATGGATTCTTTGCTAGCGGCACACGTGTATTGGTACGCCTTCCATTTTGTAATTGAGCTGCATCTGTCGGAACGCCATATAGAGAAACGCACCAAAAAAACTTCTGGCGGCGAATGCAGTGTCTTGCCACTTCCTCAGACTCTGCTGATGGGCAGAGTGACGTCTACTGAGACAGACTCACATGCTGAGGCCAGACATGTAGAAGACATGTCGGAGGGAGTATAAATAGGACTGGGAAGACCGTGACAGAGGCTGAGCTGGGCTTGCTTATAGAGCTAGCTGTGCACGCCTGCTGGTCTGACCTTCGCTTCCCTGAGAGAAGCACAGCTGAGAACTCCTGGTGTCCCTCCTGGTCCCCCCTGCTGAGGCCTGGCTCTCTCTGCTGGGTAGTGCCAAGGCTGGTGATTCCTGTTTGCTATCCTGATTTTATGGACCTGGACTGCTGGTGTAGCCGCGAAGTGTTTTCGAGTGGGTCGAGCTGCCGCTGCTGACCTGTGAACTGATGATTTCCTGACAACACAGATGGGAGTTGCTCCAAAGAACCTTTCCTTTCCACTGCCTCTGGTGGGTGGTGGGCTACAAGGGAGGTTAAAGTGTTTATGAACCATTATTAAAAAATAGGTTTTTGAAAAGATTAAGGTTACAAACGCAAGTAAAGGAATGGCCCAGGAGAGACGAACTTGCTGGCGAGAGTGAGGGCAAACAGACAAAACCCCAAGCTTCCTGCTTCCGTGTTCTTTTCTGTGAGCACCGGAAGGTGTGGCACACATTTAGGGGGTCTTTCATCTCCAGGAATCCAACTGGGAAAAACCCTTACTGACATGCCTGGCTGCTTGGGGTTCAGTTGACTCCAGATAAGGTCAAGTTGACTATCAAGCTGAGCCCTCACACTCCACTTCCGGATTTCTCTCTCTGCTTCATGCTTGAGGTTGAAGAGGTGATCACTCCGCTTCCTCCTCCTGCTTCCGTGCCTGCTGCTTGCTTCTGTGCCTCCCAGCCGTGAAGAACTGGTGTCTCTGGAATCACAAATCAAGATAATTTCTTTTATAAGTTGCCTTTGGTCAGGGTGCTTTTTATCATGGCAAAAGAAAAGTAACTGGTAACTATAGCTAGCAAGTTTACTCAAGGACCCATCTTTCCAGCTCTCCATTAGCATTTCAGAGACATCTTCCAGGCATTGTTCTCATGGTGATAACCACCACAGGGTGCGGTTGACTGCCTCCTTTCTTTTCCCCAGGTACAGGGCTTTATATAACTAAATCTTTACTTTGAAAATAAAGTACGACTTTTCCCATTTTACAGATGAAGAAACTGAGGGTCAGAGAAGGGAAGACTTTCAATTCCTATGGTTAGGAGATGGTATCAAATGATCTTGTTTCCCAGAATGCACTCCCCTGGCTCAGCCAGGTCCAGGCACCTGACCTCAGCTCCTGGCCCAGAGCCCAGGCATCTATCTCTGTGTGTCTCGGCAGTCTCATCCAGCCTGGGTGTGCAGCCTTGCTGGGCATTGGCTTTATAGTACAGGAGGTCTCTAAGCTGCCTTGGGCTGTCCAAGCAGGCATCACCTTCTTTCTCCAGGTCCTCTTGGCCAACTCTCATTCTTCACTGAGCTTGGATCAGCTCCCAACGGGCTTTTGGCTATGCTCTTGGCTCAGGCTCTCGGGTTCTCTGCTCTCAGGTAATAAATAACAAGTGTCCAAGTCTTCCAGGGAGGAGGGAAGAGAGAGGCTTAGCAGCTCCCGGGTCTGAGGAGTCTTGAACCCGACCCAAGCGTTCTTGGCATCCTGTTGCATCTGTCCCCAAGGCCATCTGCTCTTTCCACGCCTCTGATCTGCTGCTGTGTAAATTATCCCTGATCTTCCCTAAAGAAAACAGAATAGGACTGGAGAACGGGGATGGGGGACCGAGGCCTGGGGGAGGGGTGAGAGGAGAATAATCCTTTTCACTCAGGAACTGTATAGCATCAATCGAGGCTTGCAGTCTTTGTCCAGGCCCCACACAGGCATCCTGCCACAGGATATGGAACCTATGGGGCTGAGAGGATGTGACCTGCTGAGGTAGCTCTGTCTCTGCCCTAGGCTGGACAATTCTAGGTCTCTGGCCTCTTTTCCCCTGGAGCCCTATAGTCTCTTCTGGAAGCTGCAGCAGCTTTTCTCCTAACCCCCTCCCCGCCTCTTCTAACCCCTCCAATAGTCCCCCACCCCATCCCAAAATGCCCCAGAGTGCATCTCTGGTCACCAGATGTTCTCTCTCTCTCTCTCTCTCTCTCTCTCTCTCTCTCTCTCTCTGTGTGTGTGTGTGTGTGTGTGTGTGTGTGTGTGTGTGTGTGTGTAGACATCAGATATCTGTGGTCTGTGGTGGCAAGAGTCACTTTATGCACCTTTCAGGAAGCCTTTGCCATGTCTGGTGTGGTAGAGAGAGTGGAGAAGCAGGCATAGGGTAGAGCCAAGGCTGCCCCTTCCCAAACTGTGGTACCTCCTATTCTCCCACAGATCTAGAGACTCCAAAGTACCTAGGGTATTCCAGTCAAAACTTGTCTATTAAAGATGAAGGAATATATATCAGAGTACTGACTCCACGGTTCTGTGCACTGTTCCCTTGATAATATTTTATTATTTTAATTATATCTGTCTGTGTTGGGGGATGGGACACATGTGAACACAAATGCGTGTGCCCTCGGAGACCAGAAGGTATTGGATCATCTGGGGTTGAGTTACACGCAGCTGTGACCTCATAGAGAGGGGCACTGGGAACCAGACTCCCGTCCTCTGGAAGAGCAGCCCACGCTCTTGACCCTGGACCCATCTCCTCAGCCCTGATCATTGTTTGGTTGTTCGGCTTTAGTCTCCGTTTCATTAATTTCTGCCTTGATCTTAATTATTTCTTGCCATCTGCTGCTTTGGAGTTCAGATTGTTTTTGTCCATTCTAAAACCTCCAAGTACCTCCTTAGATGATCAGGACTGTGTCTGATTTTTACCTTGTACAGACTTTCACTCTATTCTCTCTGGGTTGTAGCGTAGGTGCTCACAGCCATACACCTCCTTCCTAGAGCTGCTTTCGTCAACCCCGAAGCATCTGGTAGGTCAGGCTTCCATGACACATTTAAATGGCTGTTAAACCTGACTTTTGGTTCTTCTTTAGAGGCACACAGATGGGTCTCCATCCATGTTCTCCCAAGGTCGGTTGTTTGAGGTGTCCTAGTTTCCAGACCCTTAATACATACCTCTCTACCCCACATACGACCTCACTTCGTCACTGAAGTTACATCTGCAAGCTGGGTACGAAATCCTTCTGTATCCCCAGGAGACACAGGGGGTTCATTCCCAGATCCCCAACAGACCCCTGAAGCTGCAGTCAGTGCCGTGTGTCCTATGCACTACTACACGTGCACACAGATGATAAAGTTCAATTTATAAATGAGCCACAGTAAAAGAATGATAGCCGTAACCAAATCATAGCGGTCACAGTAACAATGTACTGTCGTAAAAAGTTATTTAAAACTTATGGATTATCTCTAGAATTTCCCACTGAATATTTTTCCATCATGGTTGACCGTGGATAACTGGTACTCAGAAAAGGGTTGTAATTGTTTTTATGTGTGAGGAAAAACTCACTCTGGGCATGGTGACACACACTTGTCATCCCTACACTGGAGGCACAGAGTCCGGAACGTGAGACGTTCATCACCGTTGACTACAATACCGAGTTTGAAGCCAAGCCGGGGCTGTACAAGACTCTGTGTCCAAACCAACAGACGAGGACTCTGGGGCTCAAGGTTACAGTGTTTGTCTGCGTGTGGACGGCTGGGAAGTGAGAGAACACGGCAGGAAATCGAGGCAGGAATTCTACCTTTACCTGGCCTTTCCTTCTCCTCTCATCCATCTTGCCACAAGGATTCCCGGAAGAAGAGTCCATCTCTTTTACCAGGGATCTCTGTGGGTGGTGCCTTCTCTGGACGGTCACTCACATGGAAGGAGTCACGGAAGGAGCCGTATGCTGGGAGCCGTACGCTGGAGACATTGAAGGTCATCTATGCTAAAGGGAAGGGAGGGTACTAAGAGGGTTGTAGCCCACCAGAGTGGCGGTTCCTGGCCACTCCCAGTCCAGATCCATAATCTCATTGGCCCTCCCAAACCTCCCTTCACCCAACAGAGTTTTCCACAGAAGAGAAGGGCAGAACCACAACTCTAATCCCTTTGTTCCATGATTTCATCCCTGCTCCTTTCCCACTGCAGGCAAGCAGGGGGAGGCGGAGGAGGAGAGGGGAGGGCAGAGCAGCAGGGAGGAGGCTCTGGGGGTCGCCAGGGGCTTTGGGAAGGCCGGAGGAGCTGAAGAGTAATTCATCCTCTCCCTAGAGCAAACAGCTGGAAACCTGGGAGACTTCCAGGAGGCTTTCTCTCCTCCTCCTCTGGCTCTCATGACCTCACCTCCTGACTGTCCCCTGTGAACCACCACAGACAACTGTCGCCTCAGCACAGGTCTCTTCTCTCTTCCCACAGGGTTTACTCCAGCTGCTCCTGTGGCCTCCCAGAGCCCAGTGTGTCTGTCCTGGGACCAAGTAACCGTCAGGTTACCCCCATCCCCCAGGCTTCTGCAGCAGCCACAGGATGGAGCCTCAGCTCCTGCATTGGCTCCTTGTCTCTTCTGTCCTTCGTTCTAACTCAGTGGTTGGTCATAAACTCTTGTAACTCAGGTAACCCCAGAATCCTTCTGTCCTGGCTTCCAATGTATGGATTCTGTTGTTTCGTCTCCTTCAGGAAATCACATATGTGCTGGTGCGCACGAACACACACACACACACACACACACACACACACACACACACAGTCTAGCTGTCTAGTATTTCTTGGGGTTCCTAGTCATCTGTATTTTTTTCCTTTCCTTTCTCCTCTTCTCTCTCCTCTCTTTTCTCTTAAGACAGGGTCTTGTGTAGCCCAGGCTGGCCTCAAACTTGCTATGTAGCTGAGGGTGACCTTGAACTCCTGACTCTCCCACCTATGCCTCCGAAAGGCTAGGATTATAGATGTGTACCACCCTGCCTGGTTTATGTGGTGCTGGGACTCAGGCCCAGGGCCTTATGTATGTTAAGTAAATGCTCTACTAACTGAATGACATTCTGGGCCCCCACCCATGTTTATTTCTATCCTGCGCACTTATTATCCCCCCACCTCTGATGCAGCCACTTATCCCTCACCTACTAAGCTGCCCAGGAAGTGAAACATCCCTATACTTTTAGAGTCTTGCTTTCCCAGATTCTAACAAGACATATGGCTAACTATCCCCTCTTTCCTCTGCTTCCCCATGCAGGAGGAATATAACCAGGACCGTACTGTTCAAACATGTTTGCCAGTGGCTGGGAAGAGGGGTGGGAATCCTGAGCTCATCACTAGGGTCAACTAACCCAATAATTAGCTTAGTCACTCACTGGAGTTTAATAAATACTGCTACATGTCAAGCTGTGAATGCTGTGGAAACTCAGGGGCTAACCTTTCTAGTGGAAGAGGGTAAGATTCCTAGGCGATCCAATCTGGTAACGCTATCCAGGGAAGGTCATGCCTGGTGGCTCAGGCCTGTGACTCTGTCCCCCTAGGGGGTAGGTTGAGGCAGGAGGATCACAAGTTTAAGACCTGATTGGGCTCCAGAATGAGTTCTATCCCATAGTCATGCTGACTGGGCTGTTGTGTTTAGCAGACTTGTACTCAGGTTCGAGGTAACATGGGGTTCCCAAGCAAGTGTCACTTAAAAAAAGGGAATACCATATGCTGCCAGACCGTGGATAAGGAAGCTTTTTCTGTGGAAGGCCAAGTGGTAAATAGGTTTCGGTGACTGGTAAATAAATCTGGAGGCCAAGAGCAAAACCAAGGATATAATGTAGACTTCATAACGACAGAAAGAAAGCAGCAGCTATCTACAAATGGTTCACCCACAAAATTCAAAGCCTATTACGAATTGAGGCAGAATCCAATTACTTTTGAGGGGCTGTGACACTTTGTATTATAGGGAGTTATAATGACTCAATTTTCTATCACCACAAGATACTTCAAACAATAAATTTATACACAGAAAAACTATTTATACTTATTTATTCAATGAATACCCACATGCACACGTACATGCATGTACACACGCTCACAAACAGGCACACACAGATTAGTGCATGTGTGCAAACACACACACACACACAAACACACACTACATGTATTTCTTTTTTTCTTTTTTTTTTTTTTTTTTGGTTCTTTTTTTCGGAGCTGGGGACCGAACCCAGGGCCTTGCGCTTCCTAGGCAAGCGCTCTACCACTGAGCTAAATCCCCAACCCCAATGTATTTCTTTTTAGTTTTGCTATGTACCCTGGGCTGGGCTAGGCTGGCCTAGACCTCATGACTCAGCACCCAAGTCCTAGGATGACAGGTTCACGTGAGCAGTGCACACAGCTCAAGAAAAAAGGTTTATTTTAGCTCACTGTTCTGGACTCTCCAGTTCCAAGATCACCTGTCCCACTGTTGGAGTCTCTGGCAAAGAACACTGTCACAGGAGGAGTGGGTCATAGAGGAAAACTGTTTACATCGTGACCCAGGAAGCAACAAGAAGAGCAAGAATCCAGAGTCCCTTCAGGGGCTCCACCCCAGGGATCAAAGATCTCTTACTAGGACTCACCTCCTAATGGTTCTACTACACGCCAAGATCACCATCCTGGAGGCTACCACTCCTTAACCCCTAGGCTTTCGGGGGGACATGATGGGGCCATATGATGGTGTGAGTGGCTTTGTAAGAGGAAGACCCAGGCTAGCACACTCCCACAAACTCTCACTCTCTCAGGTTCTTCTGCCTTCCACCATGGGATGGTGCAGTGGGAAGACCTTCACCAGACACAGCCCCTCAAGGGCTTCTTGGTCTACAGAATTGTAAGCCAAATAGACTTCTGTGGTTTATAAATCAGCCAGGCTCAGTTATTGTAATGGACTAAAATACCAAGGGTGTGCCGGTCAAATCTGGCGTTGTGAACTAAAACTATTTTTCCAGGGACTGGGGAAATGGCCCAGATGATAAAGTGCTCGCCCCGCAGGCACACAGACCTGAGTTCCGGTTTCCAGTGCACGCATAAAAAGCCAGTCACAGCTGTGCCCCTACAATTCCAGCTCTTGAGAGACAGAGACAGGAGGATTTCCGGGGCTTGCTGTCCATCTAGGATTTTGATAGAAACGATCTTGCATTTGTCAGTGCTTTCCAGAGAGAGAAAACCAACGGGGGAGGGCAGAGATGAACAGATAGATGGAGCCAACCCTGTAATGAATCAGTAGGCCAAATGAGAGAGCAGTCTCAGAGAACGAGGAAAGCAATTGAGGTGAACACTCAGGGTTGATCTCTGACTTCTAAATGCATGCATACATGTGTATGTGCACATCCATGTATACATCACATTCACACACAAAGTCAACTTGGTCATATATTTCCAAAGGGAGAATTTCTTTCCCAAGTCACAAGACCATATTATAAATTAATCTCTCTCTGTCTCTCTGTTTCTGTCTCTGTCTCTCTCTGTCTCTGTCTCTCTGTTTCTCTCTGTCTCTGTCTCTGTCTCTGTCTCTGTCTCTCTGTCTCTCTCTCTCTGTCTCTCTCTCTCTGTCTCTCTGTCTCTCTCTGTCTCTCTCTCTCTCTCATTCCCTCCCTCCAAACAAAATGCAGCCAAGATCCTAACTTGGCAGAGCATCAGGGATGAGCTCTATGTGTGAGATCTCTTGCCCGTCGTTTCTCTCATCTAGCAGTGAGTAACCAGGAGGCTTGTGCAGTGAGAGCTACAATATTCCAAAGGGAATAAAAGAGATGGTTAAATAAAAGACACCCGATATGGATTGGGGGCTAATTATCATTGGGATGGCACAGTGTCCCTGAGCTGTCTATAGACGGTGTATAGATCTGTGATGGTTAACTTTAGGCATGCGTTGTTGACCTGGATACCCTAGGTTTTAGGATTTCTATTGCTGCAGCACCAGGGGCAAAAACAACCTGGAGAGGCAAGGATTTGTTTTATTTTTTGTTTTTAAATTATTTATTTATGTAGATGAGTGTTTTGCTTGCATGCACATATGTGTACCACATGTATGCCTGATGCCTGCTTTGGTCAGAAGAGGGTGTTGGGTGCTCTGGAACTGGAGTTACAGGTGATTGTGAGTCACCATGTAGGTGCTAAGAATCAAGCCTAGGTTCTCTGTAAGAGTAACAAGTGACCTTAACCACCGAGCCATCTCTCCAGCCCCTGCTTGGTTTTATGTTTGTTTTGTTTTGAGATAGGGTCTTACTATGTACTTCTGGCTGTCCTGGACTTCACTATATAGTCCAGGCTGGCCTTGAACTCACAGAGATCTGCTTGGCTCTGTCTCCCAGGTGCTGGGATTAAAAGTGTTTGCTACTATGCCTGCCTTATTTCTGGTTTCATGTTTCCAACAAAGTCATTCTTAAAGGGAAGTCAGGGCAGGAGCCTGGAAACTGGAGCAGAAGCCACGGAGGAGCTCCGCTTGCTGATTCGGTCCCTGTGGCTTGCTCAGTGTGTCTTCTAGGACCACGCATCCAAGGGTAGCACCGCCCCCTTTTGGGCGGGTCAGTCGACATCAGCCACTAAATCAGACACTGCATTACAGGCTTGCTCACAGTACTGTTTGGTGGGAACATTCTCTCCATTGAGTTCTACTCTTGCCAAATGACCCTAGCTCATGGCAACTTGTCACCAAACGAGCCAGCATACCTTCATAACCATTATGCAAGGTATTATCTTTAGGTATGTTTGGGAAGGTGTTTCCTGAAGAATTTGGATTGTGAGTCAGTGGACTGAGTAAGGAAGAGATCCACCCTCAAATCTGAGTGGGCACGACTCAAAGGGCTGAGGGTCTGGGACTCCTGTTCGTGGACTAGGTTTTTTTTTTTTTTTAAAGATTTATTTTATTTATTATATATAAGTACATAAGTACACTGTAGCTGTCTTCAGATACACTAGAAGAGGGCATCGGATCTCTTTACAGATGGTTGTGAGCCACCATGTGGTTGCTGGGAATTGAACTCATGACCTCTGGAAGAGCAGTCGGGTGCTTTTAACTGCTGAGCCATCTCTCCAGCCCAGTGGACCAGGTTTTAAGGGTTATAAGCTGGCCATGCTACAGCCTAATCTTGTCTCTCCCTATCTCTCTCCCTCCCCCTCCTATCTGTCAAGGTGTAAGCACACGGCCTCCTGCTCCTGCCCCAGGAACATGGCCTGTCTTTCTGCTACGGAGCTAAACAAAGTTGTATGTGACGTAGCTGGCCAGCAGTGGTGCATGACTTTAGTCCTAGCACTTGGGAGGCAGAGGCAGCCAATTCTCTGTGAGTTCAAGGGCAGCTTGGCTACAGAGCGAGTTCCAGGACAGCCAGGACTACACAGACAAATCCTGTCTCAAAAAACCAAAACCAACAACAAAAGACCAGTTATATACTCAAGAGAGAAATGGCCCACAATAATTCTCCTCCTCTTCTTCCTTCTTCCTTGTTTTTTGTTTGTGGTTTTTTTTTTTTGTTTTTCTTTTTGATTTTTTTTTTTTTGGTTTTTTTTTTTTTCGGAGCTGGGGACCGAACCCAGGGCCTTGCGCTTCCTAGGCAAGCGCTCTACCACTGAGCTAAATCCCCAACCCCTTTCTTTTTGATTTTTAAAGATAGGATCTCTACACAGTTGGAACAGCTTGGAACTCTCATTATATATAAGTACACTGTAGCTGTCTTCAGATACACCAGAAGAGGGCATCGGATCCCATTACAGATGGTTGTGAGCCACCATGTGGCTGCTGGGAATTGAACTCAGGACCTCTGGAAGAGCAGTCGGGTGCTCTTAACCGCTGAGCCATCTCTCCAGCCCAGCTTGGAACTCTCTATGTACACCAGGCTAGCCTGGAACTCACAGAGATCCACTTGGCTCTGCTTCCTGAATGCTGCTGGAACTGAAGGTGTGTGCCACTATATCTGGCCACAATTCAACTTCTAAAGTACATTTCTAAAAGAAATAAAAATATGTCCCTACTGGAATTTGTGCGAGATATTTTTTTCTAGAATAAGACTAGAAACAACCTGTGTTCGTCAGCAGATGAATGGATAAATACAGTGTGCTGTGTGAACACAAAGCACATCACCTTGCCACGAAATGGAACGGAGTTCTAACAAATGCTACTGAGTGAGTGACCCTCAGAACCAGGCGAAGTGAGGGGCATGACGGGACGCACCTTAATCCTCCTTACTCAGGAAATGGAGCCAGGAGGACCATAAATTCAAGGTCATTAGAGTTACATAGTGAGACCTTGCGTGGTGTACACACAAAAGCAAGTGAAAGGAGCCAGGCACAAAAGACTGCAAGTTTCATAATTAGGTGGGGGGGGGGGCAGGGAGGGCGTTCACGTGCACGCACATGTGTGAAGGCCAGAAGTTGGATGTTGATCCTTAGGTACCAACCACATTCTTTTTGTTTATAAAAGTCTCTCTCTCTCTCTCTCTCTCTCTCTCTCTCTCTCTCTGTGTGTGTGTGTGTGTGTGTGTGTGTGTGTGTGTGTGTGTGTGTGATATGTATGCTGCTATCTGAGGAGGCCAGAAGAGGGCATCAGATTCCCGAGACCTAGAGTTACAGACAATTGTGAACCACCTGACACGGGTGCTGGGAACGGGATTTGGGTCCTCTGCAAGAGCGCCAGGTGCTCTTAATTGCTTAAGCCCTTTCTCCAGCCCCTCTCTTCTCATTTGAGACGAGGTCTCTCACTTGTTCTGGAACTTGCCAGTTGAGCTAGACTCCCTGACAGTGAGCCCCAGGTGTTCACTGTCTTTAATTCCCTCACACTGAGATTACAAGCGCATCTAGTTTTGTTTGCTTGTTTTTGTTTTATCACAAGATTCTGGGTACTGAATTCAGGACCTCATGCTTGTGTGGTAAGCATTTAATCAACTGAGCTCTCTCCCCAACCCTATAATTAATTCCATATATGTATGTGTGTGTGTGTGTGTGTGTGTATATATATATATATATATATATATATATATATATATATATCCAGAATTGGTAAATCTATAACCCATACACATAGGAAGTGGATGAGTGTAACTGGTAGATGGTGGAGGAAGCAGGATTGGGCAGTGTTTGAATGTTATAGAATATTCTGGAACCATGGAGAAGCTATATCTGCACCTGGCTGGGTCGGCCCACAGTGTGGTCCCACATGGGCTGGCTCAGTCTGAGATCCTAAGGGGCTATGGTGACTGGGTGGGAAATGGATTCTCTCTAAGGGCATGATGGGAAGAATGGCCCTTCCCTGTCCTCTGAACCTCATGTATCCAGCAGGAAGGGCTGACCAGATCTCTGGAAGGATTGGAATAAGGGGAAACTCTCCTCCCATCTGTTGAGAATTAACCTCCGAACCATTTCACCAAACATTGGCTTCTCCTGTCATTCGATAAGGTGCATCCAGCGGAGGGAGATGGGGAAATCAGTAGGTTATTCTTTCAAATTACGTCAGCGGGGGTTTGTTCCTGTGGCTGAGCCCCGCCAGAGTCCCGTCTGGGACATCACATCACAGCAGCACACTCAAGGACAGCCTCAAATGCTTTCCTCTGCCTGGGAGTTCAGGCATTCACGGGGATAAAAAAAAAAAATCAAGAGGGATTTTAAAATAAAGCCCGTGCTCTCACAGGCTGTCTGCTCTGAGCCAGCGCAGCAGTGAGGGGTGATTATGGAGGAAGGAATGGTTTCTGTCACCGTCACAAGGAAATGTCCAATGGCTTTTCTGCACAGACAACACCTCTCCGTCTTCCAGAGACTATGTGCAGACTTCCGGAGCTGTCGGGGACCTCTGAGGCCATCCTGCGTGCCCCAACCCCCGTAAGAGTCTAGTTTCTCTGCAGAATGGGCCAGCACAGTCTAGACAGATAGGGACCTTCGGTGCTGGCCAGCCTCCTTCTGCTGGCAGATCACATTGCTCACAAGGACATCAAGCCCTGGTCAGGAGAGCTCAGGCCTTAGATGCTGTCACCCATGCCTTTCTCCTGTCCTTGTCTGCTGACCTCCAACTGACAGGAACAGGGTCCCCTCCTACATGCAGGCCCTCTCCTGACTCAAAGGAGGCCACAGTGGAGACGTACAGAGCACTGGAAACAGTCAGAAGTTGGTCTTGAATGCCTGGGGTGACCATGAACCAGTCTTACTCAGTTTCCCCATCAGACAAAGGAGCTGGATGAGATGACCTCCAAGGTCCTCTCCACTCTGCAGAGTGGTGTCACCACCATAGATTCCTTTGGGAGGCAGGGATGATCGTGTTACTCTTGATGTGGACTTTGGTGTATGTGTGTACAGGTTTATGTATGTGCACTCGCGTGTACAGGCATATACACATGTGTGGGTGTGCATGTGGAGGCCAGAGGCTCTTGTCAGTCATTTCCTCCATCACTCCCCACCTTAGCAAGGCTGTGATGGTGCACATCTTTAATCCCAGCACTCAGGAGGATCTGTAGGGTGGAGGCTAGCCTGGTCTACAGAGCGAGTTCCAGGACAGCCAGGGTTACAGAGAAACCCTGTCTCAAAAACAAGATAGATAGATAAATAGAAGATAGGTACGTAAGTAGATAAAAAGTATGGGTGTAGGTGTGTGTGTGTGTGTGTGTGTGTGTGTGTGTGTGTGTGTGCATATGTGTGTGTGTGTCTGCATGCCTGCGTTCATGCCTAGGTGGGCACCTACTGGTGGGGAAGTCAGAGAAGCATTTATTGCCTTCTGCGCTGTGGAGACAGAGACTCTAGTCTTGCTGCTGGTGTGCTCCAGGCTAGCTGGCTTGCAAGCGTCCTACTGACTTTCCTATCTCTGCCTCCCATCTTGCCACAGGAATGCTGGAATCATAGATATTTGCCACCATATCTGGCTTTTTGTTAGAAGGAGGTTTATCTCATTTTATTTTCAAATAGTTACCGTTAGGAGTAGTGAAATTGTGGAAACTTAAAACTTTACATTTTCGTTTTATACGTATGAATGGTTTGCTTACATAAACGTCTGTGTACTACATGCAGGCGCATGGATCCCCTGAAACTGGAGTTACAGGTGATTGTGAGCCACCATGTGGCTGCTGGGAATCGAACCTGGGTCCTTTGGAAGAGCAGCCAGTGCTCTTAATGGTGAGCCATCTCTCCAGCCCCTACATTGAATTTTCTGGGAAACAACTTTCTTTTCTCCTCTTAGAGACCTCAAGCCCCTTTGTCAATCCATCTTTTCTGGACCTTTCTTGCTAAAGTTTCACTGTTTTTCTGGACAGTTTGGTTGCCAGAGCTGGTGAGGTCTTGCCTGCCTCTCCCTCTAGTCCCTTACCCCTGAGACCTGGCTAGATGCCAGGCCATTGCAGCGCAGAGTCATGGGGGTCTTGGTTCAGATAAGAAAGGAAAGCCATGACTGGGGACACTTCACGGTGAGAGAGGAGAAGCTGGGATTCAACAGGATCTGATTGATCCTAAAGCCACTGTACATTTCCTCCCCTGTGTGACCCTACTATCTGGGTTCTTCATGGGAGAAATTTGCTCCTGGGAGAGAATTCTAGCTCCCTAGGGACAGGAAAATCTGATGAGGACACGCAGGCAGAGCAGAGGGCTTGCTCAAAAGACCCGGGCTTCAGGTAGCCAAGAAGGGAGGGGAGGGGAGGGGAGGGTAACGGAGGAAAGAAAGAGAAGCATTCAAACCTCAGAAACTGGGGGTGGAGTGGGGAAGGCGTAAACATGGCTTCGGGTTTAGTCTGCTGGTTCACGGTTTTGTAGATCCCCATGGCTCTCAGAGAGGCCTGCATTGAGCTGAAGGGACCGAGCCTGAAGCACTGGAAGCACCGTTGAGGCACACAGGCCTGGGCACAGTCTCTCATACTCTCAGCATTTCGGTTTCCTAGCCTGAGATTACCTGTCTCAACAGGAACCCCACCCCCACCTCGCCCCACCTCAGCTGCGGCAGCCATGGAGAACTCATTTGCCTCTTTGCATCCTAGCATCCCGGGTGTAAGCAGCAGCAACAACGGAGGTCCCGGCAGCTTCCAGTCCTTGGACCATTCATTATTTTTATACCTTGAGAGTCTTTCATCCTCCTTCCCGGAAGGCCGGCTGCCCTCCGCCACAGCTCAGCCACTTGGAAACTGAGACTGACCCTTTAGGGTTGAGTCTGGAGTGTGCTTGTTGATGGCTCCCTTTCTTCTGGTCCTTTTGGGGAAAGTGGGTCTCCACAGGCAGCTCAGCAGCCAGCTGTGGCCCAGATGTGGAGACCCAGCTGGCCACAAAGGAGGTGGGGTGGGTGGGAACATCTCCCCACTTCCTCCCTCGAAGATAAATGGTTCAGGGGCCACTGGAGGTGCCAAAGGCCACAGCTGCCCCAGGAGCTTTTCTAAGATAGGAGCTTTGCTCCATCCCTGAGAACAGCCCCTACCTTGTGACATGGATGGCTTGGAAGACAGAATGAGGGGACTGGGTGCTAAGTTAGGTGCCACCCTATCCTTTCACGCTGTGACTCTCTAGATAATCTTGTATGGGCCCCAGTTCCTGTGTGTCCTCAGCCGGGTCTATGTCATTGCCCTCTGTATTTATTTATTTATTTGCATGTATGTGATATGTATGCATGTATGCAGTCTCATGCACGGTGCACATGTGTTGTGGCATGTATGTGGCGTCGGTTTGAGACAGAGTATCTTTGTTGTTTGCCACTGAGTACACCCAGGCGCTGGCCCAGGAGTTTACTGGGATTCTCTTCATCTCTGTCTCCGACCTCACCGTAGAGGCACTGGGATTGAAGATGTGGGATCTGGGGATTCGAACTCAGGTCCTCACGCTTGCCTAGTAAGCTGCCTCTTCACCCCCTTGGTCTACGTTTTGTTTATCGGGCCCAGCATTTGAACCATACAAACACGGAAAATAGCCATACAGTGCACATGTCTGTGCATGCACAGATACAGGCACCCCATCACACGTGTGTGTATGAACATGTGCATACACATATACCTACCAGGAACAGACATGAGCTCCCTCCAGCCCCTCAGGAGAGGAGGGAAGGAAGCAGAGTGCCATATATCACTGCTTTTCAAACAAGCAATCTCCTTTTTTTGCCCAGAGTGGGATGGGGGTGGTCGGCAGCCATGACTGGCCTCGGGAAGGAGCCCCTCTGGCCCATATTTCACAGACACCCCAGACAGAGCTGCTGTCAAGAGCACTGTCTAATTTCCTCCTGACTGCTGGCCCAGATCCCCCCACAAAGGAGGGCATTGTATCCACCTCCACACCCTGGGCATCTGCTCTGCAGAGGTCCGCTGGGGGACTCAGGGAGGGGATTTGGGGGGATGAAGGCACAGCATCCTGTGCCACAACCCTTAGAAGGGTCACAAATTCTTGAGTTGAAAGAGCTTGGTTCCATCCACCCCCATCCTCTCCCAGGCCTCTTAGGTAGCTCTGACTGGAGTCCTGAAAGGCCTTTAAAATCAATTTAAACTAAGCCAGGCGCCCAAGCTCTTGTAGAAGAGATACAAGCTCCACACTGGCTTCCCACACCTGCAGGGAGACTCATTTATGTGTCAGGACACATGCAGGGCTCTCAATGCCACTGGGGAGATCTTTCATAAGTTGATCATCTCAGAAGAAGTGTGGGGTCCTAGAGAGAAGAGCCATGGGAAGACAGTGAAGGAAAAATGGACGGGAGATGTCAGGAATGAGTGGCAGCTGACAAGGCTCTTGGGGAAGATGCTGCTAGGCGGTGTTCTGAGACTTCACTCTCATTCCTACCAAAGGACATCATTATAGACGATGCCCCTCCCTAGGCTCCTCTGTGTCTAAGTGACATCTCTGGAAAAGGGTGTATGGAGTTAGTGGTTTAGAGGGCTGCTAAAGGCATACAGAATTTGTTCATGGCTACAGTGGGCAGTGGGCAGAAGTTCTGGTCTGGACCACCGAGACAGAAGCAGATCTAGATACAGCATCTTCATCACTGTCCCTCTGTCCTTTCAGTAACGCTGGTGCACAACAGGGAGGGACTCACATGGAGGTCAGAGGACAACTTTGTGTCATCAGTGCTCTCCCAACAATGTGGTTTTCCTGGACCAAACTTGGGTTGTCGGCTGGTGTAGCGACTGGTTTTTACCTGCAGAGCCAATTCATCTGTCCTTAGCAGTATTTCTTGGGTGCTTTGTCTCCCTATGTAAGCCTGGCTGGCGTAGAAATCACTATGTAGGCCTGGCTGGCCCTGAGTTCACAGAGATGCGCTCGCCTCTGCTTTCTGAGCGCTGGGATAAAGGTATCCGACACAACGACCAGTGCTGTTTTGTTTTGCTTAGCTTTTTATGTAAATATCTTTGTTTTTAAAAACATTTTACCCCAAATGACTTATCATTTTACTTAAGGCATTTTAAGGAATTAGGATGTTCTGGTTCTATGGACAGAGAATTAAACCACAGGGAGTGGGGAGGGAGGCTTGGTAAATTCACATAGAAAATCAACAAGAGAGTGAATGCTAACTTCCCCCACTGCCCACTCTGTTGCCAGTAGCTCAGCAGGTCTCAGCAGGTCCACTGGATACAGACAGCGGTGGGGGGAAGTGTAGCTTAGTGGTTAGCACAGGCTTAGCATTGCCTTGGGGTTGCTTCTCAGAAAAAAAAAAAAAAACCTTCTTGATGAAAAAGAGCAAGCATGTGAGGTAGGGTATAGGGAAGGGAAGGGGAGGAGAGGAGAGGACCTTACTTCCACCGAAGGCCTTCTCTGAGCCAGGCACTGTGCTAGGTTCTACAGACATGACCCTTCGGTCCCATATCAGGCTGATTCTGCCTCCACTCACTGTAGCCAGGACTGGACAGAATCAACACTGGACAAATATTCTTGTGAAATGAATGAATCGCATCCACACACTGCTGCAAATAAAGTACCTTGTCTAAGTACCACAACTCCTGTGGGCCTAGAGAGAGGGAAACTGAGGCTCAGAGAAGGTAGGTGACTTCATGAAGGTCACAGAGCATCTCATCTGTGCTAGCCTGTGCTAGCCCAAGTCTGTTAGGCTGGAGGCTGGTATGTATGCATGTGTGCTTGTGTGTGTGCATACGTGTGTGTGTGTGTGTGTGTGTGTGTGTGTGTGTGTACAAGGCGGGAGCTGAGGAGGAAGGCAATGAAGACTTCAGATTTCTCTGTCTACAGTGCAGAATATGAAAGGAAAATAACTAAAGCCAGCTAACTCCCCCAGACAGCCACAGGCTCAGATGCAGTTCTGCAACTCTCCAGCCAGGTGCACTGGGTGCTTTAGACAGGATTTGTGTTCCTGGAAAACTGGGTTTAAATCACCTTTAAGAGCACTAAGAAAACCATCCCTTTAACTACCAGGGGACCTGCAATGTGATCCAGGAGCCCTTCAGAAAATGTGGCTTTGCTTCCCTCAAATGTGACATCTGTTGGGTAGTAGAAACCAACACTGGCCAAGCAGAGCTCAGACTCCATGGTGGGTGCCCCTCTCAGTCACAGCTCAGTCTGTGCCTTCCTGGTCATGCTGGAGTTAAGCCCAGCCATGGGCCCCAGCTCTGGGGACAGCCTGGAATTCTGAGCCAGCAGCTCCAGTTAGGAAATTAATAAAGACAAGCTCTCACAGCCAGAACAACGGTAAGAGACGAGTTAGGTCATGTCTCTCTGTACAATCGGATATGACTCCCAACCCTGATGTCACCTTTAAGTTATTAAGCATCACCCTTCCAGACGTGTGGAGATGGTTGACAAGCCTCTTATCAGGCACGACTCCTGAGGCTTGCTGGTGGCAGGGGTCAGGCCCCGGAGGCTGATTCTTTGCCAACTGTAGGTCAAAGGCAAAAAGGAAGTCTTGTCCTAATTTCAGACAGGGCAGGGAGGTGAGCAAGTGATTGGCAGAGGATATTGGTCCAATGACTACAGCCAAGAGAGAGTTCTCTGGGGTTGTAGAATCAGGGTGGTGTCCCACTCCGAGGGCATGATCTGCCAGGTTTGTGATCTCTGAAAGTCTGGACTGTGTCTCATTATCAAGCTGACCTTTAGATCAGAGTTTCCACTAAGTGACCTATTTGTCTTAGAGCCAAAAAGCAAGGGAATAAATACCACTAATTTAACAGTTTCTCCTTCCATTCAGCTGCTCAGCCTCTTATCCATCCATCTGTCCATCCATCCCCCTGTCTGTCCATCTTTCTATTCACCCATTGATTTATCCATCCATCTGCCCCTCTGTCCATCTATCCCTCTGTCCATTCACATAGAGTTTGTCCTTCTATCTACCCATCTGCCATCATCTCTTTGTTTGTACATCTGTTCATCCGTTTGTCTATCCATCCCTTCAGTTACTATATTTTGATGCAGTCCATTTCGGGTATCACATTAGTGACTAGGAATAAAATAGAGAAATACATTCCCCCCAAATAGAAGAACAGTAAGTTGGGATGGTGGCCATAGACACACAGACTCAAGACAGGAAGTCAGAGATAAAGAACAGCTGTGAATGGCACAGCAGCATTAGAGTGGGGTGTGGGCTCATGGCCAGTTTGAAGGTGCATAGCAATATTACTAGGCTCAGGGTTTGTGGGAAACGGGGTTGAGATGGGGCATCCGGTGAGCAAAGGAACATGGGAGGTGGCCCAGAGAGTACACAATGTACACAATGACCCTCACCTCGTTAGTGACTGGGAATGAAGGCTCGGCTGGCACAGGCCCCTCTGCATAGCTGGAGAACACATGGCTTTTAATGGACGAGGCTTCCATGCAAAAGTAGAGATCCAGGCCGTGCACCAGGGTTTACCTTGATTGTCAACTTGCTGGGATCTGGAATTGTCCAGGGAACAAGGCCATGCCTGCAAATGAGTTTCCAAAGCAACTGCTGAGGTGAGAGGACCCACCCCGAGAGTGGGCAGCACCCTTCAATGGAGAGACCAGAGATAAAGAGGCAGGGAGGGGGCCGTGCTGTCTGGATGATGTGTCTATTGCTGCTGCCACCACTGCCACCTCCACTGCCACCTCCACCATTCTCCACTGACATCGGTTAAGTCTTCCTCCTTCCCCTCCTCCTGCCTCTCCCCCTCCTCTTCTTCCTCCTCCTTCTTCAAGGCAGGGATTCTCTGTGTAGCTCTGGCTGTCCTGGAATTCACTCCATAGACGAGGCTGGCCTCGAATTCAGAGATCCACCTGCCTCTGCCTCCTAAATTCCGGAATTAAAGGGGTGTAACACCACCACCTAGCGTCAGTCTAGTCACACGGACTGAATGAGCCTTGTGTGCCTGCAGTGCAAGACTTGGACTCCTCCTGTGAACTAGGGAGCTATAAGGTCCTCAGCCTCTCTGGCATACAGAGGCCATAACATAGCTAGACCACTCAGCCCCTGTCATGTTACCATGTTACTCAGTGTTACTCAATCTAGTAAATTCTCTCTCTCTCTCTCTCTCTCTCTCTCTCTCTCTCTCTCTCTCTCTCTCCTTTCTCTCTGAGGCAAGTAGCCCAGCTGGCCTCAAACTCTAGATTTAGCTAAGGCTAGCCTTGACCTCCTCCTGATCCTTCTGCCTCAGCCTCATCAGGACTTAGGTTACAGGTAAATGCCACCGCACCTAACCTGAAGAGCAGTTGCCCCAACTGCAGCTCACGCTGCACCAAGCGGTCAGACACTGGGAAGGCAGTGTGCAAAAAACCTGGTGAACTCTTGTGTGAGACGTGTGTGCGCAGCTTCCTTTCACCACTGGACTCAATAGATTTACTCAATGTGGGAGTTTTTGAGGAATTTCAACTCTCACACTGAAGGAGTCTTTTTCCCTTCTGTTTTTGTAATGAATATTGTTGGCTAATGCTGAGCATTGCTCTCCAGTTGTAGTTGGGACAGCTTCACACAATTAAAAATGATTACAGGGGCTGGGGATTTAGCTCAGTGGTAGAGCGCTTACCTAGGAAGCGCAAGGCCCTGGGTTCGGTCCCCAGCCCCGAAAAAAAAGAACCAAAAAAAAAAAAATGATTACGATTATTTATTCATTGTGTGTGTGTGTGTGTGTGTGTGTGTGTGTGTGTGTGTGCGCGCGCACGCTCGTGCGGGTGCATGCATGAGTCATGGGGTCCATGTAGAGGTCAGAGGACAACTCGAAGGAGTCAGTTGTCTCTTTCCAACCTGTGGCTCTTGGGGACCAAATCTAGGTTGTCAGACTTGCTGACAAGGGCTTTCCTCAGTCGCTGAGCCATATTGCCATACAGTTTTAAATTCTTCTGTGTGTTCCTGTACATATGTGTGGGTGCACATGCATGTTTTATGTGTGTAGGTGTTTTGCCTGTAAGTTCCTATGTGCACCACAGGAGTGCACAGAACTCAAAGAGGCCAGGAGAGCAGAGAAGGATGTCAGACCCTCTGGAGCTGGAGTTACAGACCGCTGTGAGTCGACATGTGGGTGCTGTCAATGGAGCCAAGGTCCTCTGGAAGAGCGGTCAGTGTTTTTTTTTTTTGTTTTTTTTTTTGTTTTTTTTTTTCTTTTTTTCGGAGCTGGGGATCGAACCCAGGGCCTTGCATTTGCTAGGCAAGCGCTCTACCACTGAGCTAAATCCCCAACCCCCAGTCAGTGTTTTTTGTTTTGTTCTGTTTTAAGAGTTATTTATTTTACATGAGTACACTGTCACTGTCTTCAGACACACCAAAAGAAGGCATCAGATCCCATTACAGATGGTTGTGAGCCACCATGTGGTTGCTGGGAATTGAACTCAGAAGCCCTGGAAGAGCAATGAGTGCTCTTAATTGATGGGACATCTCTCCAGCCCGAGTAGCCAATATTCTATACACACACACACACACACACACACACACACACACACACACTTTTGCAACAAAATCTCACTCACCAGGAACTCACTATGGTAACACTTTATCAGTTGAGAGTTGAGAGCTTCCTCCCCAGTCCCATTTAAAAGTTTAAAAAAAGTTTAAAAAAAATGACATTTATTTATACACACACACACACACACACACACACAGAGAGAGAGAGAGAGAGAGAGAGAGAGAGAGAGAGAGAGAGAGAGAGAATATGTATGCACACATTTGGGCCCATAGACACCACAAGAGAATGTCAGATCCCACCCCCCCAGTACCCAGTACATGCTGCCTGATGTCCATGCTGGGAACATTCTAGCCACTGAGCCTGGTACCTGCGTTATGAACAACACTTTGGGAAGGCACTTTGGTCTAAGTGACCTCTCTCCTTTTTCTCCTTGTAGACTTGTCTGGGTAATTATTAGATGAGAATCAGCGTGATACAGGAGAGCCATGACTCTGAATTCTATAAAGAAAAAGGCTGGAAACTGCTTTTTTTTTTTTTTTTTTTTTGGTTGATTTATTTCTCCGAGAGTTTTCTTACAAAGTGAATTGACCTTGCACAATTTTTTGACATAATCTTAGAAAAAAAAAACCATATGAAGTATGCTTTAGGGGGAAACTGATACATGCTTTAACTTGCCATCTCATTTGACAATCATTTTCCACAGCTTCTGTCTTGATGGGGTGGGGTGGGGAACCGGGGTTATTTTTAAACACTGGCAATCAAATCTACATGCAAGAAATCCAAACACTTGCTGACCTCCTTCTGCAACAACAGCAGGACCTGCGAGAGCCACCATCTAATACTGAGGCATACGGGGTCTCCTCCAAGGATACTGCTGCCCGAGGCTGTCTGCCCACCAGTCCTCACAGCGGCATTCTTAGAAGTTGGGTCTGAGATTTGAGCTGCCCATGTGTGTGAACCTGGGAGTTCTTCCCACAAAATAGCTTTGGGGAACATGCAGGACAGGTCCAGATGCATCCCATGGAGGAAGATGGACTGTTTTCCTGTCTTCATTTGCAGTCAGAGTCCTTAGAGCACACAGGATGCTGTAGCCTGAGGTCCATGTGTCTAGGTCATCATCCATCAGCTCTTGTGCTAGTCTCTCCGTCCTTAGAGACAGGAGCCACTTTCTAGCCTTCCACTCAATGCAATGGTGTGAACATCTGGAGAGGGTTTTGCTTTTACAAGTCACCAGCTGGTACCAAGGAATGGATTCTGCACAGGCCATATGGGGCCAGACCCAGAGGAGACTTGATGTAAGAGGGGGATGGTAGGTGTGGGTAGCAGCCAAGAGACCCAGAAAAGAGTGTCCCAGGTTCTGTTTCTAGAGTTTCCCAGTCCGCTGGGTCCTGTGGAGTTCAAGAGAGTGTGGAAAATTGAAGCCCTGGGGAAGGGGCTGCTGAGACTGGGGCGATGCTGGGCTAAACCTTCTGGGAAATTCAAGGCTCCCACACTGGGCAACTTCACATCTACGTACGAGTGTGCGCAGGCTGCCTGGGTGGGTCCAGAAGATGTGAGGGTGGGAGTGGGTGGTGGGAGTTGGAAAGGGCGTTCGTTCAGTCTTTCTTGGTTTTGGTCTTTGGAGCATCTCACTCTGAACTCGGAGAAGCTGCAGAGTCTCCATCCTCTGGGTCCTGCTCCTGTGGGGACACGGGCTGACCCCCCTTCACACGCTTCCACTTCATTCTCCGGTTCTGGAACCACACTTTGACCTGAGGAAGGAAGCAAAAGGATCAGGTCTCTCTAGGGCTGGCGTCACCCCCAAGACCTGGAACGCTCACTCGCTCACTCGTTGATTCCCCAAGGATCCCAGGGAGTGAGGGGAGGGAGACCACACAGATCTGCACTGAGGCCTGCCTGTGTCCCCAGATGTGGGCAGAGGTGGAAAGTCTCTGACAATCACTCTGCTTCCCTCCCCTCTATTACATGCCCTGCCCCCTCCTTCACAACAGGCCTCAGTCTCCAGGCTCCACTCCCCAAAGGCCTGAGAACAGATCACAGGCCTCATCCTCCTTCACAGTGATAGAGCACCTTTTAGTTCCTCTGGCTCCGAAGCTGACTGTCGTTATCATATGACGTTGGGTTTTATTACAAAGATGGGAACCCAGATACCACAGGGGCCAGACATGGCAGAAGCAAGACTCTAAGCCTTTCGATTGAGAATCCCACACTCTCACAGAGTACTTTGGCATCTGAAGATTGTTCTTTATTACCTACTGTTATGCCACACAAAAGCAGGTGTGATGCTTCAAGGACATGTCCAAGAGCCAGGCAGGGCCCTTTTCCTCAGGGCCTAGGGCCCAGCCCTGTGTCTAAGTCAACTGAGAACTTTCTTCCAGTGAATATTCCCATTCCCTCTCACTATTACTTCAAAACTGTTCCCTGGAATCTGGATTTTATTTTAGCTTTGTTTGTTTGTTTTTAAATTATTTACTTTATTTATATGAGTACACTGTCACTGTCTTCAGACACACCAGAAGAGGGCATCAGATCCCATTACAGATGGTTGTGAGCCACCATGTGGTTGCTGGGAATTGAACTCAGGACCTCTGGAAGAGCAGTCAGTGCTCTTAACCACTAAGCCATCTCTCCAGCCCCTGTTTGTTTATTTTTAACAGGATCTCACATAGCCCAGGCTGGCCTTGAACTAATCCTTTGACCTCCACATCTGCCTGAGGTGTGGAGATTAAACCCAGGGATTCCTGTATGCAAGGTAAACACTCCCAGTGAACTACATCTCCAGCCGTCTTTTGATTTCTTTTAAGACAGTTTTTTAGGCTAGCCTCAGCTCACTGTGTAGTCCAGGGTAGCCTTGAACTCATAATCGTCGTGCCTCTGCCTCCCAAGTGCTGGGATTGCAGGCGAGCATCGCAACATTGGGCTTGCAGAATCTCCATTTAAACAATTGCTTAGGTGAATCCGAGGCAAACGCTGATTCAAATTTGGGGGAAATCAGATCACCAGATACCCTAATTCTTGTTCACATGAAAAGTACCCCCCAGGGGACCATTAAAAACTGGGCTGTGCAAGCTCCATCCCAGATCAATTACAGAGTCCATCAGTGGAACTCTGACAATTCTCCCTGGGGTGGTTGATCATCAGATACAGCTGTGGCTGGGTAGAGGAAAAGGAGGGGTCCAGGCAGGGGTGACAGGGAAGGGAGGTGAGCAGAGAGCAACGCAAGCCCCCAAGCCCTACCTGCCGCTCTGAAAGGTCCAGGTTGACTGCAATCTCGTATCTACGGAGCCTGGTCAGGTAGTTATGGTGGGCGAACTCAGCCTCTAGCTCCCGTAGCTGCTCCTTGGTGAAAGCTGTCCTTTCCTTCCGGGCCTTGCTGCTGCCTTCTGGCTTTCCTCCTCCATTCTCTGGGTTGTCTGTGAAAAGAAGGCCCCAAACGGGGGAGACATAAGTGAACTCAAAATGTGAGGGGACATGAGGGGTTAATTCTCTTCCATTCAGTAGCCTGTAAACAGCTGGGCAGCATGTCCTGGTCTGTCTCATCTTACTTTAGTACACCATGGCTTCTCTCACTCCTTCCAACATCTTGTCCCTGAGATGGTCAAGAAATATTTTTAGTCCCAATCTCAAGTGTACTCTGCTTGCTCCTGCTCCCCTCACCAGATTTTTCCTTCCCAAGGCCGGCGAAGCTATGCTTGGCTGTTTAAAGTCTGTAAGTCCCAGCCTGACTCCAGGAAGGCCTCCGTAGCCTGCAGCTCCAGGGTCCCCACACTCCAAGACAAACAAAGTTCCTAGGAAGGGAGGTGTGGCCGAGGGCACCCTACAGCCCTGCCAGGGTATTTTGGGTATTTTGGTATCCTGGCCCTGGGTCCCATGCCTGTTCTGGTAAAGGCTTTCAGCAGTGAGACCAGGAAAGAGGGAGAGCTGCCGGCATGGGCTATGACTGAAAACTTGTGTTAAATACAAATCACAGTTGAGTCACAAACTCGATGGAGTAGGGTGGGAAACTCAATAACCTGTATGTGTGTGCGTGTGTGCACACGTGTACTATGTGCATGTACATGTGTGTATATGTGTGTGTGTGTGTGTGTGTGTGTGTGTGTGGCAGCCAGACATCAACATTGGTTGTCTTTCTGTGTCACCCTCAAACTTAGGCTTTAAACTATTTATTTATTTATTTGTTTGTTTGTTTGTTATTTAGCAGGGAGGGGTTTAGAGGGCGGCTTCTGGGACTTGGTTCTCTCCATTCACTGTGAGTTCCAGAGACTGAATTCAGCGCGTCAGGCTCCTCAGTAAGAGTCTTTACCCATCGAGCCATCTCAATGGATCCTCTACCTTAGCTTTTGAGATCAGGTCTTTCACTGAACCTGGAGATGGCAAGTTTGTCTAGTCTGGTTGACCAGTAAGCCCAAGGACCCTCCTGTATCTACTTGATCATTCTTAGGGCTGCAGTTATTTATCACCATGTTCAGATTTTTTTCTTTCCTTTTTCTTTCTTTCTTTCTTTTTTTTTTTTTTTTTTTTTTTTTTTTTTTTTTTTTTTTTTTTGAAACAGGGTGCAGGGGTTTGAGCTCAGGTCCTTGTGCAACAAGCCCTTTATCAACAGAAGCATTGCAGCCCCAGCCGCTCAGCAACCTGTCTTGGCAAGCCCTCCCGATGATCACTCTGGATCGTTCTGGTCAAGTTCATGCCCCACTGCTTTAAGACCAGATTGCTGGACTGTTCCCTGAACCTCAGCAACATCACCATGATGCAGGAGCTGGTCACACCCACTGAAGTCGGCCCCAGGAGGCCATTTCTGGAGAACCTTCTGGAACCCTGGCTTCTGTTAGACACAGGGGCTCAGTCCTAATCCCATGACAGGGCCAGGAAACAGTGTCTATACCTGCATTTACTTCTTCCTCGCCACAGCAGTCCAACCAAGTGGTTTCAGCAGTGGCCATGTTTTACAGACCCAAACACCAAACACAGGAACAAGTTCACCTAACCGCTAAGTGATGGAGGCGGGACTCAGACCCAGGCGGTTTAATTCACTGTTCCAATACGAGATCTCCTTGAACAGTTCACAGACTGTGGAGTCTGGTGCTGACAGAAGGGTTGCATCTAGGTTGAAGAGCAGGCGGCTGTGCCTCTCCCTTAGCAGTAGTGTCGGAGAGAGGTAACTCGCAGGAGGCTAACGCGCCTGAACAATTAACTGGTTGACTGCTTTTTTCCCTCTGGCTGCCAGGGAAGGGGAGAAGGGCTCAGGGAAGTGGCTGGAAGACACAGTGAGTGGGATGGGTGAGGGCACTCAACTCTCAATGGGGTCGGTTGGTGAACGCCCTATCCCCCTCTCAGGCCAGAAGAGGTAACCAGCCACTGGTTCTTTGCTCAGTGGACGCTGGCTCCTGGCCGGAGAAGGCGGGGCCAGACCTCGCCCGGATGCCTGAGCGTGGGCTGGATGGGAAGGACGTGCAGTCTCCCGGCGGGTCCCTCAGGAGTCCTCCAGCCTTGGTGGCTGCCAGCGCCGCTAACCCTGCTGGCGGCCGGCCCGGGAGGGTCGGTCACGCAGCGGATGCGAAGGCCTCCCTGGAGCACACCCCAGCCGGTGAGGCCAGGAAGCCCGGTGACCGCTGAGATTCAGGGTGTCCACAAACTTCTGTCCCAAAGGGCCCACGGTGCTTCCCGGCCCCTCCTTTGTCACAGCTGCAGGGAGTGGATAGGCAGGAGACTTACAGTGCGGATTCCATCCCTACTCTCCCCTTTTCCAAGAAATTGGAGAAAATAAAACCTCCTTCCCAAGCTAATTTTTTTAAAAGACAGAATTTCAGGCCTTTTGGGCTGGCCTCGGGCTGGATAGGTAATGGAAGACAGCTCCAAAGTATTCCTCTTCCTCCTCTACTTTCCAAGTGAGCTGGACCGTCAGTCCATGCACCACCCAGACTGGCTTTCCAAGGCTCATCTCAAAGCACAACACCAGAACCATGATCTCCATTATTTTGGGAAGACCTGGATAAGCTAATATGTGTGAGAGTGAGCTTACAACCTAAAATACAGGGCAAGTATCAAGATATTAATCGTTCCAGTATTTCCATTCTATGAGATGCCATTGAAGAAAATGGAGATGGAGTTAATAACAGTTGGCCTTTTCTCTTTTGTTCTTTCTTTCTTCTTTCTTTCTTTTTTTCTTTTTTTCGGAGCTAGGGACCAAACCCAGGGCCTTGCGCTTGCTAGGCAAGTGCTCTACCACTGAGCTAAATCCCCAACCCCTCTTTATTTTTTTTAGTTAGTTCTTTTTTTTTTTTTTTTTAAGATTTACTTATTTATTTTATTTGTGTGGTTGCTGGGGATTGAACTCAGGACCTCTAGAAGTCTTTGTTCTTTCTCAGAGAGAAGGTGAATTTATGCTACCCACATAGAATGCCCACTTAGAATGATTTGCTTGCTTCGGCCCTGTCCTTCCTTCGATCACACGTGCCGCCATGCCCTAGCTAACGGCTGGCACGCTCTCTGCAATCGGATGTTTCTGCTTCCTCAATCCTCATCGAAACCCCTGCGCCAGCAGCTACTCTGATCCTCCCTGTTTCTTGGTTGGGTGGACTACCCTGGATCCTTTGGTTAATGTTCTTCCCTGGGTTGTGACCACTTTTCAGTACCTGGCATACAGGTAGTGTCTATTAATCTGTTCCTGGGGGTGCCTAGGACCTTACCCAGCAGTGTTTAAGTAGGGGAAGAGAGATTTGAATCCAGACCCACCTGACGAGAGCCAAGGTTCTCTGCCTTGATGTCAGACTCTCCACCGTTAGGCTGGGTGCCCTGCCTGAGAGACTGGAAGTAGAACACAGCCTGTCTCCACCTCTAGGGGTTCTCCTTGGTGAATGAAGGCAGGTTCCATCTGCATCCTCCTTCCTCTTCCCCCAGGCCTTACCTCTGTGTGCACAGCTGCCCCATCATATTCCACAAAACAACTCCCAGTGCCCCTGAGTCCAGAATGTAATCTTCCCTAGAAGGAGGAGCTGAAGGGGGGGGAGGGAGGGGGAGGGAGGGGGTCCCTTTGCAGGGGGTTGTGGACTGATTGCTTGGGCCCTGCCTTGGAGATGGGCCTCTCCTGTGTCCCACTGTCCTGATTTGTTCTGACATCTCAGTGCTGCATTCATCCCACAATGAGGACCCAGATGTCCTCCATCAGCTTCCCAGAGGGAGATAAACTCTTCTCCCTAGGGGTTGGGGATTTAGCTCAGTGGTAGAGCGCTTGCCTAGCAAGCACAAGGCCCTGGGTTCGGTCCCCAGCTCCGGAAAAAAAAAAAGAAAAGAAAAAAAAAAAACTCTTCTCGCTAATGATGAGAAGGAGCTAGGAGACTGAGGTGGGAGTTTGTCTTGCAACAGTATGAACAAGCCTGCAACATCTTATCAAGACTCCTGAGGACTCCCGGGCTCTTCCGGCCTGAGGTGTACAATTTGCAGACTCAGACCGACAGTTCATGTGCACGGACGGCACTGCCATCCATCCAATGGACTCAAGCACCAGGACAATAGAGTTCTCTTTACATTTTAAAAAAATGTGGAGTTTTTGTTTGTTTGTTTGTTTGTTTTGGTCTGCATGTATGTTTGTGTACCATTTGTGTGCCCAGGGGCCCACAGAGGCCAGAATTGGGCAGGAGATTCCCTGGAACTGGACTTATGGAAGGGCGGGAGCCTCCATGTTGGTTCTAGGAAACAAAACAGGGTCCTCTGGAGGAGCACGCAGTGCTCTAAACCCCTCATCCATCTCTTCAGCTCCAACACGGTTTATCTTTGTTGAGAGCCTGCCCTTCCCTCTCTGCATCTCAGGCTCTTGTGTGAAATAGTACAATTGGATGGGAATCTCGTTCCAGTGAAGAACGGACGTCAGGGTTCTCTCCTGAGCCATGAGCCCAGCACCCTCTTCTGCTTCCTCTAATTCTTTTGCTTTTCCTCACTGGGCCTGGAGGAACCGGAGGCCCTTTCCCTTGTTCAGCCCTCTTGCTCCCGAGTCATTGTTTATCACAAGGCTCCCTCTCATCTTTCCACAGCCTTCAGCCCAAAGACCAGAAATCCATCAGGGAGTTTCTCTCCTGCATTCAGAGCTTCTGTCTGACTCCAGGGAGAGAAGAGGGGGAAGGGAGGGGAGAAGAGAAAAGGGAAGGGGAGGAGGGGAGGGGGAAGAGGAGAGGATGGGAGGGGGAAGGGAGGGGGAGAAGAGGGGAGAAAAGGGAAGGGGAGGGAAGGAGGGAGAGAAGAGGAGGGGAGGGAGGGGAGGGGGGAGGGGAGGGAGGGGAGGTGAATTGGCAGAGGCATCTGAAAACCCCCTGGACAGTCTGGGCTTTGGCATCTGCAAGGTCCTGGCCTTAGGCAGGAGCTTTCCTGACCTCAAGTGAGTCTTCCCACACCTCTCCAAGTCCTGCCAGTTTCCTCATTTGCAAAGCAAGAATAGCTTCACCTACCCTGAGCCTAAGGCTGCTCAGAGGGAAAAAAACAAAACAAAAAATGACATTAATGCCTGTTAACCCATTAGATGGTGCTTGGCATAGCTGAGCCCGTCTGGAAGAACAGCCTGTTGGGTGTGATGTCTAAAAGATGATGCCACGGACTTAGAAAAGGTCATCAGAGGGTACCGCATCCCCAGATCTGTGTGCCAAGAATGCATGTACACACGCCTGCTCACCTACTCCCTCGCCCTCCTTCCTTCCCTCTCTCTCTTCCTTCCCCAACAGGGGACAGGCTGTCCCAGAATCCACTATGTATTTCAAACTGTCCTTGCACTTACACTGAGCCTTCTGCCTCAGCTTCCCAAAAACAGGGATTTCAGGCACAAGCTAAGGATGTCTTTCAAATGGGTCTTTGAGGGGCCTCTTTCCCATCCCCCGGTCTTTCCGATAGATAGGTCAACAGCCACAGTCGCCATCAGCTGCTGTTGCTCCAGCCTTCCACAGGAAGCCACGCTTCCAAGCCCTGTGATAGAGTAACCTCGACCTCGTAGGACTGCGGACTTCCTCTGTGGTTAGTGAGGAGCTGCCCGCCCTCTGTCCTGTACAGCCCTCAGATCAAGCAGGACCACAAGGGTACACTCCATAGTGCCCAGAGAAATGCAAACAGGACGTATGTGTGATTGTGGCTCCCACATGAGCTTTAAATCAGCCCAGGGAAAAGCATTTCAGAAGTAGCTGCCAGACTTGGCAGGGTTTCCTAAATAGCAGACGGCCTTATCAGGGCCACTGAGAGGGTCAGACAGACGCAGAGGAACACGCCTCTCTGGAGTGCTACGCCCCTGCTGCCCGACGCTACTGCACCATTTTCCATAATTTCTGACAGACCAGGAGGAACACACGCTCTACGTTCAAATAGCATTTTGCAACGGGTAAGTGGAGTCCGCTCCCAGACAGAGACTTTGCTGGGCTTTCATATTGACCCCTGGATCACAGGATGGTGGAGCTGGAAGAAAAAGGGGACTCCGGGATGATTTTCTGTCCCTTGGTGATTGAGCAGAGTGACAGCAGGTTTGTGGAAGAGCAGAGCCCAGAACTCGGGTGTCCTTCATACAGAGATCAGTCTGCTTCCTGTTATTTCCTCTTATTGGTAGTGCACTGGTTAGAACCCAGGGCTCCCATGCGCTAGTGCTTTCCCACAGTCACACTCCAGCCTCTCTCCTGCTACTTATTCTTCTGTAAGGCAGGAAAGGCACGCACGAGCCCATTGAACAGATGAAAAGACTAAAACCACCCAGAGTTAGATTAAGACAGAGTCATCTGTCACACTGCCCCCAGGGAATGGTGACCATAAAGGCTGTACTCTAGGTGCTCTGGGGACAATATGTGGGTCAGGGTCTAGGTCTGTCTCACTGGGACTCCCCAAGGAGGAGAGAGGAAGGGTCTCTTTGGGGTAAAACCTTGGCAAGCCCCCTGAAGGAGGAATCTGTGGTGTCCTGAGCTGACCTGAAGTAGATGATTTGTTACAGTCCTCATCTCTGATGCCTTCATGAAGGAGGAGTGTGGAAAGTCCCCTGAGGTAGGTAGGAATCAGACAGAGGCCACGAGAAGCAGTTGGTTGTTCACATATGGGACCTTCCTGGCTTCCTGGGTTCAGCTTGACTTTCACCAGGTGCTGCACCATCCCAGTGTCCAGAGCCCTCCCCTCCCCCCATCATGGTCTGCAGGTGCACGAAGAGACAGGAAGCCCAGTGGTGGGGCCAGGGAATTTACAGCAGGGACAGGGTAGCAGGTCCTTCTGGAATGAGAATGGCCGATGCCAGGGTAGTCTTCACCAAGAGTCCCTGCTGGGGTGGAGTAGTGAGTGTGGGCAGTGGTGATGGAAAGAGGAGGACCAGGCCTTGAGAGGCTGTGAGGATCACAGAAGAATCTAAGGAGGTGCAGTGAGCTGAAGGGGGAAGGGGAAGGAGGAGGAGGGGATAGCAATGGAGGTGGAGCATCAGTGAGTGAGTGAGTGTGTGTGTGTGTGTGTATGTGTGTGTATGTGTGAGTGTGTATGTGTGTATGTGTGTGTGCATATGTGTGAGTGTGTGCATATGTGTGTATGTGTGTATGTGTGTATATGTGTGTGTGAGTGTGTATGTGTGTGTGACTGTGTATGTGTGTATATGTGTGAGTATGTGTGTGTATGTATGTGCGTGAGTGTGTGTATTCTGTGTGTGTATATGTGTATATGTGTGAGTATGTGTGTGTATGTATGTGCGTGAGTGTGTGTATTCTGTGTGTGTATGTGTGTATATGTGTGAGTATGTGTGTGTATGTATGTGCGTGAGTGTGTGTATTCTGTGTGTGTATGTGTGTACGTGAGTGTGTGTATGTGTGTGTATATGTGTGTGTATGTGACTGTGTATGTGTGTGTGTATGTGTGTGTGCATATGTGTGAGTGTGTGCATATGTGTGTGTGGTGTGCGTGAGTGTGTGCATATGTGTGTATGTGTGTGTGAGTGTATGTGTATGTGTGTATATGTGTGTGAGTGTGTATATGTGTGTATGTGTGTGTATGTGTGTGTGAGTGTGTGTATGTGTGTATATGTGTGTGTATGTGTGTGTGTGAGTGTGTGTATGTGTGTTAGTGTGTGTGTGTGTATGTGTCCACCCCACCCCACCCACGAGTTTCTAGAGACCCAGGAGAGCATTTTTTTTTCCTTTTCTTTTTTTCGGAGCTGGGGACCGAACCCAGGGCCTTGCACTTGCTAGGTAAGCGCTCTACCACTGAGCTAAATCCCCAACCCCCAGGTGAGCATTTTTACCGCTGTGTTACCTCCCCAGCCCAGGGAACAGCAGCCCTTGAGATAACGGGGAAGGCACAGGCAGTGCTGGACTTTGTGTTTTTACATTTCATTTGTCATCATTTGCTGTCACCAAAGGAAGCGTGGGCTTCAGGGCCAAGCAAGGGCCACTGCCTACACAGTTCCTCTACACTGAGAACAAAGAAGACAGGAAAATACCACGAAACAGTCAGGGATGGGCTGCGTCCAGGCCAGAGGCACAGAGATGGGTGAGAAGGGCCAGGGTATGGGCAAAGAGGAAACCTAGGGTAAGGGGCTACCTACCTCTGGGGCTTGTAGGGGTGTAAGACCTGCCTCTAAATCAAGACCACCTCTCTCCACTCAGGTCCCTGATTTATTCAAGCCAAAATGACAGCCTGTGGGTAGGCAGCTCCTGAGCCTTACCCTGCCAAGATAGCAGGCAGCCCTAAGGTAGCCCCTTGGCTGGCCTTCTGGAAGCCCCCAGGCTTTTTAGACCTTCTCCTCTGAGACACTCAGCGGGATCTGCTGTTTCAGCAGAAACCCACTCTTTCTAGAACTTTGCAGGTCAGGAGTCTGAGCAGGTGCAGGGTTTGCACTCGAGCCTCTGAGTTCAGACAAAGTTGAGGCCAAATGGCCTCTCTGGATCCCAGTCTGCTTTTTGGAGGAGGAACAGTGGCAGCAACTGCATCTAAGAGGCAAGGGACACCCAGAGGGACACTGGCAACATAGAGATCCGCTTCCTCCTCCCATACTGGCCACTAGAGCCCTAAGGCTTCTTCTGGAGGTTCTGGGTGTGAGCTGGAATAAGACACTGTGTGCACAATGTCGCTGGAAACGTCCACACTATGCAAGAGAACTGTAGCAAATTCAATATAGCCCCCATTAAACCCAACAATTCAGACCTTAAAGGAGTCTTAAATCCTTATCAAAATGGAACATCAAAGGATTCCAAGCTAATCTTCAGAAGGAAACAAAACTGGGAGTCTCGGGCCTCCTGATTTCAAAACATATTATAAAGCTGTGATAATCAACTGAGATAAAGACACATGAGTGGGCCAGAGAGGCCAGATGTTAATCATCAATAGGCGGCCACGGCTACACAACGGGAAATGGACAACCCTGCAGCACATAGTGCTGGGGAGGATGTATGTACACACACACACACACACACACACACACACACACACACACATACACACACATACATACACACATACATACACATACACACATACACACACATACACACATACACATACATACATACATACACACATACACACATACACACACATACATACACACATACATACACACATACACACATACACATACATACACACACATACATACACACATACACACATACACACATACACACACATACATACACACATACATACACACATACACACATACACATACATACACACACATACACACACACACACACACACACACACGCGCACGCGCGCGCGCGCACACGGTGCTAAGTCCTTACCTATGATGCTGGATCCCTTCCTTACACCAAATAAAAATGAATTATATAGGTTAAGACCTAAATGCAACTCCTAGAAATATAATAGTCCCACAGGAAGGAAGCAGAGGGCGAATCTCTATGCCTTTGGATTTGCCCATGTCTTCTTTCGTATAACCCCCAGAACATAGGCAACAGAAGCAAAAACAAACAGGGGAGAGAGATGCTTGGTGTGTAAAGGCACTTTCACATCCTGGACCCATGTGGTCAAGGAGAGAACTCCAGCGAGTTGTCTCTTAGCTTCCGCATGGCTTCTGTGACACACCTGTGCCCCCACCCCTATCCCACGAGCAAGGAAGGTTTCCAAATGAACAACAAAAAAAAAAAAAACCCAGAAAATAAAACAGATTGGTTAAGATATGAAGGAACTGGAACCCTCATGATACACCCACTATCCAGGGAATTGCAAAACGGAACTCTTGCTATAATGAACAGTATGGAGGGGCCTCAAATAGTTAAACCTAGGGACCGGAGAGATGGCTCAGCAGTCAAGAGTAACTTGCTGTGCAGTCAGAAGGACTGAAATGTGGATCCCAGCCTCCAGATAACAAGCCAAGCATGGTGCAAATGCCTGGAACTCTGGAACTCTAGGTCTGAGAGAACCGACACCCTCTTCTGGCTGCTTTACACACACACACACACACACACACACACACACACACATCTTTTTTTTTTTTTTTCTTTCGGAGCTGGGGACCGAACCCAGGGCTTTGTGCTTCCTAGGCAAGTGCTCTACCACTGAGTTAAATCCCCAACCCCACACACACATCTTTTAACTAAATATAGAATGACCATATGATCCAATAGTTACAGTTGTGGGTAAACATCTGAAATTAAAAAATAAAACCAAGCTCAAAGAGATTCATGTACACCCATTTCCTGAGGCGCTTTTCACAACCATGTGGTGACGGAACTAGCAGCCTAATGTTTATGGACAGATGCACAGATAAAGGAAATGTAGCACAAACACACAATGGAATATGTTTCAGCCTTAAAAGGAAAAAAATCCCCATCATGTGCTACAATATCAATGAGACTTGAGGACTGACTGGTTCAGGAGGTATGGATCGATAGCAGTTCTGGACTTGGAATTGATCAAGCCAGTAACAAGACAACCGCACGAGAGAGATACCTGTAACACCCAAACTCTTACTCAGACGCAGGCAGCTGCCAGGGGTTTGGGGACCCGATCCAAAGAGAAGCTCTGTTTTGCAGGATGAGACAGTTCTGGAAATCTGTTCTCAACCGTCGATCGGATCTGTGGTTGGCTGTTGTAAAAGGTCATTTCAAAACTGTAAAGGTGCCACATTTTATGCTGTGTGTTTTGGATCACGAGAAGAAGAAAGATTTTTTTCAAAAGATCAACCACGTTGAGACAGCTTAGTCAAGTCTCTACAAAGTTGGCAAGTTCCAGCCAGAAAATCAGCTCAGGTCCTAAACCACACTACTGTCTGAAGCTTCCCTCTTTGTTTTGAGACAGCCCTCTCTCTCTCTATGTCACTCGGGCTGGGGGAAAAATATGATCAGAAAAGTGGTTTTTGACCTGGATATTAAAATATGTAGATTGTGGGGAAGGGAACCAGGGCAAAATGGCAAAGTCAGGGAGGAAAGAAGAAAGCACAATGTGGGGGGCGGGGGGGGGGACAGGACTAGGTGTGGCTCTGTAGGAAAGGGGTGGGAAGAGAGAAGAGAGGGGAGGAGAAAGAGTGAAAGAGAGGAAGTGGGAGAGAGGACAGAGGGGAAACAGAGAGGGGAGAGAGGGATAATGAAGGTTTGTGTAGTTGTGCAGGGCATTGGAGATCAGACCTCAAAGGGAAGAATTCTGGGCAGGAGAGAGACGCAGGACCAGGCGCTGAAGGAGGCTGAACGATGCAGGGGCTGACAAAGGTTCTCCTTGGTCGATTGAGGATGGGGGCGCCGCCGGGAGCCAGGGCAACCCAGTGCTGCTCCCAGGCAGCGGGGCAGCTTCCCGGTAGCTAAGCTGGTCACACGCAACCTTCCCTTGAACCTCCCATCAGGAAGTCACCGACAAATCCCCCATTCCCATAAATTAAAGATGATTACAGTAGTAGCCTGACAGCTTAGGGGGAAACAGCGGTGGGTTCGCAGCTGTCCCTGCCAGTAGGGGTCTTCAACACCCCTGGCCAGGGCTGGGGGTAGGCAAAATCAGATTGCACCACTGGTCTCCCGAGACCTCTCCGGGTGGGGGAGGGGCGCGCGGCTTTTATGAGGCAGCTTCCAAGAAGAGCAAGGTGGGAGGCTGCGGGCTGGGGGGCAGTGGAAATGGAGAAGGGTGCAGAGTTCGTAGTCCGTGGCTGGAGCCTCCCGGGCCAGCCTCTTCTCCTACCTCCCAGCACATCTTCACAGCTCTGATTGAAGCGCTAGGAGACCACTACTGGATTTTAGGACCAAGAGATTGTAAGAAGTTCAAATATCCTACCCAGGAATTTCTGAGACACAAAATCTGGAATATTCGATTCTACTGTTCCCACCAAAACAGGAATATTAAGCTTTTTTTTTTTTTTTTTTTGGACGGGGTCTCATGTACCCCACGTTGGCCTGAAATACCATCAACCAAAAAACCATCTCGAATTTCTGATTCCCCTGCTTCCACTTCCTAGGTATTGGGATTCCAGGCATTCACTACGCCTTCTTATTTATGAGGTTTTTGAGGGTCAGACCCCGGAGATTTCAATCACGCTCTCTGCCCTCTGCGCTCCACTCCCACCCTCTCCCCCCATTCCCTTCATTCTGTATTCTAAAGCAGCGGTTTTTAACTTTCCTAACGCCGCGGTCCTTTAATATGGTTCCTCACGTTGTGGTGACCCCCTAACCAAGTTACTTTCATTGCCACTTCATAACTGTAACTTTGCTACTGTTACGAATTGTTTTAGTTTCCCGAGGGTCTTAGGCGTCCCCTGTGAAAGGGTCGCGACCCACAGGTTGAGAACCGCTGTTCTAAAGGCTAGTTCAGGAAATGCGGACTTCATACTAGTCGCGGCTGCTATTGAACGTTTACTATGCACCAGGTACAATGCGAAAATTTCCACTTACTGTACTTAGCCTTCCTGAATATGCTGGGTGGTAAGTGACTTTATTACAGTCCCATTTTTCAGCTGGAGAATTAGAGGCTGCAAGAATGTAACAATGTCCCCAAAGTTGCAGTGACCTTGTCCCTCCATCTACCTGACAATGAAGTGCAGTGGTCCAGACTGGTCAGCCTTCCTGGCTGGCTCATGGGGACTTGGCTGAGGCACCCAGATCCCAGCAATCAAGAGAATGGGAAGTAAAGAAAAAAAAAAGGAAAAAAAAAAAAAAAGAAGCATCAAGAAGTTCAAAGCTAGCCTTGGCTACATAGTGAGTTTGAGGCCAACCTGGGCTACTTGAGATGCTGCCTCAAACAAAATGAAGTGAAGCAAAACAAAAACAAACCAGACAAGAATAAAAACTAAATATATGGAGGTGTAGCTCAGTGGTAGAACCCTCGCCAGGCGCCAGGCGTGTACAAGGCCCTAGGTTGGGTTCCCAGGATCCCGCAATGAACCACAGCCACAAGAGGTATTAGAGGACCTGGGGGTGACAAAAGATCCTGGGGTAATGAGGAATTTTCTGTAGACCTTGTCTCTTAAGATTTCCAGATTCTGCAGCCAGTTGTGAGCCTCCCTGGTGAGGCTCTTAGGAAGCTGACCCTCCTGCCTCCTCCCTCCACAGTTAAACTCCAATCGGCAGACACAGCACCTGGGCAATAAAATTCTCCCCACTGACCAGGTGGCAGCATGGGATGGAGGGAAAGGGAGTTCATGGCCCCACTCCTGCTGTCTGTTTCCACTGCTGAACTGGAGGAGCCCCAAGTGAGGGGACCCAGGGGCCCCACCATGCGTGGGAGTCTTTGCAGGTTAGAGGCTGACTTTTTTTGTTGTTGTTGTTGTTTTTTTTGGTTCTTTTTTTCAGAGCTGGGGATCGAACCCAGGGCCTTGCGCTTCCTAGGCAAGGGCTCTACCACTGAGCTAAATCCCCAACCCCAGAGGCTGACTTTCTGATGGGCCATGTGCATGCTCGGGTCCCCAAAGCACTGCTATTGGCTTCTCACCAAAAGGGAAGACTGCCCATTTGGGTTTTGTTGAGATTTGGGAGAGTGAAAGATTTCGCCTGAACCCAGCAATCTCCCAGATCCCTTCTTGATGCCCATGGCCCTCCAGGAAGTCTACTGGGAAGAGGCTACAAGATGATAACACAGTCAGAGGAGCAAGAGGGGCAGCTGCTGCAGAGGAGGGCGCTGTGCCTAGTGGGAGGGGCCAGCACCGCATCCAAAGGACGGGTAGTTCACTAACTCTCCAGCTGAGTTAGTCAGAATGGCTGATCCCACCTGCTGAGGTTTAAACCTAAAGAGCAGGGTTGGGGATTTAGCTCAGCAGTAGACCGCTTGCCTAGCAAGCACAAGACCCTGGGTTCGATCCCGAGCTCCGAAAAAAAGAAAAAAGAAAAATGAATTAAACCTAAAGAGCTCTTCTCTTTAGCCTTGAGCATGCACCGTTTGTCATCAGCCCCACTGTTAGTATATCCAGAGGGGGCTGCAAGCCCGGACATCAAATACCATATGAGGACTGTGCCGGAATCTTCTGAAGGTATTGGGTTTGGAGTTTGGGATCTAGGGGTTCATTTCACTTCTTAAAGGACCAAATCTGGTTTGTCTGATTTCCCAGACAAGAGACTTACACGCACTCACGCACGCACGCACACACGCACGCACAAATAGAAAAGTTCAGTTTGACCTGGCCTTCAAGATGTTCCTGCCTCAGTCTCCTGCGTTTGGGGATTATAGTCTGGTGCCACAGCGTCCTGTTCTTTTCCACACGTGCAGAATGGGGATGCCAACAAACCTGCAGTCCCACTTTGCAAACTTGTGGGACTCAAGAAGGCTGCTGTCTGGACCTCCCACCATTTGGGACTTCCCTCCTTCGTCCTCCTGTCTCCCTCCCACTTCCTCCCAACTCAGACCACAGCCTGCAGGTCTCCCCTTCCTCTCAGCCAGAGCTCTCCAGAGACAAGACCTCTTTTCTAGGAACTAGTGCCCGGGGAAAAGGCGGATACCCTGATGTGCACACTAGGTCAAAGGGGCTTAGGAAGAGAAACCTAGCATGTTCTCCTCTATTGACTAGTGCCCCATCTCTTCGGGCCCTCTTCTGATTAGGCCCAGAAAGGTCCTTTCTAAGTTCAGTAGGCATTCCCTATCAGGAGCACAAGAGGGTGGTGGGGCAGGGGCATTGCCTTTTCTGGCAAGGGTGGGGGAGGGGGCACAGGGACCAGAGAAAAGGTAGGTGGTGGGTGGGTCTTAGAGGGAAGACAAGGAAAACCCAAGGAGGAGAGACAGACTTTATGATCTTTTCTCCAGCCCCAGTAGCCATTTTTTTTTAAAGATTTGTTTATTTATTATTTATAAGGACACTGTAGCTGTCTTCAGACACACCAGAAGAGGGCATCAGTTCTCGTTACAGATGGCTGTGATCCACCATGTGGGATTTGAACTCAGGACCTGTGGAAGAGCAGTCAGTGGTCTTAACCACTGAGCCATCTCTCCAGCCCCACAGTAGCCATCCACACGTCCAGTCATAGCTGGCCTTGGCACTTGCTTCTGCCTTTCTGCCTTTCCCAAGGCTGCTGTGTTCCCTAAAGAGGACTCTCCTTACATCATAGGCTTCCCGGAGGCCCCACTAGACCTTGTCAAGCTGAGCTGTCCCCTAAGTCTGAACACCACTTTTTCATGTCATACTTCTGGATAGTTTGCCCCAGATCCCACTCTCCCTCTTCCCCTCCCCCTTTCTTTCTTTTTTTTTTTTTTTTTTTTTTTTTCCTTTTTCTTTTTTTCGGAGCTGGGGACCGAACCCAGGGCCTTGCGCTTGCTAGGCAAGCGCTCTACCACTGAGCTAAATCCCCAATCCCCCCCCCCCCTTTCAATCTCTCTCCCCACCTCCCGTCCCTAAGTCCTGCTCCTCTGCCTCTGGGCTCCTAATATAGGATCCTGGCTCAGGGTGGACACCCAGAGTCCCAGACTCAGCCCTAACCCCGGAAGCCTCTCTCCCAGCTATGGCTCCGGGACCATTCCGAGGCTGCTTGAATGTGGCGTGAGTCAGAGGCAGCCTAACCTCGAGAAGAGACCTCACCAGTGTGAACCCATCCCATATACCCTCTAAATCCTTCCTGACCCCATATGTCATTCTCACACACATTCTTTGCAGAGACTAGGGAACGATGGAGAAAACAAAAACAACAACAAACAAACAAAAAACCCAAAACAACAAAAAACCCCACCCCCAATATTCTAGAACTCCTACAGTAGATGCCTGCTCCCGTGTTTGAGTAAGTCAGACAACTCTTTTTGAAGTTTACAGTACGAGCCCCTGGGTTGAGAGAGGGCTAACAACTTGCACAGTAAAGGAATGGTATGTTTCTTCACCACCTACCTGACCTCTCCTTTTTCCTTCTGGATAATTTCTTCTCCGTCTCATGGGCGATGGTCCCAAGCACCATGCAGTCCTCACCCAATCCTCCTGTGCCGTCCACCAGGCCGGGGCTGCCAGCCCCCATCTCTCTGGCGCTCCCAGCTGGGCCTAGGTTGAGCCTTTGCCCCGCTTCAGAGATGGGGAAATGCCAGTCAGGGGTCTGTGGGAAGGCAGGATGCTGCTCATTGAAGATTCGCTCAGCGCGGGGCAGGCTGTGTGGGGTGGCTGCCAGGCAGGAAGTAGAGAAGTCGGGGTATGCTGCTGTCGCTGGGAAATCGGACTTTTGGTGGAAGGAAAACGGGGTTGGTGGGTAATGGGGCAGCCCTGAGGCGCTGCTGCCTTCCGAGTGGGGGTTTCGAAGGCAGCCCCAGACGGGAGCTGGGGGCTGGGGGTTCCTCACGCAGCTGTTGACCACCGGATCCATCTGCTGTCCACTGCCTGCCCCAATCCGTTCAAAGGTGTTACACTTTTTCTATTCAGAGTTTCGTAATAAAAACAAAAAACAAAAAGCTAAACAGAGAAAAATGTCGAACGGAAACTACCCCAGGAACCAAAACAAAAATTTTGCCTCAAAGTCCACAAACACGTGGCGGGGAACACACATGTGCGTGCCCGCACCTGTCTAGGCTTCACAGCTGCCTTCCTGCCCCCGACACACGCTGACTATTGGGGTCCCTCGTGCAAGGAGTTGCTTCCTACCTTGCTAAACATTTTGACTGTCCTACCTTGACCCGCCCATACTAACAAGCCCTTCCCGGGGACCCTGAGTGAATGAATGCCTGCGGAGGGCTGGACCCGTTGCCGAGACAGACTTTTAAATCCTGCTGTGGGGAGAGAGTGACAAATTTTTGGAGTGAAATGTGAGAGAGGAGAGGGAGGGGTCAACCCACCGGCACAAGGTCCCCTCCAACCAAAACCGAGCAGGCAGCACTATCATCAGAAACCTTATACCCACATCTAATGGCATTTGCAGACGTAGACTTTTAAAGAAACATTGTCTGTTTTAGTTTTTTTTTTTTTTTTAAGGAGAGAGAGAGAGCGCACGCATACACACACACACACACACACACACACACACACACACACACACACACACCACGGTCTTTTGAGCACCTCCTGTAACACAATAAAGTTATTTTTATTGCCTTGTTAACAAAATTCCCCAAGTCTTGGATTTAGAAAAGCCATCAGTTGAGGCCAGCATCCACCGAAAGCCAAATTCTGGGGAGCGAGGGGGAAGGAAAGTCAGTGCAAAAGACAAACCCGGTGATTTCATTGATTTAAAGACTTTCTACCTTTCCCTGGAGGGACATAAAAGAGAGGGGGAATTAAAAGTAATATCTCTCTCTCTCTCTCTCTCTCTCTCTCTCTCTCTCTCTCTCTCTCTCTGTGTGTGTGTGTGTGTGTGTGTGCCTCTCTGTGTCTGTGTGTTTGTGTGTCTGTCTGTCTGTCTCATCTTGGCAGCCCAGCACTGTGGTCTGGGGTATAAAGAAAAATATACTCCAGAAAAAAAAATTGTCTTTGTCCAAATGGCAGTTCTCACCTTCTCAGTGTCAACAACGGAGCATCCAGAGTTCCTGACTCCACCTTTAACCTCCATCTTCCACGTCAGTTAGCCACACTTCTCTCTAGCGAGCCTTGGGGCAATTTGTCTCCACAGTCAAGGCCCTTAAAGTCCTTGAAGTTCCCAGGGGTCCTTCCCACCTGTCACCTGTCTCTACCTCAGCCTCCCCGACCTGCTCCCCTCTCTCAATTCCTGGAGGCACCTCAGGAATCCTAGGCATGGAGGCAGGAACTCAGGGTCCTCCATCCCCTGAGAGTTTGTCCCAAGAGGAGTTCCCATGTGTCTTTCAAGCTTGTGTCTGTGGTGTCTGACAGGGTGGCCGGCCCAGGTGGCATTTCACATTGCTTGTCTACAGTCCAGTGTCTCTCAACATTTTAATATGGTCCCTCATGTTGTGGTGACCCCCGAGCATAAAATTACTTTAATTTCTACTTAATATTACATAACTGTAATTTTGCGAGGAATGAATTGCAATGCAAATACCTGTGTTTTTAAAAATAGTTTTAAGCAACCCCTGTGGTTATACTTTTTTTTTTCCTTTTTTTCGGAGCTGGGGATCGAACCCAGGGCCTTGCACTTGCTAGGCAAGCGCTCTACCACTGAGCTAAATCCCCAACCCCCCTGTGGTTATACTTAAGGGTGGGTATACTTCAAAGGAGTAGGACCCACAAATCGAGAAACTGGTCTACACTGTACCGATACCTGGCTAGCCTCTCAGCCTCTAGAGGGTTAGAATTGTTTCTTGGAGATTTCCACCACCAGCTTGGAGCATCAGAGGCAAGATCCTGTGAACTCTGCTGGCTGGTCCCAGACACCAGGGGTCCAGGAGAGGAACAGCAGGTATCAGGTGAATTTAAGCACACCTCACCTCTCCAGGCCTCATCTGATTTAGCCCCCACGCCCCATCCACTGCCGGGTCCTCAGCAGCAAACGCTGTTCTGATTATCTGCACATCTCTCGGAGCTTGAAGCATGGAGAAACTGACGAACTTGTGTACTAGGCTACATTATAAGAAAGCGCTTCAGGACCCATGCAGCTTACAGTGACTGTTCACTGACTGCCTGGGAGTTTTACTTTATTGATTGATTGATTGGAATTTTACTTTATTAAGTTTATTTATT
Organism: Rattus norvegicus; assembly: GCF_021556685.1. Taxonomy (NCBI): domain Eukaryota; kingdom Metazoa; phylum Chordata; class Mammalia; order Rodentia; family Muridae; genus Rattus; species Rattus norvegicus. The sequence goes on from NC_141543.1 coordinate 93,135,924, forward strand.
TGTAGTTAGTGTGTGTGTGTCTGTGTGTCTGTGTCTGTGTGTATGTGTGTGTGTCTGTCTGTGTATGTGTGTGAGTATGTGTATATGTGTGTGTCTATGTGTGTGTATGTGTGTTTGTGTGTGTGTCTGTGTATGTATCTGTGTGTGTGTTTGTATGTATGTCTGTGTGTGTCTGTGTGTGTATATGTGTGTGTTTGTGTGTGTATGTGTCTATGTGTATGTGTGATATGTGTGTATTTGTGTGTGTGTCTGTGTATGTATCTGTGTGTCTGTGTGTGTATGTGTATGTGTGCGTGTCTGTGTGTCTGTGTGTGCATATGTGTGTGTCTGTGTATGTATCTGTGTGTATGTGTGTGTATGTATATGTCTGTGTATGTGTGTATGTGTTTGTATGTGTATATGTGTGTGTCTGTGTGTGTATATGTGTGTGTTTGTATGTGTGTGTCTGTGTATGTATCTGTGTGTATGTGTGTGTATGTGTATGTATCTGTGTGTATGTGTGTGTATGTATATGTCTGTGTATGTGTGTATGTGTTTGTATGTGTATATGTGTGTGTCTGTGTGTGTATATGTGTGTGTTTGTATGTGTGTGTCTGTGTATGTATCTGTGTGTATGTGTGTGTATGTGTATGTGTGTGTGTCTGTGTGTCTGTGTGTATATGTGTGTGTTTGTATGTGTGTGTCTGTGTATGTATCTGTATGTATGTGTGTGTGTATGTGTATATGTCTGTGTGTCTGTGTGTATGTGTGTGTTTGTGTTTGTGTGTCTGTGTGTGTGTCTGTGTGTTTGTGTGTGTGTCTGTGTATGTATCTGTGTGTATGTGTGTTTGTATGTGTATATGTGTGTGTGTCTGTGTGTGTCTGTGTGTGTTTGTGTTTGTGTGTCTGTGTGTGTGTCTGTGTTTGTGTGTGTGTCTGTGTATGTATCTGTGTGTATGTGTGTTTGTATGTGTATATGTGTGTGTGTCTGTGTGTGTACACATGCATAGCTATCTTTGCATCTGCATGTCCATGTCTTCTTTTCTTGCTTTCCACCTTATTTTATTTTACTTATTGTTTTGAGATGGGGTCTCACAGTGTAGCAGCTCTGGCTGTCCTGGAACTTGCTCCATAGACCAGGCTGCCCTCGAACTCACGGAGATCCACCTGCCTCCACCTCCCTAGTGCTGAGATTAAAGGTATGTGCCACCATGCCCTGCCCTCCACATTTGGAGGTGGGGGCAGGGGACAAGGTCTCTCATGGAACATGAAGCTTTCCCTTTACTGAGTGGATGGTCAGCAATTCCTTAAGACTGAGCTGTCCTGCCCCCGTGCTAAGGCAGGTTAGAGACATGCGCTGCCAGCTCCCAGTCCAGCTTTTCCATGAGTGCTGGGGGTCCAAACATGGGTCCTCATACACGTGTAGCACCCACTTTACCCACTGAGCCTCCCTCTCACCCCCGCCCCCCGCCCAGCCAGAGAAAGAGGTCCATTACGTAGCTTGAGCTAACCCGGAATTCACTTGGTAGCTCAGGCTGGCCTCACATTTGGTCCGTCCGTCTCAGTGCTGAGATTGGCATTGTGTGCCACCAGGTCGGGTCACTTGGAACTTGGAATAACTTTGTGTTTATGAGAGGCAGAGTGGGCAGAGGAAAACGAGGCTCCTGTGACTACTTTTTATTAAGCTACATGGGAGAAGGTGCAGGCAGGAAAGAACAGAGATCTCCACAGGATCAGTCTTGTGGGGCTCTCTGTGATGGAAGGAGCCCACAGGAGGGGTGGGCTAAGGGGAAGATGGGGCTGTCAGCTCCTTAGGAAGCCCTGGCAGTAGGCAAGCTGTAACAAGATCCCTGTTGGGCCATCCTTCTCACATCTGGCTCAGGGTCCCCATCCCAGGGAGGCCCCGTGGCCCTTTGCCCTGGGAAGGGGTGGGCACTGGGTCACGGTGGGGTGGGTGGGGAGGTCAGAAAGGGCATGGGGCGGGGCACAGCGGGGTGCTATGTGCTGGGAACACAGGGCCTGGCACCCCAGTGCCCCAGCAGCTGCTGGCGTCTGTCAACCCCCCTGGGGGCACCACAAGGCCACCACCTCTACATCTTCCTGACAGGCCCCTCTTCTGAGGCCAGGAAAAAACAACAGCCCCCTCCTACAGCAACCCATTTGTCAGCTGAAGGCTGTCCCTGCACCTTTAACCTCCTCAAAGTCAGCAGTTCCCTGTCAAGGCCCTGTGGGGCCAGGAGACAAAGATGGATGGAGGTGACTGTTTGCAGGGGAAAGCTCTGGGCAGCAGCCAAGGGGAGTGGTCCGGAAGGGAGGGGCCCTGGCTTCTGGTGTGGCTGGAAGGTAACCCTGGGTAGGAAGAGGAAAGACACAGGTTCCAAGGGCCTTGGAGGGCTCCCACCGGGGCCACACCTGAGCTGTCCAGAGAATACTGGGAATTCCCTCAGTTGCTCATGACCAACAGGCCTTCCTTGACCTGACAGGGCTGTTTCTGAGCCACCCATCTCAGCCACCTGTATCTGGAGACGCTGAAGGTTCAGGGAGGGGCTGGAGGTGGGAGGTCCCCATTCGGGGAGTCTGTGCTTGCTGTCTTTGAGCTCTGTGACCTCTGGAACATCATAGTTTTTCTCTGGTTTCCTCAGTAGTGAAGTGAAATCGATCCAGGCTCCTAGGCTGTATGAGGGAGCTGAGGCCTGAATCGAGAGGAGGCTGATGGAGAAGACAAAGGCACAAGGAGGAAGGCACAGGGCCTTCTCTTTCCTGAACTATGTGGAACCCCATCTGACCAAAAGATGCCCATCTTAGCCAATAATAATGATAATAATAATAATAATAATAATAATAATGATAATAAAGTATTATGCAATCACCACATCATTATATTATAATATAATGATTTATTATTATATTAATTATTATTCTCCCTCTCTATGTTTGTATGCATGTGGTACTGTGTGGATGAATGTGTGTGCATGTGGAAGCCAGGCTCTGGTGTCATTCCTCAGGACACCAGCTTGCTTTCTGAACTGACCGGGAGCTCACTAGCTCAGCCAAGCTGCCCGGACAACAAACCCCAGGGATCCGTTTGGCTCTACCTCGCCAGCAGCTGGATTGTGAGGATACAGCGTCACACTCAGCTCTGTTTATGGGTTCTGGAATCAAACCCAATGCTTTGTGCTTGCCACTGTGTGTACTGTACCCGCCGGGTCATCTCCCCAGCCCCCGAATTCCTTCTTCTATGGCTACATAGCATACAACACTAGCATGGTTTTGGGAATCGGGAGTACGTGGGTTCAAATCCCAGCTCTACCACTAGTAAGTGGCACTGAGTAACTCATTTGATCACAAGAGCTTAGTTTTTTTTTTTTTCTTTCTGTAAAGTAGAAATAAATTTCTTTCTTCCTCATTGACTTGCAGAGTGAGGGCACATATAAGAACTTATGACAGCCCTATACATGACAATGGCATCTTGTCTTAGTCACTGTTCTGTTGCTGCGAAGAGACGCCACGACCAAGACAACTCTTGTAAAAGAAAGCATTCAATTGGAGACTTCCTTACAGTTTCAGAGATTCCGTCCATTATCATCATGGCAGGGACCCTGATGCTGGAGAAGTAGGAGAAGTAGCTGAGAGCTACATCCAGAGAGAGAGAGAGAGAGAGAGAGAGAGAGAGAGAGAGAGAGAGAGAGAGAGGCAGGCTTTGGGTTTGAAACCTCGGAGCACACCTGCTATGACACACTTCCTCCAACAAGGCCACACCCCCTAATCCTTCTCAAGCAGTGCCTAAGTGTCTAAGCGTTCAGATAGCCTGTGGGGGCTGGGTGTTCTTATTCTTAAAGACAGTGACAGATGTGAAACATTAAAGTGCCACATGAGAGGGTGTCAGGAGTGAGCAGACAGAGGCACTGTCCCCACTGCACTGCCCCCACCCCTGCCCCCGTGCCCCTCCAGCGACCTGAGACGTTCTCCTAATCTTTTAGGGACCTTAGCTTGGGCTGCATTGAAGTTTATGACTTTGACACCGAAAAGACTTTCTGGACTAGCCAGCTTGTGAAGTGGAGCCTGGGGCTTTATTTAAAATGGTTTGCTTTGCTTTGTTTTGTTTTGTTTTGCTTGTTTGTTGGCTGGTTGGTTGGTTATTTATTTATTTATTTATTTACAGACAGGGTTTTGCTGTGTGGCCCTGGCTGTCCTGGAGCTCACTCTGTAGACCAGGCTGGCCTTGAACTCTGCCTCCCGGAGTGCTTGGCTGACAATGTTTTTAATGTAGGCTAAAGCACTAGGAGTGAAGAGGATGAGAGGTGATTAGAAAGACATTCTAAACAGCAGGAGTGGGTGTGTGCTTCCCAGGGAGGGTGGGAGAAAGTAAGAGGAACTTGGATGTGGGCGCCCAGAAAGAGTGGGGGGTGGGGGTTCAGGTGACATTCCTAAGGAGGGAAGGGAAGGGAGAAGAAAGGCTGTGAGAGTTGGGAATCCTGCCGTTCTCACTCCTCTGTTGGTGAGAGGCACTGCTTGAGAAGGATTATGAGGTGTGGCCTTGTTGGAGGAAGTGTGTCACAGCAGGTGTGCCCATGGGATTCCAGGGTGAAGGGCATCTTTCTCTCTTCTTATGCCCCACCCCCATCCCAAACCTTCTCTGCCTTTGTAGCCCGCATCAAAGCGACACCACACTCTTAGCCTCTACTCCCAGAGAAGAGCGTGCCAATCACACAAGCCAACACCTCCTAAGCTGACCATTCCACCTCCACCCACCCTCCCCCAGAGGCAGGGTCTCACTATGTAGCTCTGGTTGTCCTGGAACTTGCTATGGAAACCAGGCTGGCCTCGAACTCACAGAGATCTTCTTGCCTCTGCTTCTTGAGTGCTGGAATTAAAGACAGGTGCCATCCTGTCCACTTCCCAAGCAGGATCCTGAGGGATGGGACAGGGGACAACCAATCTGAGTATGTTAGCCATGACTGTGGTTACAAATCTGGGAAACTCAGATTACTAAAGGGGGGCAGACGCGGGGTTGGGGATTTAGCTCAGTGGTAGAGCACTTGCCTAGGAAGCGCAAGGCCCTGGGTTCGGTCCCCAGCTCCGAAAAAAAGAACCAAAAAAAAAGGGGGGGGGGCAGATGCAAACATGATGGGACCTTGCCCGTAAGCCAAATCCTCAGGTGACAATCTAGGCTGTGACAGCAAATGCCTCCTACTCTACTGGTCCTCAACCTTCCTAATGCTGCGACCTTTTAATACAGCTCTTCATGTTGTGGTGGCCCCGACCATAAAATTATTTTCACTGTTACTTCATAACTGTAATTTTGCTAGCTATAAATGATAATGTAAATAATTTTTGGAGATAGGGGTTTGCCCACTAGAGGTTGGCAACCACTGTCCTAGTCTTAGTGATGGGGCACTGTGTCTCTTTGTTGGTGATTTATTGACTGTATGTGTGTTTTGCTTGTGAATGAAAAAAAGAAACAAAAGGGGAAAGGCCATGACTGCTCCTAGGGATGGTGGAGGAGTTTCTTGTAGATAGAAGGAAGAGCAGAGTCAGAGGCAGACATATCTAAGATGTCCAGAGTGAGCTGACTGAGCTGGACCATGTGAGGAGAAAAGGAGAGGGGAACAACTCCCCCAACACACACACAAACACCACGGGTGGTCAACTGGACCAAAAGAGTAAAGGGTAGACCAATAGGCAAAGGGGATCAGCATAGCAAGATGGCTGCGTTACATAGGGAAGGGTAGCCTAACCCCTGGACTAGACTTAGAGTTTAGGGTAGGGAGCATTTGTCAGCCAGAAAGGCTCTATAACAGGTAGGGACTGAGGAATGCTGGGAGAATCTGGTAGCCAGCTTCCCCTTTGATATGTTAGTGGACACCTCAGTTAGTTACTTGTCCCACCTTTGAGACCCAATAGCCTGCATATATGTCTGTGTACCACATATGTTCCTGGTGCCTCTAGGGGTTAAAAGAGGGCAGAGAATCCTCTGGGACTGGAGTTACAGTAGTTGTAAGCCACCACGATGGCGCTGGGAACTGAACCCAGGTCCTCTGTGAGAGCCAGAAGTATTTTTAACCACTGAGCCATCTCTCCAGTTCCATGTGTCTTTCTGCCTTAATCTATCTCTGGATCTGTGTTCTTTATACCCAGTTGGCTGTTCACACTCTGGTCATATGCTGAGGGCCCTGAGGAAGGGGGCAAAACTGTTACCCTCTTCCTATCTCTGTCCACCCAAAGGAGCCTTGCTGGAAATCTCGTTCAAACTTGCCATCTTGTTCCATTAACCAGACTTGTACACTTGGCTACATAGAATTCCAAGAGGGGCTAGCAGGCCTAGACCCCAACAAGATTCCCTTCTTCCCCACCAGAACCATTCTTGAGGAAAGGGGTTATGAGGTGCCAATAGAACACAGAGCACCCCATCTAGAATGAGTACCCCAATAATTATGTGCAGTCAAATACTTGGGACATACGTAGACTTAAGGAGAGGGGGAAGAAACTGACTGTGTGTCTGAAATTCAAGTTTAAATGAGAGTTTTTCTTTTTCTGTTTAATCTTCCCATCTGTGTTAAGCACAGACTCCCGTTTCTCAGGGGAAAGCCTCTAGCTTGGACATTGAATTTGAACAGAAGGCTCTAGAAGGAAACTTTAAACTTTAAATGGGAAACTTTCCTCTAACCTTATAAGGTTAGAGGAAAGATGTCTCAAATGGAGGGAGTAAGGACCCTCAGAGCACCCTAATAAGAAAGCACTAAAGTGGAAGGAGTTGGGCCACCAGCCACTCTCTTCAGGCCCCCCCTCTTTCTTTCCAGGTAGCAGGACCATTCTGTGGGGGAAACAGCTAAGCAGATAGGACAGCAAGCTGGCGATTTATGTGGTGTGGGAACGGCTCCGGTTTCCCTCACTGTTTACCCAGCAGTATTTTTTTTAAAACAGAAATCAGCATGCAGAGAACCGCAGCTGTGAATTATGGGCTCTGGCTGGGAGGGTCACAAGGGTCCCTCTTTCAGAGTGCTACCCACAAGACTGCCCCTTCCCGGCTCTGTCCAGGTGGGAAAGGTGGACCTGGGCGGGTCCTATGAGCAAGGCCAGCATCCCTGGGTTTGGGTTAAAGCTATCATGATCATTCCTGAAGAAGTTGAGAATGCACACGAGTGCTCAAAACATCCGAAGGGAGACAGGGAGATCGGAGCCCTCAACCATTTGGCATTGCCAGCTTTGCCTCGAGTGAACACACACTGGGTTTTACCAGGTCTTTCAAAAGAAGCCAAAGTCCCGGACTTTTAATGTAAACAGATTACCAGCATTTAATCCAGCATCTGACGTAAGCAGCCTCTCAATGTCTCCACACTTCTTTACTTGTTTTGTTTATTATGTGCATGTGCACACATGCATTCATGTGCATGCGGCCGTCAGAGGACAACTTTCAGGAGTCAGTTCTCTCCATGTGGTCTCCAAGAATCAGACTCAGGCTGTCTGCTTGGTACAGGCACCTGTGTCTACACAGCCATTGTGTCATTCTTCAAGCTTAAATGTTGAGAGTGATTTTAGGGCACAGCTGGCCGGGTAAGAGGCCTCTTAAAGGCGGGGAAGAGAGAGTGGGGCACACCTTTACTCCGGAGGCAGTAGCAGGCAGTTCACATTGAGTTTAAGACCAGCCTGGTCTACATATTGAGTCCCAGGCCAGGCAGGACTACATAGTGAGACTCTGACTCAAACAAACAGAACAAAACCATAAACAAACAAAGAGGCTTCTGGGGCTGGCTGGGCATGGTGGCTCATGGTAATAATCCTAGTACTTAGGAAGCTGAGGCGGTAGGACTGTGAGTTGTGGGTCAGCCTGGGCTACATAGCAAATAACCCACTTGTTTCTGGAATTGACCCTGAGAGGCATGGCTGGCCGGGATCCTCTCTTTTCCTGGGAAGGACATGAAGGCTCAAGGCTCAAGCCATTTGGTTATAAAGTTCCAGCCTTCAAAAGGGTTGAGGCTAGGGCCTCTAATTCCAGATCTAGGCTGTTCTAAACCCAAACTGTGTTATCCCATTAGGAAAAAAAAAAAAAAAAAGAGCCGGGCTCCTGGGGAGGACACAGCCTGAACCAAATCAAAATTTCCACTGGAGCCTGCAAATGGACGGACTCCTCGGTAGACAGAATATTCTTTGTAATTTAAAGTTAGATGAAAATGCATAGGTTGTCAGTTCTAGAAGGGGCAGAAGGACAGTGACACTGAGCAAGGCTGGATGGTGCTCTGCTGGGGCTGGGGGATGCTCTAGGGGCATTGGAAGGAGCCTGTCTACCTTCTGATATCTCAGTGCACTGGGAGGCAGTTTGCACCCATCCCTTTGGGCTGGCTGCAGAGGGGGCAGAAGCAGAGAGCCCTAAGGTACTGGCATGTCCACACTGTCTGTCTCTGTTCACTGCAGAGTGCTGTTCTAGGAAAATCAGTCGCGGGAGCGCTGGGGATAGTTAATGTTAACAAGCCTCCCTTTCTTCCACAGCTGATTCTGTGCTAGCCATCCAAGCGACTATAACTGAAGGGCCAGGGAACTTCCAGCCTCAGAATAGCAGGAATCATAGCAGGTTGGAGATTCATTCAATCGTGGAGAAACCTGAGGCCCAGAGAGGTTAAGGCCTTGTCTAAGAGACGGGTTGTAAAAAATGGAGTTTCTAGTTTCCTGGCTTTTTTTTTTTCTTGGAGTCCCACATGGGAGCAGGAAAAAAAGAAAAAAAGATTCACGGGAACTTAAAGACCCACAAGCCATCACACACACAGTAGATATTCAGGGTCTTTGGCTACAGAGTGTAGGTCAGATCTCCCAGGCTGGGGAGTGGGAGGCAGGAGGGAGCCCTTAAGTTCAGGGCAGAGAAGAGTCAGGGCAGCTGAGACCCCACGTGGGGTTTATGGTTTCATGAGTGTCGGAGTGATAAAAATGTGGTTATTTCCAGCCTCCCAGAGTCTGTCTTGCTCTAATTGAAGAAATAAACAATCTACCCTAAGGCATGGTTAGCCTAGGACAGAAGTGTGTGGGAGATCTGCTGGGGGGAGAACAGCAGCCTGGAAAGACTTTGCGCTGGGTAGATTGGGGGAGAGGGAGCCCGCCTTGCTTGAGTCTGGAGAGGTGGGGTATGGATCCACACACCCAGGTCCACAGCGTGGTTCTCTTCCTTGAACCCTGTAAGTCCTGCAAATAGCACACATATACGGATCACATGGCACACAAAACAGGATACAGACAGGTTCAGAGCATCCGCACATGATACATCGCAACCGTTCCTAGACATTCTACTGTGTGTGCCTGTTTCCTACGTGGTAGGTAGGGCCTGCGCCATTTGGGCAAAAATACCAAAGCACGCGCGCGTGCACACACACACACACACACACACACACCACACGCACGTACACGCACATGCACACATGCACGCACGCACACACAAACACACACTGTTCTGCTGTCTTTAGTCTGGGGTTATTTCTAGTGCCAAATGTGTGTACTTGTATTTTCTTTGCCCCCTCCCTTCGGTTCCGGGATCCAACCTAGGTTTTTTTGAGCGCTCTGTAATGACATTCTACTTCTGACCTACACTCTCAACCCTTGGTGTTCTGAGACAGTCTTACTGTGTAACGTCCACTAGCCTAGAACGTGATATCCTTCTTCCTCAGCCTCTCAAGCGCTGGTATTACGGGAGTGTGGGGCACTCCACCTATTTTTATTTTTAAACCATGACATTGGTCTGTCAGCTTAACCCATACCCTAACTCCCATTTTCGGTACCTATACAGTTAATATTCTAGTTCTTATACCTTCAAAGCATCCCCTGCCCTGGTCAAAGGTCCTGCTCTGGGGTCGCTGTAGAAGCTATAACTTATTCCAGTGAGGAGAACCGTGCTTCACTGTGTGCTGGAACCTTTTAGCTAAGCTGTGAAGCTGTGAGTCCGGTGGCGCCACCTGGTGGTAACAATCAGAACCACAACAGGTTTCGACCGGGCTCAGGTCAGAGCTCTTTCCAGGACAATGGAACTATTCTGATGCTAGAATGATTCCGTCTTATGGAAGGGGGCTGGCAGAGGCATCTATTGATCTTATGGCCTCACCGATGCTCGCACGCATAGGGCAGAAAATAGACTGACCAGCAGAATACTGAACCCTGCCCCTCCAGAAGAGCCTAGGTAGAAGATATGCAAGACTCAATCCAGAGAGTTAGATGGTAGTTTCCTCTCCAGCCCATGATGTCCCCTTCCAGTGTCAGAGCTGGAAGACAAGGCTTGAATCTTCACACGCACGCGTGCGCGCGCGTGCACACACACACACACACACACACACACACACAGGGGTCTAAGCATGAAATGATAATGGATTTAATCATCGTAAATGCTTCAATGTAACATCTACCCGTGATGGTTCTGAACAGTCCAGGTTGGCCTGTGCCCCTAAGTGTTATCGTGTGTGTGTGTGTGTACACGCACACGTCCACCAACTTTGGGTGTCATTCCTTATGAGCAACCTGGCGTTTATTTCTGGTTGGTTTTGTTTGTTTGTTTTTATATTTCTGTGGGGTTTTTTAGATATGGTCTCTTTCACCAAGTCCTGGGGCTCAGTGCTAAAGCTATGCTCACTGTCCAGTGACTTTAGGGTACCAGCAAGCCCCAGGGACCCACCTGTCTCTGCCTCCACAGCTCCGGGATTACAGGAAGACCATGCTAGGCTTTGTACCACGGGTTCTGGGAATCAAACTCCGAGGCCCTGTGCAGCAGTTTCCAGACGGTCGAGATTATGCTCTGAGCTTGGGCTGAGTTCTCCCAGCGCAGAGCCTGACAAGCAGCCATTCGTCCATCCTTAGAGTGGCTAACGTGGCCAGTGTGGCTAGGCTGCTGGACTGGAGTCACAGAGGCAGACTCAAAGGTTCGCCGACTATCTAATTCTGAAGCCTATTTTTTTTTAAAGATTTATTTATTTATTTTATATGAACACACTGTCGCTGTCCTCAGACATACCAGAAGAGGGTATCAGATCTCATTTCAGATGGTTGGGAACCACCATGTGGTTGCTGGGAATTGAACTCAGGACCTCTGGAAGAGCAGTCAGTGCTCTTAGCCACTGAGCCATCTCTCCAGGTCCCTGAAGCCTATTTTTTTTTTTTCCAGAGCTGGGGACCGAACCCAGGGCCTTGTGCTTCCTAGGTAAGCGCTCTACCACTGAGCTAAATCCCCAGCCCCCTGAAGCCTATTTTTAATGTGCTTATTTATTCTGTTTAAGAGACACATCATCTTTTTTTCTTCCTTCTCCCCCCACCCTTTGTCTTTGTTGTTCTCAATAAATCTCTTCCACACGAGGGGGGAAAAAAAAGAGGCACGTCTATCCCGTGAGCTGGTGGGAGGAGACAAGCAATGCTAAGGGTTGATTTCTTCCCCCCATTTTCAGATTTTACCCCCATTTTCAGATTTTATCCCTAACTTTCGCACAACCCCTGGGGAAAATGTTACCCCAACTGTATCTGGGAGTCCACAGGCACCCCCGAACTCAATGGTCAGACCCAGCCAACAAGGCACTGCTACTCACTCTTTTTTTTTTTTTTTTCTTTTTTTCCAGGGCTGGGGACCGAACCCAGGGCCTTGCGCTCGCTAGACAAGCGCTCTACCACTGAGCTAAATCCCCAACCCCACTGCTACTCACTCTTTGCAGACTTGCTCTGTCTCTGCCTGGGAAGCTATTTGAGGGGGTACCCTGTCTGCCTCTGCCTGAGGAGTGGGCACGCTCAGGACTCCCAACCTGCTGCTTCTGGAGGGGTCTGAGGCAGGTCATTTCCCCCACTGCAGCCAGATCATTGCACACTGAGGTGACAAAGTGGTTCAGTTGTGACTTGCTAATATCTAGAATCACCGAGGAGACAGACCATCTTGCACACCGTGAGGTTTTATCTAGATTAAGGTTAGCCCCTGAGGATGTGTGTGAAGGATTGCCTAGGGTAAATTGACATGGAAGGATCCATCTTATCTGTGGATGGGGGTCCTGGCTGTCCCAGAATACAGACGACTGAACACTACAATTCACTCATCACCGACTGAATGGCGAGTTACCAGCTGCTCCCGCCTCTCACAGCCTTAACTTCCCCATCATGGGTTGTGTTTTGAGTTAAAGTCAAGGTATTTTATCACAGCAAGAGAAAAGTAAGAGAATATAGAAACAGAACGGAGTACCCAACAGCTTCCTCCCCAAGTCCCAGACCTCCCAGAAGGGGCAGGGCAGGGCTGCAGGCAGGGCTTCTCTGAGAAGCCATGTGTAACAGAGTGACTTTGAGGGCACTTTCTCAGCTCTGTGCGGGGTGGGGGTGGGGTTTCCTCATACCCCATTTTAAGGCAACTCTCCTGGTATACCCATCATGCTCCCCTCTCTTAGGCCGGCTCACTTTTGCAGACATTTTTACTGTTTGTCAGTAATGCAAACTATGAACTACAGCCTGGGCATGGATGACCAGGATGTTTTCTTACGGAGCTGGGTTCAAATCCTCACTGAGCCAGTTCCCACCTGGGTAACCTTGAGAGTGTTTCTGAACGTCTCTGATCTGAGCCTTTGGGCAGACAATACTGGAACATACACTGGGGGCTCTCAGAGAGGTGTCACTGTGGGCATCGGTAGCCCTGAAGGTCACAGTCTGGAGAGCGGAAAGTGAGGGACAGTCTCTGCAAGCTAAGATTCCAAGTTGCTTCTGAGACTAGGTGAGAGAAGGGGACAGGAGGCAGGCCAGGCCACCAGAGGCTCTCCCAGTGTGACTCTGGGTACAGTGTACCAGCTATATACTCCACGGTGTGGGGTCTACTTTGGGAGCCCAGGTAGCTCTGCAGGAAGAGAACACTTCCTGTGGGGACTGTTGTTCAGGGGCACCCAGTGCTCTTCTGGGCTGGTCTGCGCAGGTCTAGTGATGGAACTGGGAGGCAAGACCCGGGAATCCTTATGAGCAGTGTGTTTGGTGTGTGTGTATCTGTGTGAGTTTGTGTGTATGTATATGTGTGTATGTATGTGAGTATGTGTATATATATGTGTGTATCTGTATGTATCTGTATATGTGTGTGTATGTCTTTGTGTGTATATGTCTGTGTTTATGTGTGTATGTATGTCTCTGTGTGTATGTGTGTATATGTATGTGTATATGTCTGTATGTATATGTGTGTGATTGGTGTGTATGTATATATGTGTATGTCTGTGTGTATGTCTGTATGTCTGTCTGTCTGTCTGTGTGTATGTCTTTGTGTGTATATGTGTGTGTATGTCTGTGTGTATATGTATGTGTATGTCTGTGTGTGTGTGTGTGTGTGTGTGTGTGTGTGCGTGTAAGGAAAAGCAGAGAGCACAGAAAGAACCACTTTGGGGAGAAGAGTGATGGCATCTACCGTGGGTCATGGGAGCTACAGTGAGGGCTAGGGAGGGGCAGCCTTAGGGTGGGCATGAGAAAGAAATGCCCTGAAGCAGGCTTGGCTGCAGTTGTGGGAGGGGAGCGAATGGAACAGAGGGAGCGAGATACTCAGCAGAGTCCCAGGACAGGCTTCCTCCTTATAAAGCTCCCTGGGGAATTTTGCTGCCTCAGCTATGGGTTCAATAGGTCTCTGTGAGTCACTGTCACGGGGCCCTACAGGTCTAGGGTCTCATAAATCCAAGCAGGAGGGCACACTCTCATCTGGGCCAGCAGCCAGTGTTGTCACTGCATGGATTCCTGAATCAGAGAAGTCAATTCCAGGGCAGAAGGAAGAGCTAGAGGCAGAGAGACCCCCTCTCTCCTTCCCTGAAGAAAGCTATTTTGATTGGTGGGTGTCCAGGCAGTGGTCTTTAATACATCTTACTGTTTTCCCTTTTCGTCCCTCTGTCTTTCTGTCTCTGTCTTTCTGTCTCTGTGTCTCTGTGTCTCTGTCTCTGTCACACACACACACACACACACACACACACACACACACACACACACTTCTTTCCTCTGTCCTTATCTCCCTATCTCACTCCCTCCTTTCCCTTCTTTAATTTAGAACTTACTGTGTAGCCCAGGCTAGCCTTGAACTGGTGGGAATCCTCCTGCCAAGGGAGAAAGACTGCAAGCATTGGCGATCTGGGGGGGAAGGGAGAGAAGGAAGGATGGAGGGAGGTCTTACAATGGAGGCCTCCATTTCTGCTGTACCTGAACCCCAGTCACAGTTAAAAGACTGTGATTCGACACTTCCATTTTTCTAAAGAGCCCGGGTGTAGGCTGGAGCGACAACTTGGGCTGTAAGGAGCACCTGTTGCTTTAGCAGAGGACCCGGATTTGACTCTCAGTACCCACTTGGTGGCTTAACCCATGGCTAACTCCCGATCCAGGGCCCTTGATGCCCTCTTCTGACCTTCATGGACACCAAGTGCACACCACACGTTGTATCTATACGGATTTACATGCAAGCAAAGTATTCACACATAAAACAAAATGAATAAATCTAATTTTTAAAAAACAAATAGAAGCTGGGTATGTAGTTTTCAGCCCTTCCCCGTATTGTCCATCAGAGATGCTTCTGAATTGTGAATCCACCAGACATCACCAGTATCCGCAGGGTAGCTAGCCTTGGCACCTTGACTACTGTGGACAGTCTGGTCTCCTTAGGGTTTTTTTTTTTTTTTTTTTTTTTTTTTTTTTTGGCAAAGACCTTGCCTCTTGATGAACCCTGTGGCCTCTATTCTTGTCTTGAAACCAAGGCATCCAAAGCTTCAACATTCCTGAGCAGAACAGGGACTAGAACCCTGTAGTTGAGTCACCCTCTTTCTAGGAGCTACCCAAGGGGATGAGGGCAGCCCTGACTATGTAGGGCAAGTCCAGTTTCTGGATGTAAAAGGGTCCAACGCCTGGGTAGAGGTTTGCCCTGAATACTCGCAGACTTTGGCAGTTTGTAAGACATGAGCTGCGCTCAGCGCTCGGCTCGCCGGGGAGCTCAGCTCGGCTCAGCTAGAAAGGAGCTCAGCACCACAGCTTTCACCTGGCTGGCTTGGTTCAGGCCGAGCTTCTTCCTGCTGGGACCTCTGTGGGCCACTGGTACCCCCTGCTGTTCAAGCTTAGTATGACACTCTCGCTGGGCCTCTGGTGCCACTACCCTTCACTCCGCTAACCCAACCATCTCAGCTACCTCAGCTCCCACAGACCCACACCCATGGGCATGAGATACTGCGGGGAAGCAGGAAGGGCTGGTCACTAAGAGCACGACCTTGGGAAGGCTCAAAGCCCTACCTTTGCGGTGAGTTTAATAGTGTACTAGGAGATATGTGACACCCCCTCCCTCAAACCTGAGGGGGGTCCGGCTTCTGCTGCTGCTGGTTTGAGCTCAGCTTGTAACAGGCCAACAGGATATGTCAAGAAAAACGGGAAAGAATGACCAGGCTGGTGTGAGCTGGGACCTGGGGGAGAGATTGGGCCGGGTGTGTGTGGGGTTCCCAATTCAGGAATCAGGTCTGGGAACTTATCCCAGGAAGGGCAGGTGAGTAGACAGGGAAGAAAGGTTACCAAAGTCACCACAAGCCGTGCGGAGCCAGATCACGGTCTGTGTTGGAGGCATATTCTTTCTGTCAGCTGGTTGGTTGGTCTCCAGAATGGGACATTCTGCTCTCACCACGCATCTAATTTTTCCTGGGATGCCCAGGAAGGTGTGAGAAAGAGGCCCCACCCTTGTATTTGGAGAAGGACTCAAAGGCTATACAGGCTAGTGACAGTTCTTTCTGGGATGCCTGGAGAGTTTTACACAGGGATTGAGTCCCTCGTGACCACCTTCATCCATGCTGCTTAGCAAGGGTGCTCCCCCTCGGAGACCACAGGAGTAAAGGAAGCAGCTGGATGAGGAACTAGGAAAGGGGGGAGGAGGGAGAAGAGGAGGAGGAGGGGGAGGAGGAGGGGGAACTTTACAGTTCTGTGTAGGTGGGTAGATGGCCCAGGACATGCCTCACCAGAGCTGCCAGTCCTCTGCATCCTGGTGCCCCTCTGGCCCATGCAAGTTTCTTAGGAGAGAAAAATGGTCACTCAGTGGTAAAAGATACCACACAGAGAGCAAGCCACAGGCTTGTGCTGAGTGCTAACATGATTTAGGAGATGGACAGGTCAGCCCCTCATGACTGAGAGCCATCCTGGAGTGAATCTCAGTGGCTATTTCTAGGCAAAACCGCCTGATGAGATGAAATAGCTCAATTGCTGACCATTAAGTCACGAAGGCCATGGCTGCTGTAAATCTCCATCTCGCCATAGCCTTGGCCTGCAAGGAGTGCTGGGTACTGCCAGGACCAGCCACCTTTGTGGGAAGAGCAACTACACACACACACACACACACACACACACACACACACACACACACACACACACACAGTGCACATAGACACACACACACACACAGTGCACATAGACACACACACACTGCACATAGACACACACAGACACACACAAAAACACACACAAGCACACACACAATGCACAGACACACAATGCACAGACACAGACACATATACACAGACACAGACACAGATACACACACACACGATGCACACAGATATACACATACACAGATGCACACACACACACTGCACATAGACACACACACACACTGCACATAGACACACACAGACACACACAAAAACACACACAAGCACACACACACAATGCACAGACACACAATGCACAGACACAGACACATATACACAGACACAGACACACACACACACACTGCACATAGACACACACAGACACACACATGCACACACACATGCACACACACACAATGCACAGACACACAATGCACAGACACAGACACATACACAGACACAGACACAGATACACACACACACTGCACATAGACACACAGAGACACACACAATGCACAGACACAGACACATATACACAGACACAGACACAGATACACACACACACATGCACACAGATATACACATACACAGATGCACACACACACACACTGCACATAGACACACACACAGACACACACAAGCACACACACACACATTGCACATAGACACACACACACTGCACATAGCCACACACAGACACACACAAAAACACACACAAGCACACACACACACTGCACATAGACATACACACACAGACACACACAAGCACACACACACAATGCACATAGACACACACAGACACAGACAAACATACACATACACACATACAATGCACAGACATACTTACACACACACAATGCACACAGATATACACATACACAGACACGCACACACATACAGACACGCACACACAAACACATACAGGTACATACACACACAATGCACACAGACATACACATACACAGACACACACACATACAGACAGACACACACACACACACAAGCAGCCATGTCTCCCTGGCATGTGGCTAGGGGTGAGGTGAAATTAGCATGGGAGGTGTGTGCCTTCACATTCTGTCTTGGTCTCCTCCTTCTGAAATGTCTTTCTCGGATGGTCTCCCTGGCCAATCCCACCCAGGAGCCTCCTCCCTAGGGGTCATCCACACTCTCCCAGCACAGTCCTTCCCCTGCACCTGCAATGACCACGCATTGGTACCTTCTGGCCTGGGGCCTTCATGACTTCGATGTCGTTAAGAATCAGGAAACAACTGTGAGGAAATTTGAGCCAAAGACAGGAATAGAGAAGTTCATCATTGGGACAATTCCAGGCCGAGGCATATGGGATTAGGGGACCAGGAATTCTTGGAGTTGAGTTTCTTCTCTCCTGGGCCATTTAAGAGGAAGAACCTGGGCTGTCCCTCTAGGACACCGGGCTGCAATTCCACCTGTAACCACTAGGTGGGTGGTGTGCGGTTGTCAGGGCACTGTGATTAGGAGCCGGAATCGGAAGGGAATGCCTGGCATTTGTCAGCATTCAGCCCTCCTTCGGTGCCAGGCCAGTCAGGTCACAATTCGGGCTGTTCCTGTGCAGAGTTTTCTATAATGCGACTAGTGGGGTGTCTGTGGTGGCACTGTGACTGAGAGGCATCGCCTTGGACAGATTCTTGGAAACAGCCATGAGCCCTGGAAGATGGCGCTGCTTCTTCCCATTTCACAGACCTGAAAACTGAGCCTTAGAGCGTCCTTCCCAAGATCCTAGAGTCAACAGAGACAGCCTAGGCCCAGGTCTTCAGGCCCTGAGAATAGGCCTTTCTCAGTCTCCATAACAGGGGGTGGGGACATACACCCAGGAATTTGAGAGAAAAAAAGCTTGATCTCAAATTTTCTTTCCAGAAAAAGTTAGTGTGTGCGCGCACGCGGGCTGGGGTCCACCCATCCGTGTGGTTAAGCCATGGGTGATGGTGTTTCCAAGGATTAGAAGTTCCCTCTTGTTTCTTCACTTGGGCCCAGAGCTCAGAATTGGGTGGACTCCTCCACCTCTCCCAGGGTCCCTGCCCCCTCCCAACTGCCACAGGCAGGTGACACCTGTATTATTGCTAAGGGTTAAAAAGCCTTCAAATCAATAAAACCCGTTAATGAGTGTTGGTACCTCGAAGGCTACAGATAAATCCCCTCTATCCCGTGAGTTCAGTCCCATAAAACAGCGCTCCCCTCTCCATTGCGCGATCCATCTGACAGAAAATGTGGAGAAATTTTTAAAAGGTGACTTACTAATTGCCTGTAAAATAAAAGGCAGATGGAAGCTTTATTACAGTCGAAGGAAGTCAGGAATATTAAGGTAAAACGTCAAATAACAATTGATTTTCCTTAGACATAAAGGGACGATTTATGGCTTCCTAGTTAGTACAAATGAGAAATTATTTGAAGTTCTAAAAAGTATGAGGAGAAATAAAGATTAAATAGAAGATGAAATCATAGAGGTTTTTTTTCCCCCTCCCCTGGGAGGTGACTTCAGTGTCCCCAGAGACTAGAATTCATGTAGTTGGGGTTGGGGGGTAAGCCAAGCCAGATGGGGCTTGGCTTAGCCAGTCAAGATTCACCTTGGGGTATCCAAGGAGTCTGTGGTCTGCTTTGTGTTTGAATTAGGAAAAGGGAGTTGGGGTGGGGGTGTGTGAGGTGGTAGTTGGGAAATAGACTAAGGAGTGTGGGATCTTGGAGATGGCCATTCAGGTATTCCCCATAGCAAGCAGATATTGGGGACTGTCTTAGTCAGGGTTCCAATTCCTGCACAAACATCATGACCAAGAAAAAAGTTAGGGAGGAGGAAAGGGTTTTATTCAGCTTACACTTTTCGCATTGCTGTTCATCACCAAAGGAAGTTAGGACTGGAACTCAAGCAGGTCAGGAAGCAGGAGCTGATGCAGAGGCCATGGAGGGATGTTACTTGCTGGCTTGCTTCCCCTGGCTTGCTCAGCTTGCTCTCTTATAGAACCCAGGACCACCAGCCCAGGGATGGCACCACCCACAATGAGCTGGGTCCTCCCTGCTTGATCCCTAGTTGAGAAAATGCCTTACAGCTGGGTCTCATGAAGGCATTTTCACAACTGAGTCTTATTTTTCTGTTGTAACTCCAACTTGCGTCAAGTTGACACACAAAACTAGACAGTGCACAGAGGCAGGCATTCTAAGATGTTGGAACCCTAGGTGATGTGAGTAAGACACACGGCACGTTAGTGACGTAATGTACACTAACCCACTAGATTACTCCCACAAAAGAGAAAGGACAAGGCCTGAAAAGGTTGTATAATATCCCCACAGCCAAGAGGTTGGGAGAAGTAGGGGCCAGCCCAGAACAGCCTGACTTCAGCCATATTCCAGGCTCCTGGATAACCTTCCTAAAGTAAGACACGCAAGGGAGCTTGTGAGCTTGTCCAGGTTCTGGGACACATTCGAGCAGGTTGATGGGAGATGTGGGCCTAGGAGTGTGTGTTTGGAACTGCCAAGTGGTGTAGGGATGCCCAATGGCCAGACATCAAGGAGCCCCACCCCTAGCCACTCCAGGCCTTTCTGAGTATCCTGACCCCAAGAGCCCAAGAAGGAAAAAAGATTCTACAAGCTGGTGCAGGCCCAAAGCAAAGTTGATTGAGGAGAGGCATTTGTATTGAGGCTCCCAGGACCAAGAAAAGTGGCCTGTCACAGCCTAAGTCCCAAGGAGATGCTGACAGGGACATGCCTGGGACATAGGGTCCTGCTTCCTTAGATGGGAGAGACAAGGAGCAGTGAAAAACTGTGAGGAGCAGGGTAGCTTTCTCCCTGAGACAGGCAGGCCAGGCTTCAAAATGGTTTGGGGGCGTCTCAGAGACCAAGGAACCCAGAGAAAGCCCTGTACATCAAGAGGAGATGAGAGAAAATGGTAGGCAGTGGGGGAACCCCAGGCTTCGGTACTCTGACCTGGATGAGCCTCCTGAAGCCAGGAATAGCCTGGGCTAACCCTAAGGAGAAGGATTCTTCTTCAGCCCTCTGTACAAACAAGCCAGATCCACCAGTCTTGACTTTCTGTGACTCAGTTTCTTTCCCAAACGCTGTATTAACTTCTTACTGCTGCAGTAACAGATGACCACTAGATTTTGCAAATCTAGAGGTGGCTGGATCTCCAGGCAGGGCAGTAAGTGATAGGCTGCCTTCCTGACTTCAGGGGAGAGCCCTTCTCCTGCCTCCTCCGGCCTCCCTTCTTGGCTTGGGTCCCCACACCCACACTCACCGCTGTAGGCTCCTGAGCTCTTCTCTTTGACTCCCTGTGTCCTCTCCACAGTCTCTTTGATTATCTTGAGTAATCCCTCTTAATAGTCAAAGTTTTGAAACAAAGCCTTACTATGAGCTCAAGCTGGCCCAGAACTCAAAAACCCCCTGCCTCAGCTTCCTGAGCGCTGGGATTAACAGGTGTGTACTATCACAACTGGCTTAGTAGGCGTCAGTGACTCACACCAAGAAGGCCTCTTTTACCACCAAGGGTACCAGGGTCACCTTAAGATGATTAGTCGCTTAGGTTGTGGACATATTTTGGGGGTTCCTTGTCTTACATCAACCTTAGCCATTCATAGCCTCCAGTAGGGTTCACCTCCTCTCTGAGCGTTGGCTTCCCTGGCTGTGCCCTTAGGCTGGCTCCTCTGGCTCCTTTCGAGGGAGGGCTTCTCAGGGTAGTTGGGAAGTTTTCATCCTATCTTAGCCAAGTGGTACGGGTTCTCTGTGTATGTGGAGTGTATATTTAATCTTCTATATTTTGGATGAGTTCCTAATCCAATAAATGCTTAGGAAATTTCTATAGAACAGATTAATTTTTACTAGAAAAAAATATAATTGGCCGATGTTAAGGCTACTGCCCTGACAGATCCTGCCTTGGCCATCTATTTGAGGAAGCGAGAGGCCTGATCGGCGCGCTCATAAATATGCCATCTTCCCGTGGGCCCTGAGAGCACTCCTCGGAGGCTTCCCGCCGTGATTTATTCTTCATTAATAAGCTCTATGCTGTATTAGGATCAGATTTACGACTCTGCCTCTCTAATATTTCTGACATTTCATCTGAAAGGAATTCCAAACGGAATTGTGAAACGTTGCCCGCATCTTCCCTGCCAGTGTTCCAAAACCTCACATTTAAGGGGGCTGCCGGTTTGGGGTGGCCCAAGAGAGAGGCGGAAGGGTGCTTCAACTTGATTTTGGGGAGCCTGACTAGGTTGGCAAGCAGCTCAACAGGTGAACGGCTGGATAGAAGGTGGCAATCACCAGCCATGTTGATTAGTGTTTGACCGGGGTATCAGATACATTCATTCATTCATTCATTCATTCATTCATTCGTTTGTTTATTCATTCCACAGGGTTTATGCCTAGTACATGTCACTTGGTGCTTGGGGTGCAGCAAAGAACAAGGATAAAGTTACCAGTCTGTGCGTGCATGCCCATGTGTGTGTGTATGTGTATGTGTGTGTGTGTGTGTGTATGTGTGTGTGTGTATGTGTGTGTGTATGTGTGTGTGTGTATGTGTGTGTGTATGAGATTCTTGGGCAAAGGGAACAGGGGCGACAGAATAGAACACGAGAGTCACAAAGAAAGAAAACGGACTGTTCAAAGGTGTGGAGGGCTAGACTCAAACCAAAGCAAAAGGAGCCGGTGTGATGACACACACCTGCCATCCCAGCACTGTGGAGGCGGATACAGGAGCATCAAGATCTCCTGTATTGCGTGAGTTCAAGACCAGCGGCTTCCTGGGTGACATAGTTAGCCCCCCAAAAAGGAAAGCCAAGCATGGTGTTGCAGGCCTTTTGTCCCAGTGCTGGGGAAGTAGAGGGAAAAGGATCAGGAGTTCAAGGTCATCTCCAGCTACACAGAACGTTCCAAGCCAGCCTGGGCTACGTGAGAGTCTGTCTCCAAAATCACAAACCACAACCCAAACAACACAGCAGACTCCACAGGAAATAGAACCAAAGGTGCCGGTGGGCAAGGAGGCTGGGTCACAGCTTCGACTCCCCTGCTCTGGGCACTGCCATGCCCCCTCTACAGATATGACAGAAACCAAGCCACATGGTGACCCAAAGGGTCCCACTGGACAGCTTACAAAATGCTATTTCAGCCAGTGGTCTCTTTCTCCCCTTGGTTGCACACCACTCACTGAGGGACCTCCAAACTACTGTCACCTGGGTCCCCCTGCTGGAAGGTCTGAGTCAGCTGGTCTGGAGCAACCGTAGACTCAGACTTGGGTCCACCAGGACCTCTAAGGCCAGGTTCAGGCGTGAAAGGCAGACAGCCTGGTGTGGGCTCCAGCACGTTCCCTCTAGCTTCCGTTTTCAGTGTTGTGACTATCTGCTTTGTGCTTTCAGAGGGGAGCTTAAGCCAGGCCATTCATCTGGAGACTCCGCCTCTGAGTCCCATGGAGGGCCCAGTCCCCTCTACTCCCAGCTCTTCCTCCTGACCCCAGAGGAGCTCAGGTCCTCCTCCTCCCAGGCAATAGCCCTTGAGGCCATTTGCTTAGAGACACAGAACTCAAGTACAGCAGAGAGGTCTCAATACAGCAGAGAGGACAGAGAGAGAGAGAGAGAGAGAGAGAGAGAGAGAGAGAGAGAGGACTCTCCTCCTCTTCCTCTTCTCATCATTCCCTCCTACATCTCCTCCTCCTCTTCCTCCTCCTCTCCCTCCTCCTCTCCCTCCTCCTCCTCTTCTTCCTCTCCCTCCTTCTCTTCCTCCTCCTCTCCCTCCTCCTCTCCCTCCTCCTCTTCTTC
Source organism: Rattus norvegicus (assembly GCF_021556685.1). Lineage (NCBI taxonomy): Eukaryota > Metazoa > Chordata > Mammalia > Rodentia > Muridae > Rattus > Rattus norvegicus. The sequence goes on from NC_141543.1 coordinate 93,159,010, forward strand.
CTCCTCTTCCTCCTCTTCTCCCTCCTCCTCTCCCTCCTCCTCCTCTTCTTCCTCTCCTTCCTCTCCCTCCTCCTCCTCTTCCTCTTCTCCCTCCTCCTCCTCTCCCTCCTCCTCTTCCTCTTTCTCTCCCTCCTTCTCTCCCTCCTCCTCTTCCTCCTCTTTCTCCTCCTCCACCTCTTTCTTCTTCTTCTTCTTCTTCTTCTTCTTCTTCTTCTTCTTCTTCTTCTTCTTCTTCTTTCTTCTTCTTCTTTCTTCTTCTTCTTCTTGGTTTTGTTTTGTTTTGTTTTCAAGACAAGGTTCTCTTTGTATAACCCCGGTTGTCCTGGAACTCACTTTGTAGACCAGGCTGGCCTCAAACTCAGAGACCAGCCTGGCTCTGCTTCCCGAGTGCTGGGATTGAAAGTTTGAGCCACCACAGCAGGCTGAGAGACCTCTAATACCACCACAGCTCACCGGCAGCCAAAGAAAGTTCCAGGCTTCTGAATGACACCTAGTCTGTGATTTACAGCCTTCGAGCACAGTAGAAGCAGCAGCCGCTGCACCCCACCCCTGGGTGCCTGACACCGAGCCTGTAAAGGGGCAAAGTGGGGCCAGACTGAGGGTGGCCTATTTGTCCTGGGAGACCCGAAGGCCATAGGGAAGACCCTGGAGCTGACACACTCACTCTGTAGTGAAAAGTGTGTCAGGAGGTCACAGTAGCCGAAGTGACCTGATTCTCTAAATTAAAAACTAATTTCATTTTGTTTATTTATTTGTGTATGGATACATGGGTGCTCCACATACACAATGTCTTGGTTCTCTCCACCATGCAGGTCATCAGGCTTAGAAGTAGGCATCTTTACCCCCTGAGTCACCTCTGCCCACCAATGGTGATTTCTGTTTTCTTGCTCAGCACCAAGGGAAGAAGGAGGGAAGAGGGAGGAAGGAGGAAGAGGGAGGAGGGAGGAAGGACGGAGGACGGAGGAAGGATGGAGGAGGTTGGAGGTAGGAGGGAAGAAGGAGGGAGGAGGTTGGAGGGAGGAGGGAGGAGGAAGGAGGGAGGAGGTAGTTGGTCTCCCTCATTCTTCTCACAATGGGGCTCCATGGAGAGACAGCAGCACTGTCTTCTGCTCCACCCCCACCCAGAAACGGGTGAGTGAAAAACAGAGGGAGGAAGGGAGGTAGAGAGAGGCTACCTACAGAAACCCAGAAAGGCTTCCTGGAAGAGGACAAAGGCAAGGTTAAGGGAGTGAGATCTGAAACAGGGTCTGGGAATGTTCTGAAGAAACACAAGTAGGGACTGTGGGAGAGGCCATAGGAGGGCCGATTCCAAGCTAAGGTCGGCTCCGACACCAGACTCAGGCAGGCACTTGGACACAAACTGTGAGAGTCACAGTAGCTTTCTTAGTCTTAGTCGGGGTTTCATTGTTGTGAAGAGACACATGGTGGGAAGCATGGCAGTGTGCAGGCAGGCATGGTGCTGGAGGAGCTGAGAGCTCTGTCTACATCTTGATCCGAAGGCAGCAGAAGGAACGAACCGAGATCCACAAAGGTTGGAGACTGAGCCTAGGAGAGACCTCAAAGCCCGCCCCCACAGTGACACACTTCCTCTAACAAGGCCACACCCACCCCAACAAGGCCACACCTCCTAATAGTACCACTCCCTATGGGCCAATCATTCAAACACATAAGTCTATGGGGGCCAAACCTATTCAAACCACAACAGTTCCTAAGAAAAGGTATCTTAAGACTCGAGGGGCGGGAGCTAGGAGGTGGTCACTGGCAGACACAGGGGCTCCCATCTGATTGCTTGGGACTAGAGCTTGAGCCTCATTCAGACTCATTCATTCACCGAGCTTGTAGATATCTCTGGAAGACTCTGAAAAGCGGGTAAGGCCACTGCTGGACAGCTCAGTACTGATGCGTGGTTGAGACTCTTTGAAAGACTCTCAGAGGTTGTGGAGCAAAAGTGAGAGAGGCAAGTCCAGGAGGAGGCCATTGCATGACAACCAGACCCACCAGATACCCAGCGTGGACCAGGAGAAAGGATGAATCAGGGAGAAATGGCAGGATTAGGAGAATGAAAGGAAGCTGTGTGTGAATCTCACTTTACAGAGGTGGAAACTAAAGTCCAGAGTCACACAGCTTGGAAGCTCCGAGATGTAACCCATGTCTACCTGGATCTGAGCCCACTTTCCTGACTCACTGCCCCCTCTTCCAAGAGGACTTTGGTCTCACTGGGTGTGCCAGGCTCCTAAAGGGGCTTTTCCAGACTGTGTCATATAAAACTGAGTGCTTCACACACATGGTGGCTGCGAAGCTGCTCACCGTGTTGGACACCTGAAAATGGAGTCCTTGGCACTCCTTAATGCAGGCCTCTCCTCAGCAGCACTGCCATTTTAGACCAAATAATTCTCACCATGTGCGTGTGCATCTTGATGGGCACCGTATCTCTCTTTCCACGAGGGTTCTGGGTATCAAATACAGGTCCTCAATAAGGACCATCTTGCTGGTCCCCAGATTTCTTCTTTCATAAATAATCCCTGAAGAATTTGTTCTGTCACCCGTCTGGAAAGGCCTAGTAGATTAGATGGTCGGTACTAGGAAGCTCTGAGCAAAAGTCCAGTGCCCTTGGGAGTCTCCAGTTGTGGTAGAATTATTTGGGCCTAAAAACACAGACCTCATGTCTTTGAGGTCCTGATTCTCTATGTGTGTGTGTGTCAGGCCTGGCACCTGCGTGTACTAACACTTAACACACAACGTAGACAGTATTCAAGGCTAACTAGTCAAGATTTCTCCGTTCCCCCCTAAGATTTAGGGCCGAAGTTCCACTGTGCAGTTCCACAGATAGCCGCCAGGTGGCGATCGTCAGCCACAGTTCTCACAAAGGAACCCCGGGAGCGCTTGTGCCTTCTTTGGTAGTGGCTTGTTCTAGAGAGACAGCATTTCACATCCTGGTTCCTCCTTGTCATGCGTAGACTCCACAGCGGTGTGATTATCCCTCGCTCCTTGTTGCTCTCTGCTGTCAAGCCTTTCAGCAGCCAAACGCTGGGAGCTACCAACGAAACCAGTACTAGTTACCGCTGTGTCTGGAATGGTTGAATTATCAGCTCCAAAAGGGACTGCAGAAGGTTGGGCACTGAGTCTCAAATTAAAAAAAAAAAAAAATGGTGTGATCTTGAACAAGCTCCCTAAGCTGCTTATAACACAGATGTTTGGTACAAGCCTGTATCACTGTTTAGTTTTACACAGGTCAAGCAGAGGCTGGGTGAGGGCAAGCGGCTTACCCAAGTCACACAGGGAGAGAGTGCTGGATGAGTGCCTCACTTCCTGTTTCCTGACCCTCAACCTACCAAATGTTTGTATGTGAGGAGTGAGCGTTTGGGTGGAGGTCAGAAGTGAACTTCAGGTGTTGTTCCTCAGAAGCTGTTAATCATGATTTTTGTCTGTTCGTTTGTTGTGTGTGTGTGCATGTTTTTATGTGTGTGGGAGCATGTATGTGCCATGGTCTAAGTATGAGGTCAAAGGACTTCCTTGTCTCCCATCTTGTTTGGGACAGAGTCTCTCTTCCTTACTACTGCACATACCAGGTAGTGATCCTAAGATATCTCTGTTTCCCATCTCCCTTCAGTGGTGGCCTCTGAGTCCAGCCTCTACCTGAGTGCTAGAGCTCCACACGCAGGCTGTCGGGCCAGTACAACAGCATTTTGTGCACCATTTCCTCAGCCTCTGCCTCGCTTTTGAGATGGGACTGTTCCCTGTGACCAGATCTCACCAGTTTAGGCTCAGTTGACTGAGCAGTGAACCCCAGGAATCCTCCTGTGTGCCCCTCCCTAGGACTGAGATATAAGTACTGTTTTGATCTTTCCTTGGGTCTAGGCAGAACTCAAGTCCTCACACCGCCAAGGCAAGCATTTAATGGATGAAACTATTCCCCAGTCCTGCTCCTGTTCGATGTTCTGCTTTTGTTTCCCTGTAGGGAAATTCTAGAAGAAAAGGACAAATGGCTTTCCCTGCGGGGAGCTCTCGCTGCTGGCTGGCTCTGGAGGTGAGGATAAATGTCTGCCCTGAGCCATGGTCTTTGCTTCTGGGCAGCCAGATGGAGTCAGGCTGCAACATCAGAAGGAGAAGAACTGGTCCAGCATCGGCCCTCAGGGGGACCCGAGAGCCCAGAGATCAGCTACCCCACAGGGAGCAGCTCTGCAAAGGAAGTCAGGGCTCTAACACTTCACTACAAACTGGGATGGGGGCGACTCAGCACTCGGCTAAATAAAAGGGATTAAACGATACTATTTGGACGTGCTCCTGGCTCCCAGGGTCCCTGTGTACTTCTGTTAGCTATGGCCAAGAGTGTTGGAGAGAAGGTCAGCACGGGAGCCACCACTGCGAAGGAAGGATAATATTTACCTCCGCTGCTAATATTTACCTCTGCCGCTCACACTCAAATCAAGGTGTCTTGGCACAGGTGCCCTCATGGGGACACTGGCCCAAAGAGGGAGGCTCAGCCGTCCTCTGAAATGGATCTGCCACTTGCACCCTGCCCCCCTACCTCACCCCAAGCTTGGTCTCATTTGTTGTCTTCATTTTTAGACACATTCCAAACTTTTCAGCAAATTACAATGTTGCCAACTGGCCGTCTGGGGCCCAGGAGAGACTATTTATAGAACACTGGGATGCTGCCATCCTAGAGAGGCCTGGTAAGAAACTGGGCCAGTGCTGGGCCCAGGAGTTGCGTCCTGTGGCCTCGGGGAGAAAGAGGCTCCAGGAGCAGGGAGCCAAGCTGGGTCTGGGGTTTGGGGAACATCAGAGGCTGCCTCCTGCTGCTTCCGGGACTCCGAGAGACATCAGTACAGGCTAAGGTTAAGACTTGTAACAGGATCAGCTCTTGGTGGTGGGGGCTACGGTCCCATCTTGGTTCATTTTCCTCTCACATGTTCCTTGGAGGGTCAAGTCACCGTGGCCAGCCTTGATTTTCCCCTTCTATACAGAGGGTGGACGTAAGCTCCATGTGTCTCTAGCCACGTGTATGAGGCCCCAGTCACGGCTACCATGCAGCAGGTACATAATAAATGTGTTTGTCATCCCATCCTGCTCAGAGCTGGGCACTGTGGCATCCAAGAGGAAAGTAGAAACATATGTGGTCTTTTTTTTCTCCAGATACTCTGCTCCAGGCTGGGATCCAGGACACAGATGAGGTATGTCCCAGGGACGGTAGCAGGCTACACACAAACTGCTGGGTACAAACGCTCTAGCATCTGAAGGCCCTCCGTGGTTTCTTGAGGGACAAATGTGCAATGCTCCTTCACTCAAGAAAATGGCGCACACCAGAAATGCCAAGAGGCTTGCCCTAAGTCACACAGACAGCTGGGAAGGGGCTGGGGTTCCTGGCCCCTTTCCAAGGTTCAGCTCACCATTTTGATTGGCTCTCTCAATTCTGGGTCTGCCCCCTGCCTCACCATCCGTTAAGATCTCTCTTTTCAGTGCTTGCTTTTAATTCCAGCCCTTGGGAGGTGGAGGAAGGTGGATTTTTAAGTTCGAGGCCCGTCTGGTCTACAGAGTTTCAGAATGGCCAAGGCTAACCCTGTCTCAAACAAAGAAACAAACAAACAACAAACTTCCTCTGGACTGGAGAAATGGCTCAGTCAGTAAAGGCAGGTTCTGTGGAAGCCGGAGGTAACCTGAGCTCACTCCATGGAGCCACAGTGGAAGGGGACAGTTAACTCCATCATGTTGGTTTCTGACCTCCACCACAGTTGCACACACGGACAAACAACAACAAAAACCTAGACAATCTCTGGGCCCTACTGTCCTTATCCCAACAGGTCCTGCTGGGGACTGAGGCCACCTCAGCAGACAAGGCACAGAAGCCTCTCTGTCTTACTCTATGCCATTTTCTTTGTGGCTTGGTTCTCCTCATTTTCCATGAGCAGTAGGAATTGCTTTGGTCGAAGGGGAATTTTAAATGCCTAATTATTATTTTTAGTCATTTTTATCATTAAAATGAAATCCCCTTTGGCTGGGGATAGGCTCAGTTGGTAGGGGTCTTGACCAGAGAGCATGAGGGGTGTGTGAGATTCTGGGTTCGAGCCCCAGCAGCAGACTCAAAGGGATGAAGCATACGCCTGCAATCCCAGCACAGCAAGCAGACACCAGTGGATTAGAAGGTCCAGGTCACCCTCAGAGTTCGAGGCCCCGAGACCAGCCTGGGCTACATAAGACCCTATCTCAAAAACAAGGCAAACAGAAGCACAAAGTAAGATTTTCAAGTCTCTGAGTCCTAAGTTGTCCGGCCTTGAGGATGGGGCAGGGAAAGAGACAAGGAGAAGGTAAAGGGGGTACCCAGGGGACTTGAGGGACGGTCCCTCTGTCCCTTAGCACCCTGGACAGGGCTTTGCACATAGTCTGCCCTGTTTATTTTTATTTACTATTTGAGTCAGGGTCTCACTATGTGGTTTTAGCTGGCCTGGAATTCACAGAGATCTGACTCTCTCTGCCCCCGGGGGTTGATATGAAAGGCATGTGCCATCCTGTCCAGCCCTCATTGTTTTATTGTTTGAAACAGGGTCTTGCTATATAGCTTAGGTTAGCCTTGAACTCAAGATCCTCCTGCATCTGCCTCCCAAGTATGGGGAGGCTACAGATGTGTACCATCAAGTCCTGAAGTAAAGAACTCTAGATTGAAAGGTTTCACTTTAGCAGAGACATAGAACAAAGCGAAGGTGTAAGAATCGGGTGGAGGTGGGGTCCCGGTTGGCAGGAGTGAGGGTCTTCAGGAGCTGGGGAGAGGTAGCTAGTACCCGCAGCAGAGGCCTTTCAGAAGCAGCCAAGGACAAAGTGTCAGGGCTCTCAACCTAGCAAGAGGACCGGAGGAAGGGCTGGGAGATCAGAGTTGATGCTCAGGGAGGCTTCAAGCAGGTAAGATGAGTGGAGGCAGAGTTGGGGTGTCAGGGAGGTGGTGGGGAGGCCAGACAGTTCCCAGAGACGGGGAAGGGAAAGCAGGAAATGAAAAAGAACTGAAAGAAAGACCCTAGTCCGTGAGCTCAAATGTAGCTAACACTGGCTCTCTGGAAACAGATCCCAAACCTGGGAGCTTTGGCCAAACCTTTTCTCACACACTCTTGGCTTTTTCCTGGCAGCAATGGCTTCTTCTAAGAAAGTTCCAAGTCCTTCCCACAGGATCAGTCGATGTGCCCATTACCTTTACCCCGCCCCTTGCTGGCCCCTGCTCTGGCCACACACACGCTTCCTCAGGGTCTTTGCACTTGCTGTCTGCACTGCCAGAAATGCCCTGCTGAGAATAACTGGGCTAAAGGTCTGACTTAGTTTCTGGCTTCCGGATCTGTGCTTCCGGGGAGAGGCTCAGCCTTGGCGGGCAGTTCTTTCTGTAGCCACACTCATTTGAATCTTTGCCTGTCCAGGGCATCCATCCCTTCCTGCTATCACCCACCAACAGCGTGCACTTCAGATCAGTCTGCTAGTTAATACTCTTGTCTGCCCCACTTGGTCAGCTGAGACTAAGGCAATGCTGGGTAACAAACACCCCCGTGTTCAAAAGGCCGCAAACACCAAGCGTTCATTGGCTTTTCACCATGGCAAGTCCATGGATTGGTTAGTGCTTCAGGCTGGGTCTGGGTTTGGGTTCTAGTCTTGTGTCTCTGCACACTTTTTGGACCAGCTGGCCCCTGGCTTCTCAAGGGAACTGGTGGGAATCTCAAAGCCAAGGTTTAGGGGGCAGGATTAGGGAGACTACCCCGTATTACTAATATCCTAAATAGACTGCAATGTCTCTCGCAGCCATGTTTAATACAGATAGTCCACGTGGGTTCCACACTGTAGTGGAGGAGAGGAGAGGATAGGGTACAAGAAACTTCCCGAGGGATACGAGCAGTGCCATCCCCCGATAGAACACAACTGCCACGGGGATGGGCTGTACCCCAACTTTATTCCCCTCACCTAAAAGAGTTCTTGATTTTTGCCTAAGGTGTAATAATCAGTTGCTGAGTGCCCTTTCGGACTCTCCAATCATCATATTATAACCAGGGTTTTCCTTTCCTTCCAGCTCTGGACCTGGAACTCCCCTGCACCCACCAATCCATCTTGAACGCTGGCAAAATATGGGGGACTATCTCCCTTGCTCCCTTGAGATCTCAAGCTCCAAAGCCTCATGTCACCCTGCCCTCCTGTACTCCCACTCCCAGCACCACCACCCCCAGAAGCAGCCACTAGGGATCTTAGGGGCTCAAGCTTGACCTTGCTTTGCAACCTGACCACTGTGTTTCACTGCCCCCGCCTTTAGCCAAGTGCAGGGTCCTATTACAGGTGCCAGGGGTGACAATTACCTTGAGCCCTGGCTGTTGGGCTGGCCAGGCTGCACTAGAAAAGAGAGATGTGACTATGAAACACTGCCTCAGCCAGTGGTGAGAGTCGCAAAGGGTTTGTATTGTCATGTGGCCTTGACCTTAAAATACCTTGAGAAGAATGGCTTGGAAGGATGAGGAAAGTTGTGACACTTGCAACTTACAAGTGAATAGGTTCTGGAACTGATATGGTGTGGTCAGCTGTGCACATTGGCACATGGGGGAGAAGCTAAGGCCCTGGGGCAGAATGGTAGCAAGTATCTAGGAGACAGGATTGCTGGTGCTTGCATCCCTGCAACTTTCCCATACAATTGTAACTTCTAAATACGTTTAAACCCAAACCACAGCTCCAGAGACGGCTCAGTGAACAATGTGTAAGGACTGGAGGTCGGATCCTCAGCACCACATAAAGCCAGACTCAGTGTCGTGTCTCAGTGCTCTCACGACAAGAAGAGAAGCAGAGACAAAAGACTCCCTGGAAGCTGGCTGGTCAGCAGTGATGCAACACGGACAACAAACAGACCCTGTCTCAACCAGGGGAGAGGGCAATCACACGTGCTCGAGTGCACACACATCCCATACACGCACACCATACACACATCATAAGCACACACACTACACACACAAATTATACACACACACCACACACAGATACACACACACTCATCATGCACATGCACACTATACACACATACATCATACACATACATATACCATACATATACCATACGCACATATATATATATACACCATACACATATACATCACACACACACACATCATACACATGCCATATATATATATAAATGTATGTATGTATACCATATACACATAGACCATGCACACATATACACCATACACACAGCATACACATATCATACACACATACACCATACATACACATTATATACAATACAACACACAGCATACACATATTCACACCATACACACATACACCATATGCGTGCACACACACACACACACACACACACACAATACACACACAATTAAAAAAAAAACCTAACTGGTGGGTGAGACCCTTAAGAGTCCTCCGCTAGAAAAAGACCCACCACACAGAGTCTTCTGTATCCTGTCCCCTACCCAAGGACCAGGGCTTTGTTTACTAAACATCTTGGGACGAGTTCTCACCGCAAGGCAATTTGTGTTGACCGTGGTCTGTGGTGACACTAACACCTTCCAAGCTCACCACAGCCTTGGCAGGGGACGGGGTGGGGGCAGATACAGAGCTGTGGGGGCGGCAAAGGCAAGAGAGGCAGCAGGCAACGGGGTCACTGCTCTGGGCTGTCTTGTGACACTAGAGAGCCAGAGGCTTCCCAGAGCCTCAGGGCCTTCCGTTCCTGAAGCAAGCCCTCTGGCTAAACCTGTTTTAAGGTTTCAGACGGGGAAACAAAGGTGGCTTCCTCAAAGTTCAGGAGAGAGCACCCTTAGCCAGTCTGCTATGAGACAGAGTCCTTTAAATGAGTAGCTACTGCGCGCTTTTATTTGAAACCTCTTGGTTAAAATATCACCAGTAGCATGACTCTTAGAGCTGTCAGGTAAAAAAAAAAAAGCTGTGGCCTGAGATGCTGGGAGCCACACTTGGTTTTAGGGGTTAGGGCTTAGGCAATGAGGGTGTCTAAAGTGACACCCAACAAGCCGCTGAGGGCACAGCCGGGTCCTCTGGCTCCTGCAAGTCGGCCAAGACTTTACTTCCCTGTCTTCTAGGCCCTCCACCCTGTGCCCCTCCCCCACACTGTACCCTGGGCCTGGTCCTGAGCCGCATGCTCAGCCCCGCTCCCCTGAGACCAGGTTCCCATCACTGGGGTGGCTGGGGCAGCTGCCAGCCAAGAGTCTTAATTACTATAGGCTTGCAGGGATCTCGGCTAGTTCCCCACCCCCTACATTCCCATTTCTAAGTGGGAACTGGATGGGCCCACCCTGGGTAAAAGGGTGTCAGCAGGCACCTGTTCACCTCTTGCTGGGTTCCCAGGCCCCTAGAGCCCCTTGGAATAGTGACCGTTTGCCCTGCAAGCAGTGGGTGACCAGGTTTTTAATCTTGGAGACCCCTCAGATACCAGCTGGGAAGTGGGATATGTCAAAATGGGAGGGAGGGAGGGAGAGAGAGCCTGTCTGTGAATGTCAGAGCTCATTTCAACACAAAGGGGGTATCCTGCAGCAGCGCCCCATCCCTCTAACCTTCCCTGACCTCAAAGCCACTCTACAGCACGTAGGGGGAGCCACCAACATGCCCAGCCATAGATGCCTGAATCAGGCTGGAGAGTTAACTCAGGTACTGGCAAGTTGAGACGCTTCCTAGTTTGACTTTCATTCCCCCCCCCCTCCCCCAGACTTCTTCTCTGTCAGCAGCTGTCAGGCAAAGACCACCACTTAGCGGCTGAAAAACTAGGTCTTAGCCCTTCCGAGTAGAGATCAAAAGCCGTGGACTCTGCTATGTGGCCTCCGGGGCAAGTTGCTCTTCTCATGGCCTCTGTACTGGAGGCCAAGCTGACTCAGCACTTGCCGCATGCCCAGCGTGTGTTCTGGCCTTGAAATGCCTGATCTAACACAGGCTGTGATAATGACCCCGTGACCTTAATCTTCCCATTCCCAGTTGACCCAGGCGGCCTGGGAGGGAGATCTGGGGCAGGAGCTGAAGCTAGACCTCTCGTGTGGATCTTTCTCTCTAGGCTGCCACCATGTCTGAGTGATAACAAGAACCCCTACAGTCTAAAGTGACGCAGCAGGGGTCCTGAAGGCAGATTTCTCCTGCCTTCCCCTTTGCAGTCACCCCCTGACCACCTGTGGGTGGCTTGCCGATGTGCTGTGTGTACCCCAGGGCGAAGTCTCCGGCCTCAGGGTCTTTCTGTATGCAGCCTTGCAGGGTGCCGCCTCCGCTGAGAGCTCACCCTAGTGCACCTGGTGACCTCCTGGGAGTCAGTCTTGTCCTAGCTCCCCCACCAAAGCGCGCGCCTCCGGAGGGGTGGCGCCCTCTGCTGGGCTCGTTAAGGGCAGCATCTCTCAATTAAATATCTGAAATCCACAGTGCTCTGAAATTAAAAGACCTTTTTGAATGGGATGTGGCAGTCCATCCTCAGCTACAGACTGAGTTTCAGGTCAACTTGGACTACAGAGACCTTGTCTCTCAAAACAAAGCAAATAAACACCAACCCAAACGAAACCACATAAGGAAACAAAAAAAATTTTTTTTCTTTTTTTCGGAGCTGGGGACCGAACTCAGGGCCTTGTGCTCGCTAGGCAAGCGCTCTACCGCTGAGCTAAATCCCCAACCCACGGAAACAAAAATTTTGGAGGGCACAATATGTGCCACTCAAAAAGCTTCCGCTTTAAAAGCACTTTGGAAGGGGTTGGGGATTTAGCTCAGTGGTAGAGCACTTGCCTAGCAAGCGCAAGGCCCTGGGTTCGGTCCTCAGCTCCGGGAAAAAAAAAAGCACTTTGGAGTTTGGACTTTTAGATAAGAGATGGCAGTCAGTAAAATGTCATGCAAAAAAAAAAAAAAAAAGTAAATCAGAAAAGCTGTCACTTCAAAGTGCTTCTGGACCCTGGTTCTTTGGGCAAAGGATGCCCCTCATGTGTTCTGTGTAGACTTGCTTCATGGATAGATGAATGAAGCTGTGATAACAGTCGCCCACCCCCAGTTAAAACCAAACCCCTTAAAACCAAACACCAAGTATGGGGCTTCATTGCTAGAGTACTTACCTAGCATACACAAAGACCTGGGCTCTGTTCCTAGCCCTGAATAGACCTATAATCCCAGCTGTTGGGATGTGGAGTCAGGAGAATCAGTTCAAGACCACCCCTAACTACCTAGAGAGTTTGAAGCCAGTTTGTCCTATGTGAGACTCTGTCCAAAGATACACCCATTTTACAGACTAATAAATAGAGTCACAGAAAGTCACTAATTGCTCCAGATCCGATTCTCACTTTAAATTTCAGGCACTATAGGCTCCAAAGTGCTCTTTGACTCAATGGTAGGTGGACAGAGGTTTTCAGGGCACTGACATCCTAAGCTCTCCCCCTGCCCCCTGCCCCTCCAGGCACAGTTGGGCCATCTTCTGCCTCTTGCTGTGGCCAAGGGAGCAACCCTGGGGTCTCACAGAATCCTTCAGGCCAGAGACCCAGATCTTTTCCCTCTCAGGGGATGTGACCTCAAACTTCAAGCAAATACTTGAAAATAAAAACCAAATTAAAAAAACAAAACCAACCTTTCCTCTCTTAAAAATATTGTGAGCCAGGGAAGCAATCTGCCTCAACAGTGCATTTTATTATGAGATAGAATCCAAACAGGACTGGTTTGGGCTCTGAACACCTCCACACATTGTTTGGGGAATTAAGGGATCAGTCGTATTGGTAATTATGGTTTAGCATTCAATTACCCCTCCAGTTAAAAACCGTTAAATTGTCTGTGACAGGGCTTAAATTTAGCCCAGTCTCATGTCCTATGAAGACTTCACGAGTCAATACAAGCCATCCGGAAACCACAAGGTCCCTGTGCCAGGTGGTAATGACCAGTTGGGATGAGGTTTTTTATCTGGGACATCGGGACAAGGGACAAGCTGACCTACAGGGCATTTATGTTGGGGGTGGGCATCCTAGAGCACACAGTTCCTAGAGCCTGCTTGGCCTGGCTGGCCCTGAACCCAAGCCTCCAGAGGCATCCAGGAAAATGCTGAGAGTCCAGCTATTGGGTGACAGCTGACCTGGAGCCTCAACAAGGGGAAGTGGCTCTGGGGTCATAAGTGACATGTGAGACTTGGGGACACTGCCATTGAACACTTCTGTGCCTGACTTCTTGCTCTGCCATTTAGTGAGTGACCTGAGGAAGGATACTCGGTGTCTACTTATTCATCTGTCTGGCTGTCTGTCTGTCTCTATATCTATTATCTCTCTATTTCTATTATCTATGTATCTTTCTCTATAGCTACATATCTATCTAATCTACCATCTATCTATCATCTATCTATCTATCTATCTATCTATCATGTATGTATGAGTATCTATCATCATCTTCTATCATCTATCTATCATCTATCTAGCTATCATTTATCTATCATCTATCTCTGAATTTATCATCTATGCATCTGCCTTTGTATCTATCAATCATCTATCTCTATATCTATCTATCATCTATCTGTCTCTATCTATCTATCACCTATCGGCACTCACCTCACTTCCTGTTTTTCACAAGGTCTCACTGAGCTGTCCAGGGAGACTGCGCTTGTCACTACTGTGCCTCGGCACCCGCAGGCCCTGGGATTATAATCTGTGATACCCAGCCTGGCTCATTTAACGTCTCCCAGCCTCTGTCTCCTCCTCTGTTAGATGGCGACACCACATGCCTCACATATGTGTTATTCTCCGTGAAGACAACAGAATGGGGGCAGTGAAGGCAGACAGATGTCTGTGGTACCCATGAAGCACATCTGTCTGGATGGTGCTGGTGAACCCATCAGGCAGAGTTCTGTATGAAGAGAGTGTGGGAATGGCAGCTGCAGATCCCTGCTCTAACCAACGGAAAAGAATTGCTCTAGCAGGGAGGAGTAGATGAGTCTTAGTGGGCACCCACAGGCCTGGGTTGCTCTGTTCATCCTGGTCTCCAGGCACCTCTTAGAGCAAACAAGCTCCCAGTGACATTCCCAGCCAGATCCCTTGGCCTCAGGACCTGATGTAGTCACAGCCTGCCTTGTCACTTCCATGAGACAGACAGAGGAAAGCCTACCCAAAGGGCATACACTAGGATTTCCTATGTTTCCAAAATGAGGGTGTAACTCAGTTGGCACAGTGCTTGTCTACCATGCATGAAGCTCTGGTCTCCATGATGCATGACTTGAAGCATAAGGGTGGTGACACTCCTGTAATACTGGCACTGGGAGGTGCAGGTAGGAAGGTCAGAAGTTCAAAGTCATCCTCGCCTATATAATAAATTTGGGTCTAGCCTGAGCTACATGAGACCTCTCAAATAATGAATGAATGAATGAATGAATGAATGAATGAATGAATAAATAAATAGTGATTGGCAAGAAGTTGGGGAGCTGGGAGATGGATTCTGGGTGCTTCATCCTGGGTGCATGATTTTTATTACCCCTGTGTCAAGACAAGGTGACCAAAGGTCATTTCCGACAAGCACTTTCTGAAATCCACACAGCCATTAAGACACAGAGCTAAGATTCAAGTCCATCTGTCTCAGCCTCGGCTTTTCTAGGGTAGGGACAGGCAACAGCATCAGGGGTTGCAAGCTCCCAACTCCAGGGCCAGCAGACAAAGCAAGGAGTACGTCACTGGTAGTTCTAACAGTACCAATGCACAAGGTAGGAGTAGGGGGGTTGTGATCCTGAACTGAGAAGCTACCATGCTCTCTGAGGCTGGGGACAGGCTTCTGTTCTCTCTCCGATAGAATCATGGCCCCCTCCCCCTCTCTAAAGCATTCCACATTCTTTGAACCGGATCCAAATTCCACTTTATCTAAGAAGCCTTCCTGAGTCCCCATCCGGGTCCAGGCTTCTCCTTCCTGTGAGCCAGTCTCTGTTGTCCTGACCCTGGCTGGGCTCTGTTTTCCTTAGCACCTCTAGGGCACAGGGCTGGTCCAGGGGACAGTTTCAGGGTGGTTGCTAAAACCACCTTTCACCTTCACAAACGGCTGCGAGTGGGGCTGTGTTTTAGTTTGGGTGCTCACCACGTGCTCCACACTGACCCTTAGCTCCTCCCCTTATTCCCCAGGGATCAATCTCCTGTGGGAGAGGAGGACTTTGGGCATCAAGACTATCATAGCTCGCTGTAAGACAGCTTAGTGCTGAATGGAGGTCACCGTCCTGGGGATGAAGGGGAGCAAGAGGCAGACAAGGAAGCCTGCAGGATTCGAGGCTCAAGGGGACAATAAAGACCAGGGGAGCAGGAGGTGCCTTCTTCTCCTCCTCTTCCTCCTCCCTCTGGTTTATTGAAACACTGTTTCTCTGTATAGATCTGGTTGGCTAACTGTCCTAGAACAGTGGACCAGGCGAGCCTCAAACTCACAGAGATCAACATACCTCTGTCTTTCAAGTGCTGGGATTAAAGGTGTGTGACATCATCATCCAGCCTCTCTCTTCTTTGGTTCAAGTCCTGAATCTATTAACTTACTAGCTGTGGGGTCTTGGGCAAGTTACTTAACTCCTCTGGTCTTTTCAAATTCTCCAAATAGGGGTTGGGGATTTAGCTCAGTGGTAGAGCGCTTGCCTAGCAACCACAAGGCCCTGGGTTCGGTCCCCAGCTCCAAAAAAAATAGTGCTTGGAATCAGGTCTGGTAGTGTACACTTGTAATCCCAGCGCTCAGGAGGCAGAGGCAGGTGGATCTCTGAGTTTGAGGCCAGCCTGACCTACAGAGCAAGTTCCAGGACAGCCAGAGCTACACAGAAAAACTCTTGTCTCAAAAAAGGCCAGGAGAAGGAGGGAGAGGAAAAGGAGGAAGAAGAGGAAGAGGAGGAGGAGGAAGAGGAGGAAGATGAGGAAGAGGAGGAGGAGGAGGAGGAAGATGAGGAAGAGGAGGAGGAGGAGGAGGAGGAAGAGGAGGAGGAGAAGAAGAAGAAGAAGAAGAAGAAGAAGAAGAAGAAGAAGAAGAAGAAGAAGAAGAAGAAGAAGAAGAAGAAGAAGAAGAAGAAGAAGAAGAAGAAGAAGAAATCTAGCAGGCCTTTGGACAAGAGCAGTAGTCATGGTTGGAGCATGCTTCAGCAGACTAACAACTTATGGGAGCATTTCTCATTCAAACCACCACACTGGGTAGTTTATAAAGAGTTTATTGTTGTTGTTGTTGTTCATTTGTTTCTAGATAGAGTCTGGTGTACCCCAGGCTAGCCTTGATCTGGTGGTCAACATGTAGTCGAGGGTGACTTTGAACTTCTGATTCTCTTGCCTACCTGTCAAGGGCTAGGATTATGGGTGTGGGCCGCCACCCCTGATTAAGGAAGTGGTTTGTTTTGGTGGTTCTGGTGGTCTGAGACCACAGCAGAAAGGAAGAAAAGCATAACACACCATTATTGGGGTAACCGACCCACTCTCTGGGGAACTACATGAACCACCTTCACGGTGGTGCGCTCCCCATACCCTGCACTAGGTCCCATATCCTCTCAGTTCAGGACAATCCTCACCATGCTTTTGGCCACGCCTAGCCCCAGTGGCCTGGATGCTAATACTGGTTTGAGCTTGTGCCCTCACGTGCAATGCCTCTGCCTGGCAGTCCACTTCCTTCCAACCGTGCCCAACTAGGAGTCAGCCCTCTGTACCTCTTTGGCAGATCTCCAGCCATGGCTCTGAGCCCCTGTAATTCAGCTCCAACCACACTGAGGAGTAGGCAGGCTGCTGTCTGAATAAGTCCAAGGACTAAGCCTGGCAAAGATCAGGTGT
Organism: Rattus norvegicus; assembly: GCF_021556685.1. Lineage (NCBI taxonomy): Eukaryota > Metazoa > Chordata > Mammalia > Rodentia > Muridae > Rattus > Rattus norvegicus. The sequence continues at coordinate 93,175,740 of NC_141543.1, forward strand.
CCTATAAGTGACAGACGGAGCTGGAATCCCTTTTTGTCATCCAGATCCCCAATCTGGTCTGGTACCAGTACCTTGGGTACCACCTGGCACTCAGTGGTTGGTTGCATGCTGGGTCATTCTTAGACACTTGTCATCCCAGATCTTCAGCATCCTTGACCAGGGTTGGGGGAGGCTCCCTTGTTGAGTCAGGCTTTGAGGCAGGGGGCAGTCAGAGCTCCCCAGATAGAAGCTAGAGAGGCCTTAGTCTCCCACCAGCATCTAGAGTCGGACATGTGATCCAGGTTGACCAATTAAATGTTCTCTCACTCTGCCCAGAGCTCATGTTAGGCAGGGATCTGGTGACAGGGGTTGTTAAGGGGCTGTGCCTGGGAAGCCCCACCCCCATGAGGGGAGAAGATGAATGGTTTTGTCACTGCCCCCGCACCCCCCACATACCCGTGCCCGAAGACCATGCCATCAACACCTTGCCTTGCCACCAAGAGCCTGGTCAGGAGCAGGAAGGGCTGATGGGACCCAGCGGTTGGTGGATAGGTATTTCTGAGGATGTGCTGACAAGGAAGGCTCTGGGCCAAGCACATGGTATTCAAATGATGTGAAAGATACAGGCGATACTGGCGGTCTACTGGCGAGACACAGCCAAGTGTGTGAATCAGCATCCAACCTTTTGACATTGCAACATGATGCCCTCATCTACAACGTCCATTGTTTAAGAACCACACAACTGAGTTGCAAAATTGTAAGCCCTCAAATCTCATAATGGTTGTGTGCACATACGTATGTCTATGGGTGTGCACATACGTATGTCTATGAGTGCGCACGTGTGCATTTGTGTGGAGGCCAGAGGTCAACATCAGCTATTTTTTGAGGTCATTTCTTCGCCATTCAAACAGGCTTTCCCTTTGAACCTGGAACTGACTGACTGGCTCTACCAGTGAGCTCTACCTGTCTCTGCCTCCCAGTGCTGGGGTTACTGGTGAGAGCCACCATGTGGGGTTTTCAGTGGGTGCAAGAGCTCAGAACTTGGATCTTCATGCCCATGGCAGGCAGGCACTGAGCCTTCTCCCCAGCCCCCAAATTCATGTTTTACTTACGTTTACAGTTTGTGTCGAATGGCATTCATGGCTGTCCCTTGGCTTTATGTGTCCAATCATTGTGATATTTACGGGCACCTGGAGGAAGTGACAGTATCCATCGAATAGGGCCATAACAAGAACTCATATTAAAATGGAAGCATCAGGGCTGGAGAGATGGCTCAGCGGGTAAGAGCCCTGACTGCTCTTCCGGAGGTCGCGAGTTCAAATCCCAGCAACCACACGGTGGCTCACAACCATCTGTAACGGGATCTGATGCCTGCCCTCTTCTGGTGTGTCTAAGACAGCTACAGGGTACTCAGATATATTAAATAAATGAATAAATAAATCTTTAATTTATTATTCAAATCAATGGAAGCATCCAGGTGTCATTTTAGATTTAAGCTTGAGCGAAGGAGGCTGAGGTGAGAGGGAAGCCCAGTTACTGTTATGGCAGACTGGGAAGGCCTGTGAACCAATGTAGGAAGGATTTAATCCAAGAGCAAGCACCTGGATCCCTGGGGTTACATCCCTCCTCATCCGGCAGGGACCCTGTGTACATGTTGCTAATGTAGATTGTTCCTCCGTACATGAGCTTTTTTTTTAAAAAGATTTATTTATTTATTTATTTATTTATTTATTTATTTATTTATTTATTTATTTTATATACATGAGTACACTGTCGCTGTCTTCAGACGCACCAGAAGAGGGCATCGGATCCCATTACAGATGGCTGTGAGCCACCATGTGGTTGCTGGGAGCTGAACTCAGGACCTCTGGAAGAGCAGTCAGTGCTCTTAACCGCTGAGCCATCTCTCCAGCCCCCTCCCCCTTAAAGATTTATTTATTTATTTTATGCATGTGGGCTTTATCCATAGGTAGGCTGCAGAACCCAAGGAAGAAGCCATAGGAGCCATGCATTAGAGAGGCTTCAGGCTTCAGCAGGGAGCCCTGCCCTCTTCTTGGCCATGAACTTTATCTAGGGGACCTGGAGGTATAAGCAGTTGTACTTTGGATGATGTATTTAGTGTATATATATGTATATATATACACATACATACATATATACATACATACATATATTTATATATGGGTGTGCATGTGTGTATACATATATGTTTATATATTATATGCATATATGTATATATGCATATATGTATATATTTGTGTGTCTGTATGTACATAGAATATATTATATGAAATATATGAATATCACATGTATGTTAAATATGTGTGCATCCATCTATTAGTGCATATATGGAATACATACATTCATTATGTCAGTTATGTTTCTCTCAAGATCTCTAATACAGAAGAGGTAATTGTGCCATAGCCTCCAACCACATGGAGCCCCAAAGCTCCAGGAAACAGGCTGCTCTGCTGGAGATAGGAGCCCCAACATGCAACTTATCCCAGCCATCTTCAATGCCCCATGCTGTCTTCCTTCTGCTATTGGATTCAAGTCTTTCCCAACTAAGGCCTGACGTCCCTATCCAGCTCTCAGAGTCCCTTCTGCAAGAGTTGCCTCTGTTCTGCTTCTCCACAGTGCAGCTGTGACAGGAGAACATGGGGACATAAATGAGACTCTGTCAAGGGCTTTGGACCCTTGGGATGGTGATGGCCAAGTCATAAAGTTGGGAGTCATGTCCTCAAGTGGCTCATTAGTAGAAATGAATACAGAGGAGAAAGCAATTCTGCCTTCCCTTTAACTGTACTCTAAAAGGTTCTTTCTTCCTACAGTGTTGCCAGGAATACACACACACACACACACACACACACACACACACACACACACGGAATCCATGATGTCAATCAGTTAATACACAATAACTATGGGAGGAAGGACAACAGCAAATTGGATGGTGGCTGCGCATAGAGAGCTTCCATCTAGGCTTCAGCTCCATCTGCATAAAATACAGGCAGTTTGTGGGGCTCGGTGCCACACCCCATTAATCCCAGCACTCAGGAGGCAAAAGCAGATGGAGCTCTGTGAGTTCGAAGCCAGCCTGGTCTACAGAGTGAGTTCTAGGACAGTCATAGCTGTAGAGAGAGACACTGCTTCAAGCAAACACCCAAACTAACAAACAAAATTACAGGTGGTTCCACCAGAACCCAGAAGTGTTGCTCAGAGTTGGCTCTGCATCACAGAAACGACAAAGATGGCAAGACATCCAAGGTGCACACTAGTCCTGTTTTGCTCTGAAGCTGGCTTAGCAAACCGTGAGATTTAAGAGACCAGCTCTTAGGCATCCCAGGATTCTGAGGTGTAGACAGGAAGATGGAAAGTAGGAAGTGATGGGTCTATACTCCTGATGGTAACAAGAGAGAACCTGGGAGATGGAGTCCAAACTCCAAGTGGCTCATGCTTCTGGAAAGTTCCTGTGTTTTTCCCAACCTTCCAGTCCATTTTTAGCTAAGCCTCTACTGTGTACCACTTGGAGCTTTGGGAGGCACCTGATCCCCTTGTCCCCAAGGCCGTGTGTGTGTGTGTGTGTGTGTGTGTGTGTGTGTGTGTGTGTGTGTGTGTGTGTATGTATGTATGTATGTATGTATAAGGAAACACTCTATACACATTGGTTTCTCTAGAAACCATAGAAACACTCTAGAACATTTCGTTTAAGACAGTAAATTATCAGACACGAACCCTTTGGAAAGCAATTTGGTCACAATACCAAGTGTCATAAAAATGTTCCCAACCTTTGGCCTTGTCATCTTCCTCCTGGGAATTAATCTCAAGGAAATAATTCACAAGGAAGACAGAACAATTTTGGTATCTACAGAGACATTTATTGGGGTGTTATTTATGATGGGGAAAAACCAGAGATGCCTTCCCCTACTCAATTTATAGATATGGACCTATCTATAAATTATGATGCATTCATTCGAATGAAACCCTACCCAAAGGTAGATCAAGAATTGTTAGGGGTAGGGGATTTAGCTCAGTGGTAGAGCGCTTGCCTAGGAAGCGCAAGGCCCTGGGTTCAGTCCCCAGCTCCGGAAAAAAAAGAACCAAAAAAAAAAAAAAAAAAAAAAAAAAAAAGAATTGTCTAGCGATGACACAGGGTGTTCAGAGCTCTGGGGAATATGGCTCATGGTATGATGGTAGAGTGCTTTCCTAGCATGCACAAGGCCTGAGTTGGAGGCCCAGCACCACACAATCTTGGCACAGTGATGGATACTTCCAATCCAGCATTTCGGAACAGGGGGAGTGGATGTTCAAGGTCATGCTTGGCTCCACAGAGTCTGAGGTCAGCCTAGGCTACGGGAGACTCTGTCTCAAAAGAAAAAGGGAAAAGGAAGGTGTTCTGAAAAAAAGAAAGTCAGATCTAGTCACGGAAGAGGAGCGGGAAGGTGGTAAGAGTCAGAGGTCAGAGAGGACCAGAGCAATCAATGTCTTTTGGACATGACAGGACCCCAACACACATGACCTCACAGCAGGCAGAGTTGCCTGCAAGAGACCAGGTACAAGATCAAGCCAGTAGATATTCTAGCCCTACGTGGGAGGGGTTCACGAGTCCCCAACCCTCCCTGAGGAATTATGGGCAGCTGCCAGCTTCTGCAGGAGGACGAGTCCGTTTTCTTTAAGGATGTCACTCTAGATAGGTTGACCACTCTTCAATGGATGACCCCACTCCCAGAAATATGTGGGCGGCGCAAATTGGAATCGATTGGTTATCAATTAAAAAAAAAAAGACAAAGTTTCAGGTAGTAGGGAGATAGGGATGGATCTGGGAGGCATTGAGGGGAAGGAGTTGGAATGAATATGCTCAAAATACAATATAAATTTCTCAAAGAATTAATAAAAATATTAATTTATTTATTTCAAATTCCAGGCTCAGAATTCTGTATGCTTTGTGATAGTTGCAATACTGACAAATGTATATATGTATGCTTGTGTGTGTGTAGTGTGTGTGTGTGTGTGTGTGTGTGTGCATAAATGTATATGTAGATGTATGCTTGCGTAGGGAAGAGATGTCAAAATGTCGTTTAAATGTTCTAGTGTCCTAACAGTGAGACTCCACTCTGTAAAACTGTCACCTGTCCCCAGGAGATGATGACTTTCTTTGTTGCCTCCCGGATCCCGCCTGGCTTCGTCCCCACCCCGACCCCAGAGGAGCCTCTTGGGGACCCATGCCAGCAACTCCCACTCTCTCCGAACCTTTGGTGGCAGACAGAGCCCGAGGCACGTTTTCATGCTCATAATTCAAATTGCCTGTTGAAGTCGGTCAAATGAAAAAATAGCCGCGCCGGGCGGTCGCGGCCGGGCGCCGGGCAGGGGAGCCGGAGCCCAGCGCTGGCCGCGGCCTGGGTCCTGAGCTCATTTCCTGGGCCGCGCGCCGGGCTATTTCAGCCTGGCGCTGGGCAAACGCGACAATTGACTGCGGCCCACGGGGGCCCAAATTACAATCGGATCCCACACAAATAGCCGCCAGGCTTGGCCTGCGGGGGCCGGAGAAGGAGCTGGGTGCCACACTGGGTAGAGTTGGGGAGGGCGGGGAGGGGGTCGCGCGGGTCCTCCTCGCTTGTTAGGGACACAGGCTCAGTCCTCCTGGCACCCTATGGGGACTGTTTGGATTCCTCCTCCGCCCCAGCACCTCCCGGTGCAATGCTGAAAACCTTACCCGTGGATTCTCCCTGATTAACACTTGGCCATGGCTTATCCTTGGCATTTTGGAAGAAACAGCTCCATTCCATTCCCCCTTCTTTAAGTCATGTCTGATTGATTATTCAGAACCTTCCCTCGTCTCTGTGGAAGAGTTGTCAAAATCCTTAGCTTGTTGGACAAAGCTATCAGGATCCTAACCTAGCTCGTCCTGACACACGCCCAGCTCAGACACCCCTAGCTACCCCGCCATCTTCACGGCTTCATCCCTGCCTTCTCCAGATGACCCTTCTTTTCTCCACCTAGTAAACTCCTTCTGCGAGAAGCTCCCTGTCACCTCCTCAGGTGACCCTCCCTGACTTCTGACCCTTGCCTTTTTACTTCCTAGCACCAGCACCAATAAGGGGGTTTCTCCCATGTCTCATTATCCACGGACATGTGTAAACTCCCTCGTGCCAGTGCTCGCAAAACGTCCGCTCCTCTCTCTAGAAGAGTCTTACTTCTCTGACCCCTTGACTTACTTAGCCTTGGGGGCCAGTGTGACTTGCTATAGCCAATGTGAGTCCTCATCCTGTGTGAATTCCTCTTAGAATGTCCAGTGCTAAGGATGGTTCGTCAAGTCTCATCTCTTTTTCCTCTGCTGTAAACCACAAACATCCCATGAGCCCCACCCAGGAGCGGAACCTGTAGAGCCAGGCAGGGGCCAACAGACACACAGTAAACTTGACTTTAGTTCTTGGGCCCCTGAGACCGGAACTCACTGGACCAACTCGAGCATCATGAACCAGCCAATCGTGGCTTTTCCAGCCTCTGCCTCTAGGCACTGTCTCCCCAGGCCCAAGAGCATCCCTTGAGAGTCGACGTGTATTACATTAACTGGGAGTCTATTAAGCGCTAACTGTGCCCCAGACTCTGCTGTGTCACGACAAACACTGCCCATTTCATCTGGTGCTGCGGTTGGTCGCTACCCTTCCGTAGAGTTCAAGAGGAAAGGGGCTCACGTGGTCTTATGAGGCTTGCCTGAGATCGAAGTTGTAAGAATGGATTCCCACCGGCATGGCTAAACAGCCTTCCCAAAATCCGTGGGCATGACGTCTGGGCATGGTGTGGGGCTGCCGGGCACAGCCTCGTGCGATCCGTGCGTGGGAGTGACAGCCAGGATTTTAATTTGCCCATGCACCGTGCTTAGAGCTGACTTTCCTGGCCTCTCCAACCCCTCCTGGTTTGCTAATGACAAGCAATGGACATTTATTAATTAAACCGCCCACAGAGGCCAGTGGTAAAACCGAAGGCCACATGCAGCGGAGGCTTTCAAAGCATTCCTACTGATCGTGCCTGGGGCCCAGCCCAGAGAGCCACCAGGGCAGCCTTGGGTTAGTGCAAGGGTCTTCCCAGGACCTGTCTACTACTCTGAATTCTGACTAATGAAAACCATCTCTGCAGCCATGGGATAATTAAACTGCCTGCATTTCTTTAAAAAAAAAAAAAAAAAAGTCAAAGATCGTTCCTCTAGGGACATTCCCACAAGCTGCAGAAGGACTTGGGAGTTTTGAGCTCTCAGCTAGGACTGAGGGATTTTGAAGTTGGCCTTGACAGGAGATTTGAGGGGGAGGAGAGTCTGGGTGGGTGGGTAGGAAATGCCTTGTAATTAAATTTATCACAGGTCTGCTCAGCTTGAAGCATGGACACCTGTTTCCTCAGGACCGAAGTGAGCAGAGACAAAAACAGATCCTCAAGGCCCGTTTGTTATGTTTATGTTACCTGTTCATTCACTGAAATATCCTAGCTGCCTAAAATAGCCGGGCACACAGTGGGTGTTGGATACACACATTAGGTGCTCTATACACAGGGCAGGTGTTCAAAACACATAGTAATTATTTAATATACAATAGGGGGTTCAATATAGATAATAAATATTCTATAAGTACTCACTGATTAGCCAGGGACGCTTGGTATCTTCCGTTTGTTTTTGTCTATTTGCTTGCTTTTTAAACGTACAGCTTCGGCTGGCCTTGAACTCAACAGAGTCCCCCCTCCATCTGTCTCCCAAGTGCTGGGATTATAGGCACGTGCCACCATATCAGGTTTATGCCATGCTGAGGATTGAACTCAGGGCCTCATGAATACCAAGCAAGCACTCAGCCAGCTCCGCCATGTGCGCTTAATTCCTAGCCTGGAAGGTGATTGTTTCTGTTTTTGCTACAAGATTGCAAATAGGTTGCTGAATAGGCCAGGATCTACTCCACTGAAGTCCCCAGGACAATCTATCCCGCTCCTAGGCTGTCTAGCCGGTTTCTTTCTCTCTCTCTCTCTCTCTTTCTTTCTTTCTTTCTTTCTTTCTTCCTTCCTTCCTTCCTTCCTTCCTTTCTTTCTTTCTTTCTTTGTTTTTCTTTCTTTTTTCTTTAATTTTTGTCAACTTGTCTTCTGAAGGGCTTGAGGCAAACTACACTTCAGGGCTATGCCCCACTGGGTTATGTCCGGCATGTTCTTCCTGCATGAACTCTGGCTATACCTTAAATTCCAGCTGTGACGTCATGAAGCCCGAGGGACCTCACACAGAAAGGCTGTACATCTGTCAGTCAGCTCCTGACAGAACAGAAACAAGAAATAAACGATCTGCAATCTCTCTCTCTCTCTCTCTCTCTCTCTCTCTGTGTCGGATATATAAATTCTCTTCCTGGTGTCTCTCTGAGACCCCATTTTGCCCAGCTGCACAAACTCTAGTTAATTGCAACCAAACTCAGTAACTGCAGATGTGAACGTGAGCTCTTCTGGATTTTCTCATCTTTCTTCTCAGAGCAACTCTGGAGTTTCAGGTCCTTCTAGGCACAGGGGAAGGAGCTGAAAGAGGAGGTGAGCCAACCACAGTCACAGGGAGCAGCGGTCTTCCTTAGCCTCTTGGGAGCAGTCCTGTCCCCCACCCCCACCCCACCCCACCCCACCTTGTTCACATTGGATGAACCCAGCCATTCCCAGCCGGTCCTTCTGACTCTATACCCAGTGCCCCCTTGGCCACTGGCATCTTCCATTGGGGACATTGGGAAAACAGCTGACCTCTTTGACCCCTCATTACTTCAGGGCCCTGCTGGCTTCTTTGACCTTGGATTCCAGGGTGGAGCAGGGCTAGTGCCCTTTGGGGTTTTAGGTAGTGGACCATGTCTAGTTGGAAGGCTCCTGGGGTTGCCACTCTGATTTAGTCTCATCGTGAGCTATGAATGCAGGTACGTGAGGGAGCTGCTGGGCATGGTGACACACACACCTATAATCCTGGAATTTGGGAGGCTAAGGCAGGAGAGTCACTGTGAGTATCAGGGAAGCTCGGGCTACCTAGCAGACCTTGTCTCAACCAAACCAAACCAAACCAAATCAAACCAAACCAAACCAAACCAGAATATAGTCTATTGGTTCATGCCTATACTGCCGCTCAAAACGCCCACTTAGAAGGACCACTTGTTCAAGGCCAGCCTGACCTACATAGTAAAATCCTGTCTTAAGGCAAAGCAAAGCAAAACAAACTGAAAAAAAAAAACAACCACATTCGTAAAGGAAAATATATATTTATCTAAGATGCTATTTTATTTTATTTAGATAGGATGTCATGTAACGCAGGCTAACTTTGAACTTGCTACCTAGCCAAGGAAGCCTTTGAACTACTGATCTGCCTCAGCCTCCCAAATGGAATGACAGCGGCGTACTATCATACTTGACTTGGCTTCTTAATTAGGCCTTTAAAGAAGTCCTTAGAATACCTAAACGGGGGTGGAGGGTGGAGGGTGGGGGGTGGGGGGCTGGGGATTTAGCTCAGTGGTAGAGCGCTTACCTAGGAAGCGCAAGGCCCTGGGTTCGGTCCCCAGCTCCGAAAAAAAAAAAAAAAAAAAAAAAAAGAACCAAAGGAAAAAAAAAAAAAGAATACCTAAACGGCCCTAATTTTGATCCCTAACACTATCAAAGAGAACATAAAAGGGGCAAAATGTTTGTCACACAAGCGTGAGGAGAACCTGACTTTACTCCCTATCACATAATTAAAAACCCAATGGTAGGACACAGGTGTGATCCCAGCTCTGGGGTCCCGTAGAGCTCAGCCAGTCTCACCTAATCTAAAAGGCCTGGCGTTCCATGAAAGAGACTGTCTCAAAACCACGTGGGGCTGCCCCTGAGGAAGGACATCCAATGTTGAGATTTGACTTCCCCATGAATGTATACACACACACCCGATATACGCACACATAAAAAAGTAACTATTAGAGAATCCGTATCTTGGGGTGCTGTGCTATGAATTTGTACGAGCATGCGAGCTGTGGCCATCTGGATGGTAAGCACTCATCCTGTGTTGTGTCCCGCTCCTGAGCCTTGAGACCACGCTGAGGCCTTCCTGAGCTTGCCATAGGCTGGGAGCACCTGGAGAGATCTCCCACCGGAAGTAGGCTTGCTCCAAATTGATGCCTGACTGGATGCCTTCTGCTGTAAACTATATGTCGACTCTAACTTTAGCCCGGGGGAGCATTCTTACTTGTTTCATGAAAGCTATAATACAGGACGAGACAACTCGCCTCATACATTCCGATTTCTAAATACACAATTTACAATTTTCTGGGATATTATTTAAGTTTATTTTTGTGATGGAGTCTCGCCATGCCCGTTGAGCGCTTATTTAAGTTCTGGGTGGCCACTGGAAAAGCCTGGGATGCCTAGAGTGGAAGGAAGGAAGGAAGGAAGACCTTCCTATTCATTAGACAGAAGCCTCAAGTCCTGCAGGCCCTGGGATACCCACTGTGAGGCCCCAGGATGGGGGCTGGGCTCACACTGATTTGCTTTTCCCCAGCCTGCAGCTCTGCAGGTGGCCTTCTGGTGTGGGATGACTGCGGCCAAGAAAAAACCCTGTTGGGTTGTGGTCTGGCTGGGGTTCTAGCTCTAACTCTTTCTCTTGATGACATTTCTCTGTTTCAGGAAAGACCATTTGGACCCTGTAGGAACCTGTTTTTAAAACCTTCCGTGTTTCCCCGTTAGCTTCTTGCCAGCACCAGCTAACCATGAGGGAATGGCATTTTGCATTCCTTATAATTTCCTTTAAATTTTCATTTGTTTATTTATGTGTGTGTGTGTGTTGCCTGCATGTATGCATGTGCACTTTATGTATGTCTGGTACCCTTAGAGGACAAAAGAAGATATCAAATCCCTTGGAACTGGAGTTACAGACCATTGAAAGCCAGTGCGTAGGTGCTGAGAATCAAACCTGGATCCTTGGGAAGAACGGTCAATGCTATTAACTACTGAGTCATCTCTCCATCCCCAGATGAATGTAATTCTATTAAATTAGGTTTTTAAGAAGAGAGGGAAAGCAATTATATAATCCAGAGGTAATTAGAACAGCAAAACATCTTGGTATATTCTAGTCTAGGTAGCAATAGGAACATAGTCCAGGAGCTTGTTGGAAAGGCACCATCAGGCTGGAGGCAATCCAAGAGAGGAGGGGGAGGGCGTGCTTAGCTTGCACCAAGACTTTAGTTCAATACCCAGCACAATAAAGGAGGAGACGGAATTGGGGGGAAGGGGAGAAGGGAGGAAAATTCTGCATTAGACCTTCTGAGAACTTCAGCCAGAATATGTCAGATATTATGGGTTCTGTGTCTTGTCTATTTTTTTCCTTCCTTTTTGACAGTGCAGAAAATGTGGGATGCAGAGATAGGATCAAGCTAGTCTTGAACTCTGTATGTAGCCAAGGATGCTCTTGAACTGCCCATCCTCTAGCCTCTGCTTCCCTACCTCTGGGATTACAGGTTCATGTTCATTTTCTTGCTGTGAGTCCACTGTCCTTTAATGTGTCCCAGGAAAACCCCTGATTGACTATAAGAGATGACACATCATGTTTAGCCTGAGAACACTGTACCCATCACTGGATTTTCCTAAATATTGTTTTTAATATTAACATCCTTAGCAATGTGTCTCATATATAAGATGTGTGATTTGGTGGTTTTAGTGTCTTCATAGGCATGTGGTGGTTTGAATGCGGATGGCCCCCATAGGCTCCTATATTTGACTCTTTTGTCCCCAATTGGTGGAACTGTTTGGGAAGGATTAGGAGGTGTGGCCTTGTTGGAGGAGGTGTGCCGCTGGGACTGGCTTTGAGGTTTCGGAAGACCTGTGCCATTTGCAGTGTTCTCTGTCCACCTGTGGATCAAGAGGTGAGCTCTCACCTGTTGCTGCCGCCATGCCTTTTGCTTCTTCAATCATGGCCTCGAATCAAACTGTAAACCCAATTAAATATTTTCTTTTATAAGTTGCTTTAGTCATAGTGTTTCATCACAGCAACAGAAACCCTGCCTGATACATGATTACACAACCATCACTATTACCTGTTGGCATTTAGTCTAAGCTCTGCCCCACAGTTACCTGGCAACAGCCAGGTGTGCCTGACTCACTATAAAAGGGGCTGCTGGCCCCCCTCTCTCTCTGACTCTCTTGGTCTTGCTCCCTCCTCCTCCTCCTCCTCCTCCTCCTCCTCCTCCTCCTCCTCCTCCTCCTCCTCCTCCTCCTCCTCTTCCTCTTCCTCCTCTTCCTCCTCCTCCACATGGGCTGGCAAGAGGCACCCCCTTCCCCCACACCACACCACACGCCTCCACCAAACATACCCCTTCCTCTCTTTCTTTTTATAAAACACAACACCACCTAAATCCAAACATCGTCGAGACGCACAAAGAAATGCCATACTCATCCACAGTTGGTCTCTCACCCCTTGACTTACAGCCCCTGGAAACGACTAGCCTAGCTCTGCCTCCATTTGCACAACACGTGATTCAGAAGGAAGCTTCTGTGGCTTAGCGTGTTCTCAAGGTTCACCTGTGCTGTGGGGTACGTCAGCACCTGAGGTCACCTTCTGGCTGCATAATCCTCTACCGTGTAGGCACTCCGTATAGGACATATATTCATCAGTTATGAATTTTAGGTTGTTTTCCAATGTATCTGTGATGCCGCTAGCAAGGTTGGGGTAGAAGAAGGTTTTGTGTGGACTTATGCTTTCAAAACCTTGGGAATATACCTGGAGTGGGATAGATTATTCAATACATTTGTATTTTTATCTTTTGAGTTAGGATCTCTAGAGCCGCGCCCCAAGTCAGTCTGTCTGTCAGTCAGTCTGTCAGTCTGAGTCTCTCTCTTTCTCTCTCAGTTTTCGTTCTAATTTTTATTACCCCTTTGAGAATTTTGCTTTTGAACAACATTTTTGGCTCACGTTCACTACCTCCCCTAACTCCTCCCACATCCGTCTCCTTCCCCACCCACCCAGCTCCTATCACCTCCCCTAACTCCTCCCACATCCGTCACCTTCCCCAACCACCCAGCTCCTATCAAGTTTAATTTGTGCTGCCCAACTATTCTTGGCTGTGTGGCCTTCTGCTGGAGAGTGGTAGTTATTTGGGGCTGTACACCTAAAGAAAACCGATTTTCTCTCTCCTGGAAGCTACCCATTGCCGATAGCTCCTAGGCTGGAGTGGGACTTCATGCTGACCTCCCCTATCCATGCTGCGACTTGGTCTGACTTGAACCGGCATGGGTCCTGTGCATGCTGTCACAGCTGCTGTGAGCTCATATATGCAGCTCACTAATAGGTTTTCTGCCGATGTAATATAGGCCAGATTAGACCAGATTAAAAGCAGATAAAGGCAGGTTTATTACATGCTGCTCCCAGGTGGGTTGATCAGCCCCAAGAAACAGGGCCAGGGAAATTATGCATCCAGTCTTAGGCGAGGGGGTCTTATAGGTCTCACAGGAGGGGTGGCGACATGCCAGCTAGGAGCTGAAATTGTGCCCATATATGGTCAAAAGCTGAGCCCCTAGGAGGGCACTCTTGGGCGGGTTGCTGGAACTTCAGAGGCAAGGGGGTGATGATGTGCTAGCCTGGAGTTTTCTCCATGCAGGCAGGGTGGAGGGAAGGAGAGCAGACAGGCGGCTTCCCCAGCTTGTGGGGGAGGAGTGAGCGGGAGTTCCAACCAAACACCTACTACTTCCTTGAAGTTATTTATTCCTTTGATTTTTCTACATTCTTTCTATCCACTCTTCCACAAGATCCCTGAGACTTGGAAGAAGGTGTGCTCTCTCTCTTTTAATTAATTAATTAATTAATTAATTAACATGTATATAACTTCAATTTTTCAAATCTTATTTTTTTAAAGATTTATTTATTTATTATATATAAGTACACTGTAGCTGTCTTCAGATACACCAGAAGAGGGCATCAGATCTCATTACAGATGGCCATGAGCCACCATGTGGTTGCTGGGAATTGAACTCATGACCTCTGGAAGAGCAGTCGGGTGCTCTTAACCGCTGAGCCATCTCTCCAGCCCTCAAATCTTATTTTTAATGATGTTTCTTAAACACTTTAAGACTCTTAATCTCAGGGTTGTAGGTTCAGGCCCCACATTGGGTGCCACCTGTAACTTCACATGTATGTGTATATGTGTGCATGCCTGAGTGTATGTATGTGCATCCTGTGCATGTATGTGCCTGGGAACCAAGAAGGCCAGAAGAGGGCTCAGATCCCCTGGAGCTGGAGTGGTTGTAAGCTCCATGCAGGTGCTGAGAAGCAAATTTCAGTCTTTTGCAAGAGTTACTTCTCCACTTCCCCTGCTCTTCCCTCCCTCCCCTGGGGGCCCCTGCCCTTCATAGCAGCCCTATAGGTCATCCTATACCAGAAGTCTGAGTGTGGAGCAGTGAACTCCCATTGTAAAGAGCCAGCTAGTACTGAGCATGGTATCTCTCTCACATCAGCAGCTTCAGCCTTTGTGAGGCTGGAGTAGAAAGACTACTGCAAACTCAGGCCAACCTGGTCTCCAGAGTAGAGGCTAGGGGATGATAGCTAGTAACGATGTTGGGTTTCCAGGCTAAGAGACAAACTGAATGTTAGCTACTTGTCTTTTATTGCTGTGGGACAAAAGTGATGTAAGGAGGTTGGTTTTTTTGTTTGTTTGTTTGTTTGTTTGTTTGTTTTTTTATAAAGGACCATGACAGGAATACGCAGCCGTCAGCCCCATAGTGTCCTTGGCCAAGAAGTGGAAAACATGGTGCTCTCTTCCTTCTTGACGCCAGCCCATGAGACAGTGCTGTCTGACAGCTACATTGAGGCCTCCCAGTTAACCCAACCTAGAGAACCTCTCACAGATAAGCCCAGAGATTTGTCTCTTAGGTGATTCTAGACCTTGTCAAATTGGCAATTAATGCTAACCATGACTCATTTATATACTAGAAGAGTTTTTTAAAAATCTATGAAAATTGTTATTGACAAAATTTTAGGTGTAACCATAATAATTTGGATAATTTTTTTTTTTATAATTCAAGTTTACTGGGAGAAGAGTGGTATTTTTTGGTATGTTGTCTTACAGGATTCTAAATTCAGATTCCCTACTATCTACTAGATTGCTGACATCCCCTGCAAAAGCTGTGTTCAGCTCGCAACCTGTAAGGGGCCAGCCAGTGGGCCAGCCTTGGCAAGCCGCCATACTTGCTAAGCAGCCCTGATGCCTAGCAACCCCTGAAGTTTAAATGCAGTCAGGCCACTGCAAGGCAATTGCCTTTCCCCAGGACATGGTTTTTCTTTGAGCAAATGACCTTCCTTCTATTCCTCATAGTTCTGATAGAGTCACTGGTTGTGGGGTCCTGGGACCCCACCTACTTCATATCCCCAGGAAGTTGAATGTGGAGAAAACTGCCAATTATAGAGAGAGGGTCTGTTTGAGCCTTCGCACAAAGGAACCCAGATGATTTTTTCTGCTTCGAGGTTCACACTCCATGTCTGGGTTCTGTGGCTCAACGATACCTACTGATGACCCTTAAACCCCTCATAACTGTCTGAAGTGGGATGCAGGGATTAAAGAGCTGCATGCTCTCACTGTAAGGTAAAAACACTGCTGTTCTCCAGCCTTCCAGCCTGGAGGAGCGCCCATCCATCCTGCTACCATACATTTGCACATCCCAGTGTGTCCTGGAGAGGTGGTCTTCACTTTGTCTGCTTGGGTTGTGGGATTGGAACGCATTTGTCTTCTAGGAAGGGATCGGTGCATTGGGAGCCTCAGATATGTTTCCATTCTGAGAGGAGAAAGAATCCCAAGAGAAGAGAAATCTAGGTAAGATTTTCATGGCTGCATCCTACCCATGAATGTCCTCAGATGAATGCTCATTGAGGCTGCACCAGCAAGGGCCACTTCTTCTCACAGGGATGCAGAAGAGTCATTCCTCCTGTTGGCCCACAATGCACAGCAAC
Source organism: Rattus norvegicus (assembly GCF_021556685.1). Taxonomy (NCBI): domain Eukaryota; kingdom Metazoa; phylum Chordata; class Mammalia; order Rodentia; family Muridae; genus Rattus; species Rattus norvegicus. The sequence continues at coordinate 93,191,668 of NC_141543.1, forward strand.
CATTCCCTTGGTCTCTCTTTCCTTGTCTGACTTCCTTCCCTTGGAAACTCACCTTTGCCCCATTCAGTGAGGAGCCAGCTGGGTTCAAGACAGACAGAGCCACACACCAGGACCCTCTGGTCTCCTAGGCAGAGAGCACTTAAGACAATGAACCATGTTTCAGACTGGCTTCTCATTGGATTACTTCAGCGTCTTTTGACCCCAAATTGTTCCACCAGAGATGAGCATAGAGTGGAGAAGGGTCTGAAGATGTAGCTTAGTTGGGAGAGTGCTTGCCTAGAGTGCATGAAACATGCATGAAGTGTGCATGAAACATGCATAAAACACACATGAAGAGATGCATGTCTGATCTCCAGCACTGCATTGGCAAGGCATGGTGGTGAACACCTCCAGTCCCATCATGGGAAGTGGAAATGGGAGGATTGAAAATGCAAGGTTATCCTTGACTACATAGTGAGTTCAAAGATATCCTTGGTTAGAGACACTGTTTAAAAAACAAAAACAAAAACAAAAAACCCAAGTTAAAGAAAGGGGCAGCCAACAAATAGAATTCCATTTTATTTCCTGTGGTGACAGACTAAAAGCCATCAGATGTTCCAAACACCCTTTTGGACCAGCATCGGGGCTGACTCTGGGTAGAATCTGGCTGGGGATGGGACTTCAAGTAGCAGAGCCAAACATCTGGGATATAGGTATATACTTGGCCTAAGGAGATAGGCCAAGGGCCATCCTAATGAATCTTGTTTCATTTAAAAAATGAATTTTTTATTATACACAAATCTAAATTTCTGATGCTTTTTTCCCAATGTGATTGCATCCTGAGTCCCGACTCTAAGAACAACTCTTAACAGTGTCAAAAGCACCCATGTCGTTTGGCCTTGATCATGTCTATGGGGCTTGTCAGCAAGCACTCTGGGGCTTTGTGAGTTGACATGTTTCATAAGAATGTTAGACTGAGGTGACCCGGACAGGCTGAGTGGGATGGAAAGGACTACCCAGAGGCCACTGCAGTCCCTGAATGGAAGATCAGGACATCATGTGACTGCTCAAACAGTAAAGCAGCAAAGCCACCCAAAACTGGTGGCCACCAACATGGCTGACACAAACCACCACCACCAACATGACTGACACGATTATTCTTGAAAACTCCCAACCCGTTTTACAATTGTTCACCTTTGTCTGCCACCTTAACTAGTGACTAATCCTCCTTTTTGTGAAGGTTTGCCCATAACACAAGCCACCTGAAATTCTGGGGAGGTGTCCAGTCTTGGGTGTGTACTGTCATTTTCTCTTTCTAATGATCTCTCTCCCTTCCCTTCCTGATCCCTTAATTTGTCTCCCCTCTGCATTCTTTCTTTGATGGTGCCAAACTAGGGAGCTAGCCTGAATACTTTGTCCCAAAGAACAACTTTTTTTTTTTCCTTTTCTTTTTTCGGAGCTGGGGACCGAACCCAGGGCCTTGCGCTTGCTAGGCAAGCGCTCTACCACTGAGCTAAATCCCCAACCCCCAAAGAACAACTTTTAACGATGCCAAAGGAACACATGACATTTGTCCTATTACTTGCAAACTGGAAAAACCAGGAAACACTTCACTATCCCCATCCCTAGGACCTCCCAACTCCTTATCACTCACAAGCTCCTCACTGCTGTCAGAGAAGCGGGCTGAGGGACCCCACTTCTTACTCTGTTCAACGTAAACATTAGATAGTGGGAAATCTTGAGTATTCAGTACTTTATTCTGTCGTATACTGCGAACTTTAAAAATGAATGGCAGGGCTGGGGAGACGGCCCCTTATGCATGTGGGTCTGAATGTGATCCCCAGCAATGACAGGAAAAGCCAGACGCTGTGGCATACATCTCAGTGCTGGGCAAGCAGGAGAGCCTCTGCCTCAAAATGAAGCAAAAGTAAAGTGGAAAGCAATGGAAGGAAATACCCGCTATCAACCTCTGTCCTCCAGTGCATGCACACACATATGTAAGTAGAACCATACGCATGAACATGCACATGCGTGAACATGCATGTGCATGTGCATGCACATACACATGCAGAGTGGGTGGTAACTCAGGAGTTTCCGTGCTTGAAGGAAGAATCCTAGTTGTCTTCCAGGGGTGGCTTAGGGACTGTGGCGTACACCTTGGGTAAAAAAAACAAGACCTGAGGAAGGAGGAGAGCGCAAGAACAGGCCAGGGAGCCGGGATGAGCGACACAAGGTAGGAACTGGATTTGAGCAGGGCCTGAGTCAGGGATCAGGAGCCCAGGCTCCTTGGGGAAAAGATTGTAACAGGTAGGTCAGAAGGTAACAGCCAATCCTTAACAGACATGTGTTCGACCTGAAATTTCAACCACTGGGCCACCATTAAGAATGGGGGTTATGCAGATGCCGCAATGTGAAAAGTGGTTGTGTCACTTTTCAGATGTATGAAACAGACATACGTGTACACACACACACACACACACACACACACACACACACACACACACACACACACACACTGAGTCCGAGGCTCTGTTCTTAAATAAAACAAGAGCACTCGCTATTATACAAGCACAGGCTGCTGGGGCGCTGGCCAACACGGACATAATCCTAGTCACTAAACTAGTTCCAGCTCAGGAGATAACCGAGCATCCTATCCAGCAGCCTTCCACCCTGGACAGGAGCCTAGGGCCTGCCACACTCTCACTTGATTGGTCCAGAAGAGCCGGCGTGGCCAATAGGCTACACTTCCTCTTGTGGGTGAGCAGAACCGAAGAACTTGAGCTGGTCCCAGGCAGGGAGCGGAGACAGATGTGGAAGCTGGCAAGCCCAGTGTATGGGGCCAGTGTGATGGCCGCTGTTTTTGTTCCAGCTCATTAATCAGGGTTGAAAAGCAGCCTTGAGGCTGCCTGGCCCCACCCCACAAATCCCCACCTCCCGAAACAATGATGCCCAAGGTGGCTCCCACTGCGGCACCTGGAACCCCTCAGCGAGGAGCTGCTACACCCACGCTTTAAGCCCTTCCATGGACCTGATCCCGTACCCCTCCACTTTGCAATGTCTGGCACCTCATCAGGGCTGCTAGTGCTCCCTAGGAGGCCAGGGGTTTGTCTTAGGCCGTCTCTGGATGCTTCCGTCCAGACCCTTGGCAGGACTCCACACTCAAACTCCATACTTTTCTCGACTTTCTATCTGGATTCACTCTTTACCTTGTAAGGACTGTGGAATATTTTTTTTTTAAATTTCATAATCTGGACTTTAGAGTCTCCAACAAAAGCAATGCCATGTATAAGGGTGTATAAGTAGAATTACTTTTGACAGTAAGCGGCATAAAAGTCAGTCATCTTTCTGCCCAGATTTTTTTCCCTTTGTACAAGAATTAGAGAAACTTTGTAAAAACAGAAAACACACCACCACCACCGTTACCGCCGCCGCCCAGATACAGCTCGGTCAGTGCTAGCTGATGTGGTGGGGCTGCCTCAGAACCCAGCTTGTGTGTGACTTAAAACTCAGCTTTCTGTCAGAATCCTGGGCAAAGCAAAGGCCTGGGAGTGTGAATCCTTCCTGGCTCCCCTGCTGACTCTGTGGTACCCCAAACTGCTAATTCCATGCATTGCTGGTATCATTTGACCAAGACGTTAGAGGTCAGGAGAAGGGAGAAGGTGGTGGATTTGGGAGGGAAACTGAAGAGAAATAAGATTTCCAAGAGACTGGTGGTTGTACAGAAGCCAGACCTGGGCCAGCGGAGGTTGGAGAACTGAAAGTCGGGCTGGAGGTGTGCAGGGCTACGTTGCATGGAGGAGCCATGGTGAAGGCAGGGTCCGGGCAGAGCTCCAGAGAGGTTGGAATTCTTATCTGACCGGATGAGCAGAAGCAGGCGTGGATAGGTGAATAAACTGGTCCCATGGCAACTTAGTAGTGTGTGTCTTTAACTCCCTAGAGAGAAAGAGAGGCGGGGGAGGGAATTAGAGGGATGTCATGAGTGGTAGAGCTTCAAGGAAAAGCCTTCTCTGGAAAAGGCATATTAAGCACAGAGGGGTCAAGATCAAGAAATAGAAGAATTCAAGGCCTAATTTGGGGTGGAGTAGGGAGTAGTCAGGAGACTAAGGAGAGGAAATGTTGGTATACATATGTATGTGTGCATGTACTATGTGTGCATGCATGTATGTGTACATGTATGTATGTGTGCATGTATGTATTATGTGTGCATGTATTTATTTTTTAAGTATGTATTTGTGGAGGGTGTTCAGGTGTATGTGCATGTTTGCCTGTGTGTGAATGCATGTGTCTGGGTAGATGTTGTGTGTATTGCGTATTTGTGTGTGTAGGGGCCAGACGTCAACATTTGATGTTCCTCAGGAGCTACCCATCTTGTTTCTTGAGACAGGGTCGCTCCCTGATTACACATTAGGCTGGGCTGCCTGGCCAGGAGCTCTAGGATCTCTGGTCTCTGCCTTCCTGGTGCTGGAATTACATCCAGCTTTTACCATGGGTGCTGGAAATTGCACTCAGGTTCTCACGATTTTGCAACAAGCATCTTACCAATGGAGCCATCCCGCTAGACTCTGAGCTCATGATTAAATGACACCTTGGTGGCCATGGTAACAGTGGTAGCAAAGTGACTAATGGCCCACCTGCCAAGTTTATGGTGCTGCTTTCTAGGAACTAAAAGGGCAGGGTGGATGAGGGTGGGAACCGGATGGGTGAGGACTCGTGGACACAGACAGAGGACAGAGACTGTGGACAGGAGACCAGGCAGAAGCTAACTGAACCGGAAGTGGAATCTTTTTCCTGAAGGGAGGGCCAGATGACTCCTGAAGAGCTTTTGTTATCCCAGGTATGGATGACATTTTAAAGAGTCACCCTGACACCATCATCAAACGTTGGCAGTCTCCTTTCACCTCCAGGTCTCCTTTCCGAAGAAAAGCACTGGGCTGGCTGGCAGGGGGTGTGTAACCTAGACCATCATCCCTGGGTTAGTGCTGGCCAACGGTCCAGCCACATTTTTAGAAAAATGTTCCCTTTTAGATTTGACTTGTCTTACTTAGCCAGATTGACAGGGTGGGGGCGGCTAGGTCCCTATGAATAGTGAGCACGCGTGAGTGAGGACTCATTATCTTAAATTGAGGCTGGTTTCTAAGAAAAAGAAAAGGGGAAAAAAGTCACTGGGCTGACAGGGGCTCCCGCCCCCATCCCATAGAGGACCAGGGCCCTGCCACCCTCCTCCCTGTGAGCACTGGCTCCACTGGGCCCCAGCAAGAGGAAGGAAACAGACAGAGGGAGGAAATCAAGAGATTAGAGAAGCTGACAGACGGAAATAGCTTCTCAGGAGCCGTGCTGTCCCAGCCTGGTTCCCCAGGGAGCCTTTCGTACCACGGGATCTAGTTGCCTGAATGAAAAATGATATCACTTATTTCTTTTGTCTGAGTGGCACTGTTTTCTGCAGACACAGAAATAACCTAACACCGCAATACCCAACTGTTGGCCGAGCGATAGAGTTATCTGTCATCTTGGCCCTCAATAGTGTCCTGAGTAAACAACCACAGGCTTGGTGTTCTAGGGTGGGGCCCTGCTCCCCCCCATCCCTCCACCCCCGTGATGATGTTGCAAAAGGGGCTTGAATGAGAAGCTGGTCAGAGCTAGTGCTGCTAGCTTGAGAAGGCCTTCCAAAGGTGGGGACAGCCATAGTTGACCTCTCTCTCTCTCTCTCTCTCTCTCTCTCTCTCTCTCTCTCTCTCTCTCTCTGTTGGCCAGAAGTCAATATCAGATGTCTTCCTCAGTCACACTCACTATATTGTCTTTTGAAACAAGAGTCTCACAGAACCTAGAATTCAAACTCCAGGGATCCACCTGTCTCCACCCCTGACCCCCAGCATTAAGAGTTACGGATGTGTGTCAACATGCCTTGTTTTTACATAAATACTGGCAACCTAAACTCTAGGCCTGGAGTTTATCTTTTAGATAATAGGAAACCATGGTGGAATTTGAACAGGGAAGGGAGACAATTCTTTTGTATTAGAACAGTCTCAGTCCATTTTCTGTTGCTACAGTAAAACACCCTCGGCTAGTTAATCCATAAAGAGGTATGCTTTCTGCTTACCACTCTGGAAGTCTATGGAAGAATATTTGTGTGACATCTGGTGAAGACATTTATGCTGGATAACATGATGGTGGAGGTCATTACATGGAATGCATGTGCAATAACAAAGCCACTTTCTTAATAGCTCATTAATCCATTCATGAAGATTCTGTTCCCAGGATGCAATTCTCTTTCCAGAAGTCACAATGGAGGCAGGATTTTGGCATTAGTTCTATCAGGGGCATCAAGACCATAGGAAACATTCGTTGGGGTCATAAAGTACCTTACGCTGCAGTGTCTGTAGAAATCATATAGTGTAATTTTTAAAACTAACTTTATTTTTTGGGGGGTTGAGCACACGTGTGGGAAGTTTGGGGACAGCTTGTGGGAATCTCTTCTCTCCCTCTACTGTGTGGATCCCGGGATCAAACTTAAGTGTCAGATTTTGTGGCAAATTCCTTTACCCATGGGCCATCTCAGTGGCCCTTCATCTTGTGTTCTCTTGGGAGACACAGATATCTTTCTTTCTTTTCTTTTTTTTTTTTTCCGGAGCTGGGGACCGAACCCAGGGCCTTTCACTTGCTAGGCAAGCGCTCTACCACTGAGCTAAATCCCCAACCCCCACAGATATCTTTCTTATAACTCGTGGAGAACGTCAGAAAGAATCAAGATATCTACTCATGGCAAATGGATGACTGGGCAGTTGTGTCTTCATAAGATCGAACACCATTCAGTAGTTTTTTTTTAAGATTTATTTATTTATTATATATAAGTACACTGTAGCTGTCATCAGACACACCAGAAGAGGGCATCAGATTGCATTACAGATGGTTGTGAGCCACCATGTGGTTGCTGGGATTTGAACTCAGGACCTCTGGAAGAGCGGTCAGTGCTGTTAACCGCTGAGCCATCTCTCCAGCCCCATCCAGTAGTTTTAAATGATCCAATATGAGGCTGGAGAGATGGCTCAACAGTTAAGGTGCTCTTGCAGAGGACTAGGTTTTGTCTGTGGAAGCCAGAAGAGGGTGTTGGATCCTTGGAAGCAGAGTTACAGTTGAAAGCCATCATGTGGGCGCTGGGAATCAAAGCAAGATCCGATGCAAGGGTGGCCAGAACTTTGCACTGGTGAGCCAGGTCCCCAGGTCAGGTTTGTTTGTTTTTTAACATTATACTTTTTAATTTTTCTTTGATTATTGTATTTGATCATTCCTACCCTGATTCCTCTCCTCCAGAGAAAAAATATTGCCAGGCAAGAAGGGGACTGTGGGAGAGACTTGGGCAGCCTCTCCACTTTCCTCAGGCTTTTCTAGATGCAGGAAGCCCAAGGCAGATCTTATGGAGCCTCTGAGAGGCATGCACACAGGAAACACACCAATTTCTTGGGCTGAGAGGCAAGGTCCCAGCTCCCTGCCCAGTGTCCCTGGAAGGTGTGGGACTCTCTCTTGTACAGGCTGGTGCTTCTGATCTGCTGTGATTTCTAGACCTCTGCCTTGTTTGGTCTCCAGTATGCCAGTCCCAATCTTGGAACCTGCCCACCATAAGGCAAAAGTGAGATTTTAGAGTATCTGGGTAAGTTTTTTTAGCAGGGCACAGTCTAATAAAGATGGTGTGCATGCATGCTTTTGTGAGTGTGTGTGTGCACACGTGTATGAGTGTGTGTGTATACACTTGTATACGTTTCATGAGCCAAGTAGAAGTGAGTGTTCCCTAAGAGGGTCTGCAGTGGCTTTTTTGAGCACACTCACTGAAAAGCATGCTCAGTTCAGGGAAATAGGAAGGACTTCTCTCAAAGAATGAGACTGGAGAGATGGTTCAGGACTCCTAGGCTCCTGCTGCCTTTACGAAGGACAGGAGTTTAGCTCACAGCACACACATGGTAGGGGGTTGGGGAGTGTCACAACTGTCTGTGACTCTAGTTCCAGGGGATCCATGCCTGGCTTCCTTTAGCACCAGACACACACATGGTATACATACATACATACATACATACATACATACATGCATACATACATGCAAGCAAATACACATTTTTAAAAAAGAATGTGGTTTTAGATTTTTTTTTTAAATTTTTTTTTTCGGAGCTGGGGACCGAACCCAGGGCCTTGCGCTTGCTAGGCAAGTGCTCTACCACTGAGCTAAATCCCCAACCCCTTAGATTTTTAATTTACACACACACACACACACACACACACACACACACACACACACACACACACGCACGCTAGACAGGGTCTCGCTATGTAGCCCTGGCTGGCCTTGAACTTGCTATGTGGATCAGACAGGCCTCAAATTCAAAGAGATTTACCTTTCTCTGTCTCCTAAGCACTTGGATTAAGGTCTATACCACCATGGCTCTTCTAGACTCTTTAACCCATGGGGCTCCTTCAGACCACTGAACCTGTCTTCTTTCTTTCCTTTTTTTAATTAATTAATTAATTAATTTCGAGAAAGGTTTTTGTGACATTGTCCTGGATACCCTGGAACCTGTGTAGATCAGAGTGGCTTTGAACTCACAGAGATCCGCCCGTTTCTGCCTCCTGAGAGCCACCACTCTCAGCTCTGCAGAGAGAATCTCTTATAAACATCCCCTGAGACTGAAGGAGACATAACTAACCATGTGGAAGACAAAGGGGTAGTTTGAATGAGTTATGAGTTAATTAGGGAATGAGCCCAGGCTTATGGCCACGGCACTTCTTAATAAATAAGCACTCGGAGTCACTACTGTTAGGAACTAGGCGGATGGGAGAAGAAAACGGATATATTTGCTCCATAGCTTGCATCTATTTGATGTCCAGGTAGGAGCCACAGACGGAAGGAAAAACCAACATGTTACATGCGTCCCTGAGCTAAGCTCTGTTTCCGTTCCAACCTAGAGTTTGCAGCCATGTGGCCCAGGTGGAGGGCAGGCTGTCCTGCAGCCACAGATGACTTTCTGAGGAGACATCATCCTAGCAGGAGCTCAGGGCTGAGCATATAGAGTCTGTTGCAATAGTCTGTCCGATGGGAACAGCAAACCAGACGGGACACTTTAAGAAGAACGTGTATGGTAGCAGTTCATCCAACAGTGTGTTTGTTATGCCTCTCTGGGGTCATTGGGTTTTCAACTCGCAGGGCAAGAGGAACGTGTGACAACAGAGTCACACCACACACACACACACACACACACACACACACACACGACATAGACACAGACACACACACACGACATAGACACAGACACACACACAGACACACAGACACACACACACACACGACATAGACACAGACACACACACACACATGACATAGACACAGACACACACACACACATGACATAGACACAGACACACACACACAGACACACACGACATAGACACAGACACACACACACAGACACACACACAGACACACAGACACACACACACACACACGACATAGACACAGACACACACACACACACAGACACACACATGCAATTTTAAGTACTGTACTTGCTCCCAGATTTTTCTTTCTTGTGTGTGTGTGTGTGTGTGTGTGTGTGTGTGTGTGACACTGGGTTGGAGAAGTGGGTATGGACACCTAAAACAATCTGTAGTGTCCTTCTTCAGACTAGACATGCATTCAGTGATTTTCATTCACAGGTCTCCTTGGCACATGCACCCCAGACCCTCATATGGCCCATTCAATGAACATTTACACCTCACTGGCCGCCTCCTCAGGGCCCGCTCTCTGTGTGCCAGCTAATTTTCTTTTTCTCTATAGAACTTTTCATTTCTAGACATTAGGCAATGTGCATGGTATCCATCTAGGCAAGTCTGTTTTCCGTTGTCAGTGACACAATGCAGACCAGCTGTGTTTTGACGACAATGGCAAGAGAGTTTAATTTGGCTCTGAGTTCTGGAGGTGCGAGGTGGCGAGGAATTTAGTGATGGCCTTCTTGCTAGAGCTTCCCAAGGAGCAGGCCAGGTAACACGAGGTAGCAAAAGGTGTATGAGTCTCTTCCAGGCCCCATCTCTCCTTATGTAGTCATCAGAAGTTCTGAAAAATCCCAAAGGCTCTACTCCAAATACTATCTATCTCTGGGTAAAGGTTTCATTTTCCCAGTACTTAACAATGAGACTTCGGTCTCCTGCCCGAACCTTTAGAGGCTGGGACCATCACTGTCTCTTGTAGTTTTGACTCAGTTAAGAACCACTTGGGAAAGGAGTCCATAACAGATTGCTTAGAACAGGTTGGTTTGTGGCATGTCTGTGGAAGATGACCTTGAATACGAAGACTCCAGTCCTACAGTGATGAACTTATATAACCTGGAATTATAATACATATACCCCTCTCTCTCTTAAAGTAGCTTTGGTCAGGATGCCCTATCCCAGCAACTGGAAGGAAACTAGGACCGGACCACATTCAGACCACATCCAAACCATGCATTGTTCAGCACCCACCTCTGCCAGCACTGGGCTAGGAGTCCCATGAGGTGCCACGGTCCACTGAGCCTTGGCATTTGCTGTCTGGCATGCGGCTAGCACTCAGTAGCTGTAAAACACAAGTGTTTCCCTTCTTTGGTTTCTTCTGGTCCTCTCTCCTTTCTCTGACTCCTCCCCTGACCATCCTCTCTTGCCTCTCTGTCTCCCATCTGTAGGAGAGACTGGTCTTACAGCTTTGCCAGGTATCAGAGGTCTCTGATCCTCTGAGTCCTTCATCTTCCTCCCTCCTTTCAGATCCTCTTACAGGCATTTATTGCTGCAGCTGTCCACTGCCAGCTCCAGTTTCTTGGACAAGAACTAAGTTCAGGATCCCCAGATGACTGTAGGAAAAGGAGGAATCAGATGAGCACGAGTCAAGTCTCTGTCTCCAAAACTGCCCTGCTAGGGCTGGGGATTTAGCTCAGTTGTAGAGCGCTTACCTAGGAAGCGCAAGGCCCTGGGTTCGGTCCCCAGCTCCGAAAAAAAAACCAAAAAAAAAAAAAAAAAAAAAAAAAACCTGCCCTGCCAGGCATACAGAGAATGTGACGTCATCCAAGGCTCCCTTCAGTGCCCACAGCACAGCTTCTTGCCTTTCCCCAGGAAGCTAATATCCTAATTGTGGCACTTCATTAATTGCTTCCATCTCTCCAGCATGACTGACAGCATCTGACTCTCATATCGCCTCTCTTCTTGGCTTCTGTTTCCTTGGGTGGTGAACCTGCTAAAGATCCTGTTGCATGCCAAACCCCATGCAGGTAACTGTTGTACGCCAGATTCCACGTATGTAGAGTCCCACCCCTCCTGCCTGTATCCATCTGGCTCATATCCTTCCCTGTCCTTTTCTGTTTCTTGGTATCATGAGCCTTGAATCCCAAGTTTTCACTTCATGCCTTCTACCTCACTGATGGGTATCAGTGAAGCCAGTATCTTGGCTTCCCATTTGACTTGGCCCAGGAGCTGCTGAGTACAGGGACTAGGGCTCACCCTCAGAGGTTGGTCTAGCAGAAACACATTAATAGAAGGTAGAGTCCTAAGGACAGGGGAGATGAAGCAGTCACTAAACTGCTTGCCTTGCAAGCACTCAGTCCTGGGTTCAAAGCTCACAACTCACATAAAAAAAGCTGAGCATGCTCATATACGACTATAATCCCAGTACTAGGGAGGCGGAGATATGCAGATCCCTGGGACTTACTAGCTAGCCAGCCCAGCCCAGTTGGCAAGCTCCAGGCCAATGAGAGATGCCCATGTTAAAAAGGGGGTGTCTGGGGGTTGGGGATTTAGCGCAGTGGTAGAGCGCTTGCCTAGGAAGCACAAGGCCCTGGGTTTGATCCCCAGCTCCGAAAAAAAAAAAAGAAAAAGAAAAAAAAGGGTGTTTGTGGAAACACTGCCCTAGGTTTGTCCCTTGGCTTCTGCTTGCATGTGCCCATACCCGCACATCTATGTTGTTCTGCGCAGCATCCTCGTTGGCCACAAGCCACATAGTCCTTGCTGGCCTCCGTCATTGTAACCACACCCAGCCCATTCCATCCTGCCAACCCACCCAGCCGCAAATGAGCAGCTGTAGCACATTAGTCAGCTCCCATACATCTGGTTCTGGGGGTGTCCAAACGAGCGAGAGAGCAAGAGAGCGAGAGAACGAGAGAGCGAGAGAGAGCTGCTCTCCTGAGTCTTGTAGTATAGACTGACAAAGGGACAAAACAGATGTTTAATAAACCACGGGGACAAACACTCTGAGATAGGGGTGGTTTGGTTTTTTTGGTTTTTTTTTTTTTTTTTTTTGGAGACAGGGTTTCTCTGTATAGCCCTGGCTGTCCTGGAACTCACTCTGTAGACCAGGCTGGCTATGAACTCAGAGATCCATCTGCCTCTGCCTCCTGAGTGCTGGGATTAAAGGTTTGTGCTACCACCACCCAACAAAAATGGGATGTTCTTTCTGAAAGATAAATCGAAGGGCTTTGGACTGGTCTGACTGCTCAGGGAAAGTGATCTTGTCGAAGGCTGAAGAGTAGACATATTTACAGGCAGGCAGGGAGCGTCCCTAACTCCAGGAAGAGAAAGGAGCATCCGGAAGGAAGTAGATACCTGGACCTCAGCCACTTCAAAGCAGGGAACACAGATCTACTGCTCCAAACTGGGACTTATAAGGAGTAAGACTAGAGCTGCTAATAATTACACTGGGCCACTGGGTGTCACTGGGGATCACCATGTCCTGTTCTCACACGTTACCAGGAACACCATGGTCCTATTGTCTAAAAGAAACTCTCCTCTGGCTCCTGTCTCTGTAAAGACCTCAGCAATGAGATGGAGAGATGGCTTAGATTAAGAGCACTGGCTGGCTGCTCTTCCAGAGGACCCAGGTTCTGTTCCTAGCACCCACATAGTGGTTCACAACTGTCTGTACTTCCAGTTCCAGGGGATCTAATGCTACCTTCTGACCTCCTCAGGCACCAGGCATGTAAATGCTGCCCAGACACACATTCAGGCAAAAGCACTCATACACCTAAATTAAATTATAAACAAAACAAGAACACAAGACCTGAGACCTCATGTCCCCTCAGATGGGGAGACCAGGGTGCACTCCAAGAATGGGGAGGCTTGACCATCCTCAGTGGTCAGGAGACAGGGTTGGGGAATGTGGACTCAAGTCAGTGAACCTGTGGAAGAGGGTTTAAATAGATTCCAGCACAAGATTTCAGTGTCTGTGGCTCTGGGTCTCCCAGGAGGCCTCTGCAGGCCCTCTTTCTCCCCTGCTACAAGTCCAAGTCATTTCAAGGAAAGTGGAGGAACTCGGGGACTCTGTGGCTCTTTTGGGTTTCTGTGACTTTGTCTCCTTTATGAGGAGGGATGGTTTGTTCTTAGAACGTAAGTAGGGCCTCTTCGAGTGAGAAACGAGTAGGGTGTGTGTGTGTGTGTGTGTGTGTGTGTGTGTGTGTGTGTGTGTGTGTGTGAGAGAGAGAGAGAGAGAGAGAGAGAGAGAGAGAGAGTTTCCTTCTGTCTCTGTCTGACTCTCAGACTATTAATACAAGCCTCATGTCTGGCTGCGCCCCAAGCACACGTGCTCCCTGCAATGGAGTGCCACCCCTCCCAGCTCAGTCCTTTGTTTGTTCTTTCTGATGGGCGCCAGCCTCATAGACCCCATAGAGGTAGAATATAACTTTCCATAAATAAACTCTAACCTGACCTACAATTTAGACCTTGGGCTCCCCCCCCCCTTTGTGGTAATGGGATCATAGCCCAAGCTAGTCTCTCCTGCATCTGCCCATCCCAGAAAGCAAGCCCTAGGTGTGCTTGGGTTTAGGCATCACTTGGACTCTCTGATCCCACATCCCTGGCATGTGGTGGTGATGCACAGGCATGCTAAAGATGAAGCATGAGCGGGGGTTGGGGATTTAGCTCAGTGGTAGAGCGCTTGCCTAGCAAGCGCAAGGCCCTGAGTTTGGTCCCCAGCTCCGAAAAATAGAAAAGAAAAAAAAAAAAAGATGAAGCATGAGCTCCCTGCAGCCATGGGCAGCTCTGTTCAGCCTCAGTGTCTTTGTGGGTGGAGTCTTTGCTTAAAGGTGTAGGATCCCTTCTCCTTCAGGCAACCTCTAGCAGCATTCTCTTCTGTGCTCCTTCTGTAACCGCTGTCCCCTGGGGTCACCATAACATTAGCTGTCCCTGCCTGGCTCTGAAGCACAGTTAGTACACAACAGTGTAATAACTGTCTTCTTCCTGTATGCCCACTGGGTTCTGGATGGCTGAATAGGTGCAAGTACCGGGAACTGAGCTTGGAATAGCTTTGGGGGCAAGCATTTTAATCCTGGGGACCCCCGTCTCCTCTGCTTCAACTGCAAGCCTGTCTCCAGAGTCTCCATCCTCACCCTCTGCACCACCCTGCCTTGTGGGGCTGGCCAAGGTCTCCATGGCCTCCTTGCTCTGGGACATCCTTCAGGATGCCTGGATTCCGTGAAGGAACCACAGGGAGACTGGCAGCACGAAATGATATTGGTCAAAGACATGATGTTGATAATTCTAAAAAAGGGGGATTCGTTGGGAGTTAAAACAAAAAGCCAGTGAGGGCTGGGGATAGCATGGTAGAGAGCTTGCCTGGCATGTACAAAGTCCCAGGCTCAAACCCCAGCATGCACACACATAAATTAAGGATGGAAGCTTACATTAGGAATAGAGTTCCTCTCACACAAAGATGCACTTGATTTGAAGTGCTGCCGTTTCAAATCCTTTTTAAAAAAAAAATGGAGGCGGGGGCTGGAGAGATGGCTCAGCGGTTAAGAGCACTGACTGCTCTTCCAGAGGTCCTGAGTTCAAATCCCAGCAACCACATGGTGGCTAACAACCATCTGTAATGGGATCTGATGCCCTCTTCTGGTGTGTCTGAAGATAGCTACAGTGTACTCATCTATAATAAATAAATAAATCTTTAAAAAAAAATGGAGGGCTGGAGAGATGGCTCAGTGGTTAAGAGCACCCGACTGCTCTTCCAGAAGTCCTGAGTTCAATTCCCAGCAACCACATGGTGGCTCACAACCATCTGTAAAGAGATCCGATTCCCTCTTCTGGTGTATCTGAAGACAGCTACAGTGTACTTATATATAATAAATGAATAAATCTAAAAAAAAAATGGAGGCAGGAAGGAGAGGTTGAGACAGGACCTCCTGTAGCCCAGGTTGGCTTCGAACTCCCAATCATCTTGCTTTCACCACCCAAGTATTGGGCGTATGGTATGCACTTCCCCCACCAGACTCAAAAGCAGGAACCCTGATGTTGAAAGAAGAGCCAGGTGTTGCCTCTGCTTTTGAAGGCTTTTACATTTTTTTAGGGAAGGTGTAAAATTCTCTTTTTGAAAAAGCTTGGCCCAGTGATGAACTGGTCCTCAATTGTACTTGAGTTTGCGTTCATTCCAGTATCCGGCAGGGCTTGGCCAGACTGGACACTATCCCATGAATGAATGAACAAGGGAAGTCCTAGAATTGGGAACCAAATAGTAGTATGGGCATCACAAGAAAGAGGACATAGCAGACGCTGGGACAGTCCTGGAAGGTTCAGGGGTAGGTGAAAGTTCCAAGAACCCTATAGAGAGGAATTCCGTCCTTGATTTATGTGTGTACATGCTTGGCAAGTGGAGTCAGTTAACTTAAGAGGGAGGGATATCTGCAGGGCCACTGGGAGTCAGTAGGAGGGCTTGACAGATAGGGAGATGAGAAGCAAGAAAGCTTTAGTGGGACAAGGGTCTGGAGTAAAGAGGAGCAATGGGATGACCTGGGGCAGGGGAATGGCTCGGTGAAACCAGCACTTTTGGAATACAGTGTGCAGAGTGGACTGCTAAAGGGAGGCTGGGGTGAGGGTATGGTGATAACCCAGCAGGGGAATGAGAGCCAGGTTTGCAAAGGAAAGGGTGAAAGTGACTTTTCAAAGGAAACACATACTTGCCACAAAGGGCGACCAGAGAGCAGTCAGAGGTGTCAAGGTTTGGGTCTTGTGACTAAGGGAAGGGAGTGGGCGACATTTGTGTGTGGTTGACAAAACAAGACCACATCCTCCTGCCGGAGTTTCATTGTCTTTATTAACAATGCCTCTGGTCGCCAAAAAAACACACTTGAGCTTCACAAAGCGGTATTAACACTGTCTTTCTCTACAAGAAAAATGTTGGCATAAATAACTTAAATGAGAAAATAAATATGTCACTGAACTCTTTAAAAAAAAAAAAAACAAAAACCGTGGCTTTCAGTCTTGTGGATGAGTCCCACATGGAAAGTTCGCCAAATCCACCAGCCCAGCCTCAAGGGCTCCCCCCACCCCTCCATGTGCTTCTGTTACAAACATTCTCCCCTCTCCCCCTTTGACAATTAAAATCTACACAGAAAGTAAGAGGTGTCTGGAAATGATTTACAGAAAGATTGTGGGTGGCGCTGTGGCGCCTGACAGCTTCTCAGCATATGTACAGCATATGCGCCCCCCCCCCCACGGTATTATTCTTTTTAATGTAATATCTGCCGTCTCAGAGGACAGCATGAACAAGCTCTGTTCCTAGACAGAAATGTGTCCGTGGGTGGCAGGCGGGAGGAGGTGTCCTGGAAAGGGACAGGGATAGGAGGTGACTGGCAAGCCCAGTTCCTCCAACGACCTTCCTTAAACTGTTGTGTAGAAAATCCCTTTAAAATATGGCAAGGCAGCTGGGGGCGGGACACTGATCTTTGGGGGCCCAGGAGTGTGATTTCTGTCCCTTCCGCCATCACTCGCCATCTCTCAGACTCTGACCTTCCCTATCCCAGGTAGGGATTTGAAGGCAGATTTGAGACGGAGTGGAGGAAGCCAAACATCCGGGGAGAGCAGACTGGGAATCAACAGCTTCTTCTGTCTAGGTGGCTGCCCACCACAATCTCTCCTCCAACTCCCTCTCTTTCCTCCTCTCTCTCACCTGCCTTCAAGGGGGCACCCCAATTCTTGGAATCTCAGCAGAGTCCTGGAGAGTCTAAGCTCATCCCAGTTCCTATTTTACAAAGGAGACGGTACCAAAAGAGAATCACGTAGCCCAACCTCACACTCAGTGGCCAAGTCAGGGTCAGAAACCCTATCTAGTGCTGTGTTCTCGTTCTTGCCCGCGCAGGCTTTACATTGGTGTAGAGGAGTAGATCGTACTGTACTTCCATAACCAGTCCCAGGTCTTCTGTCCCACACTCCCTTTCCTTTACGGTGGAAACACTGCCTTGCCCTGAAGGGGTGCGACAAGGGTAGAATGACCTTCCCAGCCCCGACCCTGGGATAGGCAGAATGGCTCAGTCTGGGACTCAAGCTCCCACTCCTGGCCTGCGGGAACTCCCCGCAGCGGGTAGGAGGGCGAGCGGTCTCTACGGGCTGGGGACTCCGCACGGTCTGGAAAGTTTGGCACCCCTGGCCTGGGCTGCAGGCTTTACACTGAAAACGAGTCGGATCGCACGGGGACTGCGTAGGCGCGGGCGCGCCCTAGTAGGCGTTCTCCAGCTCCGCCTGGTTGGCTTTGGCTCCCCGGGCGCGGGGCCGCGGCTTGCGACCCTTCTGCGGCCGCGCGGTCTCAGGTCCGAAGTCCTTGAGCTCCGACTGGTTGTGGAAGC
This sequence comes from Rattus norvegicus, assembly GCF_021556685.1. Lineage (NCBI taxonomy): Eukaryota > Metazoa > Chordata > Mammalia > Rodentia > Muridae > Rattus > Rattus norvegicus. Next base: position 93,209,253 of record NC_141543.1, read on the forward strand.
GGGTGAGGCGCTTGCACTTGCACGAGGCCACCAGACGCACCTTACGCGAGCGCGGCGCCGCGCCGCCGGGGCACAGCAGCTGCACCCGCTGCGCGCGGTAGCGATCCGGGATGCAGCGGAAGTCGGGTCCGTTCGGGCGCCACCACTTCACGCGCCCGATGGCGTTGGGCAGCAGCCGCGCGGGGCCGCACTGGCCCGAGCACACCAACTCGGTGACCGGCTTGGCACTGCGGCACGGGCCGTCGGTCACGAAGCGGGTGTAGTGCAGCTCGCGGCAGCTGTACTCGGACACGTCTGCGGGGAGAGGGATACGTGAGGGGCTGCAGCCTAGGCCAGGCTGGACTGCTCTTTCCACCCCTCCCTCATTTTCCAAACCTGCCCTGCGTTTTCGAATCTGCGTGGATTATAGGAAGGAGACACCGGGTACTTTTGGAGCTTTCGGAAAGCAGGGAGATTCCCGCCCTGGTCCGCCCCCCCTCCCCGGGATGAAACACTGGCGCTCTATCATTCACTTCCTGTGTGATCTGTGGGCAGGGCAGTTAAAGTTGCTCTTCCCCACCTCTGTAAAATAGGTCGCCAGGATTCGAGGACTTCATCCACCATTACACCGGGCAGTGTTGTTGAGGATGGTCTTGAGTTCATTTCTTTCGCCTATCTCCATCTCCCTGGTACTAGAGATGCCAAGGCTTCCTGCGCACTAACTAAGCACTCTCATCCCCAGCCCTGCCTGGTAGCCAGCCTCTAGCCACACCTGGCTTGCTCTGGTCCCCCCTACACTTTACCAGCTACTGGGGCAGGGGCGGGGTCCCAGGAGATGGGAAAGAAGTGGAGGTTAATTGAAGGTAATAAATCAGGACAGCTGCTGTGGAGGAGCGGGTAGAAGGGCAGGTGGTGGGGATAAGAATTCATTAGACTTGAAAGCGACCAAAGGCAGCGTGTCCAACCCCCTCATTATCACGGGTCCGGGCTGAGAAAAGAACTTGCCCCCAAGGCAGGACTGGGCTGCCAGAATTCTCTGGTTCCCTCAAGGGTGAAAGTGATTTGTTATAGGGCCCCAGGTTGGGGATGGGTGGGGGTGGGGCAGGATAGAGGGCCCTATTGCTTTTTCCTGGATACTTGCTTAGCATCAGGTCAGAGTTCTGACCCAAAACCTACGGCCTCTGCTACCATAGGCATTCGTTGAGCACCAGATTCTCTCATTCTGTGTACCTTGAGCTGGTAACTCAAGGGTGACTGGATCTGACTTGGGGTCTGTTCTCTGTGGAAGGAGATTGGGTTGGATGCCCGGTTATATCCTCTGGGCTGATGCCTGGCCTCATCTCTTATACATGGCCAGGCTCTATCTCCTACCGTGAGCTTAGATGAATGGGAGGTCTTAAATGAACGAATCCACATGCAGGTCCTGTCCACCTCCAAAGATTTCATGGTGTCAGAACCAATATGACATAAAAGGATTTAAAAAAAAAAAAAGGGGGGGCCAGGACCAAAGCCAGAGGGGCAGAGACCAGGACCCACCTTTGCCCCAGAGAGGAGGCACAGCAGGGGAGGTGTAGGCCTGCCACCCGCCTGTGGCTGGCTTAATTTACTCGCCGTTGCAGAGGTGGTATGTGGGGGCGGCCTGTGTGCCCAGGGAAGGACTCGTTTTGGGGCTTTCCAAGAATAGTGCCCTTAGGTCAAGCACTTCCTCTGCACAACGTGACTGCATTGCATGTGCTCCTTTGGGGTGGCCCTTCCCCCCCCTCCCCAACTCCTTACTGGCTAGGAGACGGGAGGGACAGAGTGTGGTGGCAACCTGGAAAATGACCTTTCCTCCTACTCAAATGGTGACCAGCAAGGTCCTCGCTGTGGAGTGTCACTCTAGCTGCCACCCCACCCATTTCATTCCTGCCAGCTCTGTGCTTGATCCCCCAGGCATCTCTCTGTGCAGGCTACCACAGGCCCTGCTGTCCTCAGGAATGAGGCAAAACTGGGGCCAGGGCATAAGCTCAGGGCAGATGGTGCCACCTGTGCCCATACAGGGGATGCTTCACTCAACTGCCCCTCAGGTCACATGCTAAAACCGTACCTACAAACCCTGTTGTTTCTTTAACACTAGCCCACTGGGCCCATTGGGTAGATCATGGACAAGGGGGACTAAAGGGATTCTTCCTGGCTTCAGGTTCCCACCCAAACCCAATCTAGGGTTGCCTTGCATCTGGATCAAACCAACTTCCAGTCTCAGCTCTTCTTACCCCCAAGTGACTTTAATCTCAGGAGCCTCGGTTTCTTCACCTTCAAGCTAAGGCCTTCTTTACCTCATGGGGTGGTCATGTGGGATACAGTAATGGCCACGGCATCTGGCATCCAGCAGGTGCTATCAACCTCACCTTGTCACCTCCCCCACTGGTCCTCACCTTCAGGAGAGTCTCTGAACCACCCTTCAAGCCCATTCCTGTGTTAATGCCAGCTTTGGCTGACCTCACCCTCCACCTTGCCTTGGGTGCTCACCGCCAGCCCCCCAACCCTGTCCTCCAGATTCTAACACTGAGCTAGAATTTTTCCAGGTGAGTCTGTCCCTTCCCTGGTGTGGCAGAGGCTTAACCACCCACACGAACCTCCAAAGAAGATTCTAAAAGCCACCCCAGTCACCACCCAGGTCTCCGTGCTAACTAACAACTGTCTTTTCCATCCCGTACCTTTGGTGTCATAAGGATGGTGGGGGGGTCTGCCTCCGTTCTCGGCCCGGTTCATGGTCTGGTTGTTCTCTAGTTCCTGAGGAGGCTCTGGGTACTCTCTGAGTCCCGGGATGATTTCTGTGGCATCATTCTTGAAGGCTTGCCACCCCTGGCTCTCCACAGCAACGAAGGCTGCATGTACAAGCAGGCAGGCAAGGCAAGGGGCTAGTGAGAGCTGCATGGTGCCAGAAGGAGGAGGGCACTCGGTAGCACAGGCTCCAGTCCCCAGCCCAGATACGGTCGCCTTTTAAAAGCCCCCTCTACCTCATGCCAGCCAATAAGGACAGGCTGGAACAGAGCTGGTTCCATGTTTCCTCACCCTCCTCCCCATGGGGGTGGGGAGAAGGGGGTGTGCCCAGTGTCAGCCCTCCCCAAGACTTCTCAAGCTCAGCAAACTTCCAAATTGCTGCTGGCACTCCCAGGTGACCCAAGGAATGGGGTGGGGGTGGGGGGGGTTGGTGAGGCAGGGACACAGCCAGCTCTCCCAGCACCTCCCACAGGCAGACGGCTGTGGTTTTCAGATATCAAAATGAGCTCGGCTTGTAATTGTCTGGCTCCCTGGGCCCCTCAGGCATTCTCAAAACAAACTGCGGGCTAGCTTAACAAAGGAAACAAGTGGGGCTTCTACAGAAGGCAGAATCCAGCTGACCAAATTCCTCTAGCCAAGTTCATTTGTTATCCCACCAGCTAATGGTCTCAATTAAAAGTGTTTGCTCCCCCCCCAATTCCCCACCCAGAGGCAGAAGGATGCCTTTTTTGCTTTTTTTTAGGGGGGGAGGGGGGTGTTCTGGGGAACTTAACCTAGGGTCTCGTGCTTCCTGTGCAACCAACTCCATATTGCTCTGCACCAAGGATTCTGACCAAGGAAGCCTCTCTTGGGTTTCTCTTCAAAATCAGTGGGAGAGGTAGAGGGTCCACAGCCACCAGGCAAGAGGGACCTGGGATCTGTCACATGTGATTCTTAGCCAGGGAGCTCATGGTAGCTTATAGGCTGGTGTGTGCAAGGCAGCAGTTCCTTCCCTGGCCAGACCTACAGCCAACGCAGAATTTCATTTCTTAGCAAAAGTTGTTTCCTTCATCATTTCTCAGCATATCACACACACACACACACACACACACACACACACACACGCACACACGCACACACACACACACGGTGTGCGTGTGGTAAACATGTCTGTGTGGGTGCATGGGAGACCTGAGGAGGTGTGTCTTCCTCGGCCACTCTCCCAAGTTGTTTCCTGAGACAGGATCTCTGACTGAGACGTTTAGGTTAGGCTGGCTAGCTGGCCAGTGAGCTCCCAGGAGCCATCTGCCTTTCCCCTCAACCCTGGGGTTATAAGGCTACTTTTCCACACGGGTGCTGGGGAGATTCGAACTCAGGTCTTCATGCTTGTACAGCATGTACTCTGATCATGTCATCTCCCCAGCCTCTCATATTATCATAAACAGCTTTGGGTCCCAGATGAAAGATCCAAGGGACACACACACACGCATGCACACACACACACACGCATGCACACACACACACACACACACACACACACACACACACACACACACACACACACGAGTTTCAGAAAGCCATCCAAGCACAGAGAGATCCAAAGCTCAGCTCACAGTAGCAGGAGAACCATGCCACAGGGAGGAGGAGGGAGGGTTCACACCTGAGGTGCAAAAAAAGGAGGGGCTGGCTGGCGGAAGCTTCACTGAGACCGAGTGTTGGAGGACGCCCCAGCCCTGGAGGAAGGCTGGGAAGAAGGCTGTGGTCCACCTTGCCTTGGTATGCTAACTGGGCAATGAATCAGGGTCATCCACCTGCAGAGCTTCAACAAGGCTCCGCCACCTGCCTTGACTTGTAAGTGGCCTGTCCTCCTTTTCATCTTCTGTCACCCACACATCAGTGCAGCTGCTCTGACAGCTTTACAAGGCAGACCGAAGTCCCCTCAGGAAGGGGGCTCTGATACCTGCTTCCTAAGTCAGTTTCCTTCGGGGCAGACAAAAACAGCTGTGGCCATTGTTGGGGGTGATCTATCTCTCCTACCAGAGCTGTGGTGTTGTTAGAAGCTGGCCCTTTTGTCTGTGACCTCCAGTCTCCTTTCCCCCTGCTCTGGAATGTGGACTGTTAACCCTGTCTGGGCCAGAAAGCTGTCCTGTTGCTCCAGACTTGGGAAGAGGGCAGCTCTTGGACCCGGATTCTGAGAGCATGCAGAATGGTTCTCACAGCACCACCTGCTGATGGGAGTTGACGCTCGCCACCTAAAGCGGAGATGCCGCCTGTCCTTGGAACACTTCTGCCACCTGCTGGACATGGAAGGGAAAAATAAGGAGGCCAGAGAGTGGCCAGGCTCCAGATTTGTTATTTTATCTGTAGTTGAAGTAGTGTCAGCAGGAAAGAGAGTACACAGAGACACTGAGCTTAAGGGCCTGTCTCTCGGAATCCTTCTCTGCCAATGGGTAGCCCCGCCCTTTCCCAGGATGGCTCTGAGAGCCTGCTGTGGTGCCTGCCTTCTGTTTTGGGATTTTGGCTGGTTGGTTTGGCCTTTGTTGCTGTTATTTTATTTTATTTTTTTTTCACTTGAGGTTAAGTCAGTGATCGGTGCATTTACTCAACACAAAAACCTCAGAGGATTTCTGGCCTTCCTGCTGTCAGCAAGGTGGCTGCATCTCGTGTGATGTAACGGTTTTGTTGTTTGGTTCAGTTTGGGGATGGTCTTGCTGTACCATCCCAGCTACCTTCAAGCTCACCATCCTCCTGCTTCAGCTTTCCAAGTGCCATAGTTACAGGTGCACACCACCACCCATGGCTAGTTATTTTTAATTACTTTTTTATATTTTGAGATAATTGTAAGTTAACGAGTACTTAAAATAATTCAGAGGGATTTTTACGTACACCCCCACCCACCCATTTTCCCTTCACGCTAACAGCTTACCAAAGGTTCTAGTACAGCTCCATAGCCAGGACATTCAGTGCCCCAACAAACACACATCCGCCCTTACTTACCTAGTGCTTGTTCGTGGTACCCGTGGCACATGCTCATGTATTTGCTTCTACACAATTTTGCCATGAGACTTGCCTATCCACCAACACAGTTAGATGAAGAACACCTCTCTGGCCCCAAGGATCTGCCCTGATGTCTTTTTCATTATTTCTATATTAACGTTTTTGAAACAGGGTCTCATGCACCACAGGCTAGCTGGGGCTAACCTTGACCTCCAGATTGCCTCCCAGGTGTGGAGATTAGAGGTACGTGGCACCACAACCCATTCCATCGCTCTTTGATGGAGATGCCTACATACCTCCTCCACCCCTCTCAGCTCACAGCAGCCACTATCCAACCTCCATTAACGTCATTTTTAAACTTAAAAAATGTTATGCAGCTGCAACTAATTGCAACCAATGTGTGGGGCTGTCTCTTTTCACCCAGCATAATTCCCAGGAGTTGTCTAGTACATGAGTACAATGACTAGTATGTATCCTTCATTAGTGTCCTGCAAAGAATTTTCACTGCCCAAGTTCCCCGTACTCCCCACTACTCATCCCTCTCCTCCCATCCCAACTCCCGGCACATGCTGAGTTCTCTGTCTCTATCACTCTTACCTTAGCCAGAACATCTCGAGATGGATTTACAGTGTGATGGTTTGCATATGCTTGTCCCAGGGAGTGGCACTATTAGAAGGTGTGGCCTTGTTGGAGGAAGTGTGTCACTGTGGAGTGGGCTTGGAAATCTTCCTCCTAGCTGCCTGAGGATGCCCAGTCTGTTCCTGGCTTCCTTCAGGTGAAGACGTAGAACTCTCAGCTCCTCCTGCACCATGCCTGCCTGGATGCTGCCCTGCTCCCACCTTGATGATACTGGACTGAACCTCTGAATGTGGTAAGCCAGCCCCAGTTGAATGTTGTCATGCCTTGGTCATGGTGTCTGTTCACAGCAGTAAAACCCAAACTAAGACACTAGTTCCAGAGTGGTACCTCCAAGGGCTAGGTTTTAGGTGTTTTTTTTTTTTTTTAAAGACTTCATTTTATTTTTAATTATGTGTGCATCTGTATGTGGATAAAAGTACAGATGTTCATGGAGGCCACAGGTGCTGGGTCCTCTGGACCTGGAGCCACGCAGGAACTGAACAGGTTCTATACCAGAGCAGTACACACTCTTACCTGGAGCCATCTCTCCAGCCTCTTAGGTGTTAGGGAAAGGCTGTACTGGTGTGGTGGCATATGCCTTTAGTCCTAGCACTTGGAAGCAGAGACTGGCAATCAGAAGTTCAAGGCCATGGGGTGGAGAGATGGCTCAGTGGTTAAGAGAGCTGACTGCTCTTCCGGAGGTCCTGAGTTCAATTCCCAGCAACCACATGGTGGCTCACAACCATCTGTAATGGGATCTGATGCCCTCTTCTGGTGTGTCTGTGGATAGCTAGAGTGTACTCATATAAAAATAAATAAATAAATAAATAAATCTTTAAAAAAAAAAAAAGAAGTTCAAGGCCAGCCTTGGCTACAGCTGGAGTTTGAGGCCAGCCTGGACTACTTGAGGTCCTCCCTCAAAACTAACAGCAGCATCATCACAGCCATTAGCAAGGGCACACATAAAAAGCCCAAACGCACAAAAGGAAACACAAAGTAGACTTCTTTGTAAGGTAAGACATTTATTTTGGTTACAGTTTGATAGTGCGCTAACACTGGCGGTGATGTAATAGACATTAAACTTTCCTCTTCCTCCCCAATGGCAGGAATTGAACTCAGGTCCTCCCATATTAGGCAGGTGACAGTGCTCTGCCTCACTCCACCATCCCTTTCCCCCTGAACTTTTCTGTCCACTAAATCGCATTTTACAAGTCACCCTAACAGCTGGCAGAGGAAAGAGGAACGCAAGTGAAATATCCAACCATTCTTCTCTCTACTCTACGATCAGGATAGAGTCTGTTAAAAGAATTATGAGAGAGAAAATTTCCTGTGAGAAAAATCCCTTATCTTCATATTTAAGATCAGTGCTTATTTTGATTTAAACATTTAGCATTTTAAATACTGTGAGCAACTTACCGTGAACCTATGGCTGGAAGGCACCAACCTTCTCAACAGTGCCCCCTGCTGGCCGTGGCGTCATCATTCACGCCCATTTCCCTGGGGGTGCTAAAGGTCAAGCCAGGATTCTTAAAACAACTTAAGAGTGCTGGAGCCCAGAAGAGCCTTAGGGTGGGCCAAAAGGGCTCGCTCATTTGGTAAGTGTTAGTCTGTGCTCTCAAGATAATAGAACAGCAAGGAGACAGACCTACCCCCTGGAAAACGCAGACAGACTTTAAAATTGAGAAGAGAAACCATTTTTACATTGTTAATTTTTACCTGGATTTTTATGAGTCACAGAAAGTGACTGGGTCTGAGGAAGGAGGAGGGACACCCTGAATTCCTATTCTATCTCTTTCCAGGGATAGAACACTATTCAGGATTCCCCACCACCATCCCCTACTCACGGGCAGGCATGCGGTTGGCTTTTCCACAACGTGAGCATTTGACCTGAAGACTTGTAGCTAATCTTATAAACAAGAGGTAAAGCCAACCAAGAAATGCAGAACTTTCAGTGAATAGCCCCAAAGGAAAGCCAGGAACCTCCCAAAGGCCCTTTCCTTAATGTTCCCACAAAGAGGCCTCAGGGAGATGTTGGTGACTGTCCTGTGGCTGTCCTATGGGGTGATCACTCAGATGAGGCAGGGGGAGGGGAGCCCAGCCTCAGAGCGGAGAGTTCAAGGCCACGTGTCACCATGTGATGCCTGGATAAAGTGAGGCTGTGTCCTAACCAACTGGGAAGCTGCAATTTTCACTTCCTTCTCTGGAGATGGCTCAAAGTCATGTGCAGGGCACTTGGACATTGTTGGGGCTGATTTCGGGGCCAAGTCAAGAACACCCCAGCTTCCTCAAGCAGCAGGTCTGAAACTACCACCACTTAGCTTTAAAGAACTGGCAACTCTAATTACCTTGAATTTTTTGTTTTTTAGAAGACAGGAACTTAGTTGGGCAGTGGTAGCATAAGTCTTTAGTCCCAGCCCCTCAGACACAGAGGCAGGCAGATATCTAAGTTTGAGGTCAGCCTGGTCTACAGAGTGAGTTCCAGGACATCCAGGGCTACACAGAGAGACCCTGTCTCGAAAACCAAAAATCAAAAACCAAAAACCAAAACTCAGGATCTGGGGATCGTAGCCCTGGCTGGAGTCTCAGTATGCAGACCAGGCTATCCTTAATCCTCCAGTGATCTTCCTGTCTCTGCCTCCTGTGAACTAGGCCTGCAGACGTGCAACCACACCGGGCTAGCCCAGATGTTTTTGCTTTGCGGGTTTTTGGGTTTTTTTTCCCCTCTCATAACACACGAATTGGTTCTGTCAACTTTACAGGGCTATTTTGAGATGCAAGTTGTGTCTTAAGCAAGAAAGTCACTTGAACACCTACAGACTGAGGCTACGGCCATTCCACTCGGGGAGGGGGGGGAGATGACCAGCCCCATGTGTCCAAGCCTGCTGTGGTCACACAGAATAGGGGACAATGACCATCCAGGCTGCACAGCTCTGCTCCTGCTGGGATCGGAGGTCTTCACCCTGGGAGTGACACCCTAAGACAGGTCTGCTTCTCTTGGCTCTTGCCAGATGTCCCCTCAGCAGCTGTGAGAAAGGCACACTCCTTATCCTAACCATTAACACTGCCGAGTCCTACACTTAAAGCTGAGTTTGAAACATTCAACGAAAATCCCTGATATTTCTTTCCCTCCAAGGAAGATTTCTCTGCAAACTCCTGTCAGACACCTTACAGGCAGGCAACCAGGATGCTGGAATCCGTGTGTCCCACAACGGCAACTCTCTATACACGGGGTCCTCAAACAGCTCCGGATAGCATAAGACAGGCTTTTATGAGTGCTTATGTGCCAGGTGCTGGGGTGGTGGCTGACTGCCACCTCTCTGCTCTGCGTGACCCTGGGGACATACGAATAACAAGAACATAAAGTCCCAAGAAGATTGTGTTCAATTTCTGGTGAATGTGCACACACACGAGGTCCAGCGTGTTTCAAAACCGTCCTTAGAAAGTTCTTTAAAAGGCAGTTCTTTCTTCGCTCTCTCTCTCTCTCTCTCTGTCTCTCTCCAATAAAAGGGATCCATTTTGGTGATGCCTTCAAGTCTCATTTCTGTCCAGCGAGTCAGTTCCAGGGATCCTGCACAGACACCGTGGAACCATCAGAGCCACCCCATAAATGGACAGGGTGAACACAGGGGCCTTTCGTGTTCCTTCTGTCCCCAAGGCGACAGGCACCCCCTCAACATACGCACCCGTGCATACACCCACAAACACGAGCTGGAATTGGCCAACTTCCTTCTAACTATTCTTAGAATAGCAACCAGGATGGCAAGCCCTTGGCGTGATGACTTGAGCTCAGCAAGACTATGGTTCAGGATAAAACCCTTGCAATTCTCCAAACAGAGGGCTTTTGTTTGTTTGTTTTGTTTGCTTGTTTTTCATAGGCTGGACCTCACACCCTGTATTCTAAAAGAGAGAAAACCCTGCCCAAGGCATCATCGCTCTTCTAACAAGCGAAGGAACAGAGCCATCCATAGGGAAGGCTCTGAAGCAGCAGATACAGAGCGAAAGCTCTCCAGCGAGGCACACTTTAAACATCCCAAAGAATCAAGAGAGCCCTCTGAGAAAAACAGCTTTGCTCACCCACAGGCCCCTACGTAGTGTCTTTAAGTCTAAGGAAATAAAATGCAAAAGCCTTTTTTTTCTTTTTTGGAAATCCAGTCACTAATCTACCTCCACTCTGCTTCAGAACTTATGCCATGCGTCTGTCTAAGCAGGGTGTGTCGGGCTGGGAGGACCAGCGATGGATGTGGGGAGATCAGGGCCCCTGTTTGCATAGTTCCTTTGGTCCACGGTTCTGGACCGCTCAGGAAGAACCCAGGTTGGGGAGGGGGTTATGAAGGGGGTGCCTGTGTCTCAGGTCTTGCACCCTCATAGGCCTCCTGCCCTGGGTCACTGAGATGCATCCATGCCACAGGTTTCCTCCCTGAGTCCCACCTCAGGGGGACATAAATTACAGGAAAGGGCAGCCAAGGAGCAAAATGGCTTCCCCAGCAAGCTTCTTCATTTGCTCCCTAAGGATGGAGTGGCCCCGGGACCACAGTGGGACAGACATGGGCGAGTGCCTGGTGGTGCAGGGAACAGGGTACACTGTGTTTCCTAAGTAGGGCAGCCAGGGCCCTCCCAGTCAGACCTCTGCAAAAGAGGCTATGGGCAACCTAGAGTTTCACCTTGCCCTCCTCGGCTAGTCTGTCATTGAGCTGGCAGAGTTGGGCCAGGAAACCATCGTTGGGGCCGATCTCACGATTCTGCCTCACAGTGCTCAGAGCAGACCTGACATCCATCTTCTGTCGCAACATGAGGTAGGCGATGACTAGCGTTGGAGAGCGACTGTAGCCCTCACGGCAATGGACAAGCACCCGGCCTACAAGAAATGGGAGACGTGGTAACTGTGGAAGTCCAACCTCACTGTAACAGTCAAACCCTTGCAAACAACAAGCATTTCCCCAATTCACCCACCCAGAATGACTGAACTGTCACCAGGGGAAGGCAGGGTGTGAGGAGGTCCTCCACCATGGAAAACGGGCAACATCTACTCAGGTTGAACACGTACTGTCCAGCAATGGCACGCCAACCCCCCCACCTTCACTGAGAGACATGGACCTCAATGCTCTTAAGTAGCGCTGTTCACAGGTGGAAATTCCCAAGACTATCGACAGTAAAGTGGGAAGACAATAGCCTTTTTTAAAAAAGAATTGCTGATCTAGGTAGAGCCAATGAGAAGGCTCAGTGGGTAGAGGAGCCAATGTCAAGCTGATGAATTGAACGCCAACCCCGAAGCTACATGGTACAGAAAACTTTCTGTAAGTTGCTCTCTGGCAAGCCGAAACAGCTCGGTTGGGAGAGCATTAGATTGAAGTTGTTCTTTGGCTTACACGCTTACATACACACACACACACCACATACACCACACACACACACACACACACACACACACACACACACACACACACGTATCCACAAATGCTCTCTCGTAGCTCCCCAAATTTCCCTCCCTGGTATCTCTCCTCTCCCCTCTCCCTGCATTCCACGTTGCCCTCAGCCTACAGCACGTCCTTCCTGCCCAACTTCCTGCAGACCATGAGCTGTTCCCACTGCCACACACACAGCTTCTGTTTGTCTGTTTCACTGTTCTGTTTGCAGCACCAGTGAAATGGAAACTCAGAATTCCTCAAGGGCAAGGAAAGCAATGATGGGAAGAAAGGGAAGGGAGAAAGAAAGGAAAGAAGGGAAGGGAGAGGCCAAAGGTCGCTGTCAGGAAAATCTCACCACACTGCAGGGAGCGGCCCCACCCTCACCCCCACCCCATCCCTGCAGAGGCAAAAGCCCAGCTTCTCTCTTCATCCACCTTCATCCATCCCCACACAGAATGCTTAACTCACATGTTTGCCATCTCTTGTTTGCCCTTCTCCATGCTCTCCTACAAACGGAGCTGGTCCTCCACCCATGCCGCTAGCTGCCACTCCACACTCCACCGGCAACTGGAAAAATCTTTCTGGAACCCCCTCTGACCTGTTACTGCTCGCAGAGTGGAGTCTAGTCTCTGAAGTGTGGCTTACAAGGCCTAATACCCACGCCTCTCTCCTCAGCCTGGGCTACACAGTGAAATTCCAAGATTGCCACGGATACATAGCGAGAGTCTGTCTCAAAAACCAAACAAAGCAGAGACAGAAACAAAGTCCGAGGCTCGTGCCAGGCACACAAGAGCACTCAGTAAACATCACTCGGTACTGGGAGTCCCCCGGGGGCCCCAAGCACCTGTGACCCTGCTGGCCGCATACAGATCCACCCTCCTTTTGTAGAACAGAGTCCTTCCAGAGCCAGGATTGATGCTCTGCCATTTCCAGCATCCACTGGGCGTCATCCCTCTGCTGAGGGAGCGAGCGAATGGCCACCACCTCACCTCCTCAGAGGCATTATTTAGAAAGAGACTGCTGACCCAGAATTAACAGCATCTCTGCACCCCTCATCCTACCCCAAACGCACCTCTATTTCCCCAGATCCTCCTATATCAGGAGAGGGGAGTCCCCCCACTTTCCTACCTTTCTCTCTCTGGCTGTTACCTGAAGTCCTCAGTGGGCACTTTTCCTGGTCCAGTGGGACCCTCTGCAGGGCAGCCACCCTCCTGCTTCCCACTGGGAGCATGCTCAGTTACAACCAGGGCACAGAGCCTACCATGCTCCAGGCCCAGCCCACACAATGCCGCCTTTATACACCCTCCTTAGATCCTCTCAGAAACACATGACGGCCCCCTCTTATACGCAAAGCCAGGCTCCTTCCCCACTCCCTGGCACACGTGCTTGTGTGCATGTGCATGTGTGTGTTCATTCACACTTTCCTGTGAGCTCTAGTATGCACTCTCTCTCTTTCAAATTATGTGATAAGCCTGAGTGTACATGCCTGTTCACATGAGTGCATATGTGTGCTTAAGTGCACTGTGTGTGTGTGTGTGTGTGTGTGTGTGTGTGTGTGTGTGTGTGCATTCGGAGGTCCAACATTGACATGTATTGTCTTTTTCAATGTTTCATTCTCTCTCTTATATGTTAAGGCAGGATCGCTCACAGGACCCAGAGCTCAGTGTTGTGCTATTCCGGTTAGCCAGCTCGCTCTGATGATCCTGTCTCTGCCTCCCAAGCGCTGGATTACAGGCAGGCCACTCTACCCACCCAGATTTTGAGAATATTCTAGAGGTCCAAACTCTGGTATTCATAGTTAGTCGCCGAGCACTTCGGCTGCTAAACTACCTTCCCAACCCCCAACCTCTGGCTTTCTTAGTAACAGATTCCTGTTCCCTAGAGTCCGGCAAGTGGATGGAGGCCAGAGTCCATTCTATCTTGGCAGTGTACCCGCAAGGCACCGGAGCTCTGGGATGCATCAGGCTTACTCAGGATCACCTGCAGGGAACACTGTATTCTACACGAGGTGCTGGGGAGAAAGGGGACACTGGGCCTAGTGGTAAGATAGAGGTAGGGTTTGCCAAAGGCTGGGGAGAAACTAGCAGGGAACATTCCAGACCAAAGATCCAGTCTCCTTACATACAAATCAGCATACATTCCCTGCAGTCTAGAAAGGGAAATGAAGGCAAAGTGCCAGGGGTTCCTGAATGGGGCTGGCCAACCACTGCCATGTGAGAAGGGCAAAGTCTCACTCCCATAACTAGCAGGGCCATGTTCTCCATCTATCCAGAGCGAGAAGTGCAGAACGGCTGGAGGGGAAGGACTCGGGTTGGGTGTGACGGGGATCAAGAAGGCCCATAAGGCCCTGGTCTTAAAGTGTGCAGTTTTCCCAGTCCGTTACAGAATGTACAGCTTTGGCAAAATTCATCCTCAGGATGCTGAGATGGCCGCTCTTCCAGCTCCTACGTCCTAAAGCTGGCTGAGGCTGGCTGAGGCTGGCTGAAGCTGTCTGAAGCTGGCTGAAGCTGGAAGTTGTTTCCAAAGTGTTGCTTCCCAAACAGCTTCAGGAGGTAGGAGGCTGAAACAGCGTCCATTTCAGCATCCCGAGGACGCAGCCTGCCAAAGCTGTTCATTCTGTAGCATATGAATCTCACAGACGTTTTTGTACTTTTAAGACATTCGTATGGATTGTACAAGGTGCACACATCAGTTAAGGATGAATTTTGTTCCTTCTCTGAGCAGGTGAAAGGCAACATTCTTTTTATACATTAATATGATCAATAACCAATCGTAATAAATCCTCACTCGTGCCACAGGGAGGAGAGCACAAAGAATCTTAAGGATTCCATAACCAACAAGGTTTATTGTCTAAACTGAACTGGAGTTTGGGCTGGAGACATTTCTATGTTGAAACCAGTTATTGGGCTGTTCCCATGGCTCAGAGGCAGAGAGATCAGATTTAAGAGCCGCAGGGAAGAAACCATCCAGGTGGAAAGGGAAGTGGCCCTATGGGGAGGGGGCCCAGAAGCTAACAGCAAAGATAAAAGATAAATTTAGAAGGTGTTAAGCCAAGAACACCGGAGGGAAATGTGTGCTAAGCACGGGGAGGTTCAGAAGTGCCAGACATCATTGAGTTAGTCAAGGCATATCAAAGTTAGCTGGTGTGTGTGTGTGTGTGTGTGTGTGTGTGTGTGTGTGTGTGTGTGTGTGTGTCCCCTTCATTCATGAATCCAGAGAGCTCTTGTGGGGGGTGCAGCAGCATACGCAACCTGCCAAGAGCCAAAGCGGTTTAACAAATTCACCGTTACACCAGTCAATAGAACTTCTCTAAGTCCAGTGGGAAGGGAATTCTCTTTGGGAATCGCCTGGATGGGGAAGCTGCCGTGTACCCAGGAAGCCTCTATGGAGCACAAATAAAGCCAACCACATCTGCAGTGGGCCATCTCTCCCCCACAGAGGGAGGAAGATGCGATGGGAAGAGTCCAGAGAACCCGTCTCCTCTGCTGACATCTGCCCTCATCCTTCTGTCTGTCCTGCCTGACCAGCACCCAGCTTCCCTTCAGCCTTACCTTCTATCTGCAGCTGCAGGGAGTGAGCAGCAGGAAGATTTAACCCAGGACCTCTAGGCTGCTCATTCCCCTGGCAAGGTGGCCACTCATGACAGCCTAGCCAATAAAAGGCTAGGGAAGCCTGCTGGGGGAATTCTGGGGAATAGCTCATTTGCTTGGAAAGGCTGAGGATGTGGCAGAGTCTCTATGCTATTCAGGCCTAGGTACCGATGTTCAGATCCTCAGCACTCACACAAAAGCCTGACACAGCAGCATGCACCTGCAGTCCCAGGGCTAGGGAGGTACAGAAAAGTGGATCTGTGGAGCTCAGGACCAGCAGCCTAGATAAACCAATGAACTCCAGGACCAGGGAGAGCCTCTGCCTCAAAATATAAGGTGGGAAGGGGAGCTGTTGAAGACAGCAGTCAGTATAAACCTATAGCTTCCGCGTGCAAACATGTGCATGTGCACACACATACATACACACATACATGCACATGTATGCACACAATGCACATGTATACACATACATGCACATGTATGCACATACATGCACATGTATGCACATACATGAATACATAAACGGGCACACTAAATTAAAGGGAAAGAAGCATAGCTACCTAACTGCTGTACTCTTATGTCCAAAATATTATCATTGTCTCTGGCATAGACTCCATGCAATGGTCTCCATAGGTTCCTATGTAGGACACTTAGTCCCTAGTTGGTGGCATATTTTGGAATGTTTCTGGAACCCTTCTCAAGTAGTGCCTCTGGAGGAAGCAGGTCCCAGAGGGCTTAGCTCCCACGGGTGCTGGAATGTATTTCCTTACCATTTTTATGGGCCAGGGCCTGGTCAATGAAGTCTGCAGCCCTTTCAAAGTAAGCACTGAGGTTGAACTCCTGCGTGTCATTGGCCTTGATGCCCATGTAGGTGATGCCCGTATCCTTGTAGAAGCTAGCACTGGTGTTGACATGCATGAAGGACCTGCCCTCAGCAGCATTCAGGACGTGGGTGATGCCCAATTTCTGCAGCTGGGTGATGTCCTGAGCCACAGACCTGGAAGGGAGGCAGTGGCGGAAAATGAAAAGGCAGCCCCGGAAGGAGGAAAAGGAGGAAGATCTGAACCTGCTGTCCCCTGTGGCTCTTCCTGCCTCATTTCACAACCTCTCCCCTCACCCCAGCCATATACAGTTACCGGCAGTTTCCCCAAATAGACCTGTGGTCCTACGCCCATGCTGTTCCCTCTGCTTCCCTTCCCCACCTTCTGTGTAGGCATTCGCCTCTCATCTTGCAGAGTCCTCTGCGGGATTTCCCCAGCTCCTGACGGTGTGTGTGTTGCCATTATAGTTCCTATGCTGTGAGGGCAGTATAGACAAGCTATAGAGAGTCAGCCATTAGCACGCACCTGGAATACTAGCACTCAGGAGGCCAAGGGAGGAGGAGGTGAGTTTGAGGCTAGCCTGAGTTTCCCCAGTAAGACCCAGATTCAAACAAAAAAAGAGAGAAAAATAGACCCTAGAGTCGGAATGTCTGGGTCTGAATCCAGCCCTACCATCGACCATGCAGGCAACCTTAATCAAGCCACTTAAAACTTCCTGGGCCTCAGTTTTTCCTCTCTGTAAAATTCAGATAGCAGTGCCAACAGCTTGCCGGTGGTCCTGAGTGTTGAAGGGGGCTGTTCTGTTGACAGAGCCTGATTTTTTGGTGTTTGTATCCCAAGGCTTCAGTCTGTGAGTTCTTTGAGTGCTCTGTCCCCTGCTACAGTGCCCGTCACGGGGTAGGTACTGAATAAATGTTCTGTGAATGAGTGAAGAATGGAATTGTCACATGTCAGGCTCCCTGAAGGACCAATCCTGCCCCACTCTGTTGGGCTACAGTTCTGAGGCTCTCTGCAATGTCTTAGCACTCAAGTAGCCCCCCGCAAAATGATGGGAATTGGAAGGTCCTTTGCCTGAGTGGTCAAAGAGGCCCTTTGCTTCCCCCTCACAACATCCAAATTTAAACTGCAGTTTGTACTTGACAAAGCAGTGTCTCCTGCATGGGCCTGTCTACCTGACATGGCAGCCCCCAAGAGAGGATAGAACTGTCCCCAGTGAACAGAGCTTAAATTCTGCAGGACAGGAAAGGCAGAGGGATGGGGGTGTGTGTGCGCGTGTGCCCACGTGGGCCGCTAAGCCAGAGCTAAGAGGAAAGTGCAGTCCAGACTCAGACTCAGCCCTGCTCTGCCTCTCACGCCCTGAGATTGGAAAATGCAGCTCACACAGACTCCCTCACTGGCCTGAGAGGATGTGCCCGGCAGCCCTTCTGACCACGAGTTTCAGGTGAGTAAGGAAGCACAATTCTTGGCCTTAGGTACGAAGTTGATCCTCCCAGCTGAGCACCCCCCACATCAAGGTCAGATTTGCACAGAGGACAAAGGGTGTGTTCTCCACGGCAGGCATCATTCCTGACAGTATTCCTGAGGAAGCCACTACAGACAAACCCAATAACCTGTTCCTCAGCAAGCAGGCTCCCGAGACTGCCAAGCTCCCTGGCTTCCTGGGTAGTTGGGGTAGGAAGGACTGGGCCAGGTTCCTTAGGACTATGCAGTGACCGAGCTGGAGGCTGACCCCGTGAGTCTGTTTATCCGCTTGCTCAGGAGCAAGAATGCACAGCCAGAATGCTGAATACTGTGCCCCTATATCCCAGTTTTCTAACACTAATCCAGCAGTCAGCAAACGCACCATCATCACCACCACCATTCCAAAGAGTGGACACCATATGGTGTTTGACACATAGTAGGTGCTTCATATAAAGATGAGCAACGCAGTGCACGCAACCTGTCCCCAAGTGTCTGCAACCGGTCCCACCCCCACCCCCCTCCCCGCAGGTTAAGCAGCAGGTCCTAGGTGCACGACAGGAAACACACATGAAAGGCATTGAAAGATCCTTACAACCCCTCAACCACCCAGGGGCCATCGCTTCCTAGTTCACAAAAACAGAGCTTAGGGCTTTGATAAAAGGGGCCTTCGCGCTCATGAAAACCCACTATGGATCTTCCTGCAGTGTGGGTCATGCCAACTTTTCTCTCGGTGTTTTTTTGTTTTTTGTTTTTTATAAAAACATAAGAGATCAGTGATATACACATTTCCTAGTGGTGCGATTAGGAGGGATTTTTCAGATGCCTCAGGTCTTCATCATTTTTGATTTGTCCCATCTGAGTCAAACCCTATCTGGAGAAGCCAGGAGAGCCTTGGTTCAGCTACTTCCTCTTCTAGCGCATTTTAGGGTATTTGGATTTCCTGACACGGACAGGAAAAGCTCCACACCCGGATTGTAACGTCATCCCGTTGCCATGGCAACGAAGACAGACATTCCACGGTGACCTCACTGCAGAACTAGGCAGCTGTCACGTGACCCGCGGCCAAGAGACAGCCCTGCCACCTGTTAAGAGAACGTGGTAGCCTTGACCCCGCCCAAGCCCAAGCCAGAGCTGGTAGTGGCGGAGGTCAGGGCCGGGCACTTTGGGGGGGGGGGGGTGAGGGGCGTCTCAGGGCATGCGGAGTCCAGCTCCTCCGCTTCAGACGCGGGGAGTGGGTGTCTACTCCAGGCTGGTCCCGGGCACCCGCTCTTGACTGAGGTCAGCGACCGCACCCAGGGCCCACACCCACCCCCCCCCGTGAACCCCTATTCCAGCCCCGAGTAGGCGGGGCGCCCGGGGAGCGGCTGCGGAGTTGCCCCTCCCGGAGACTCACGCGTTGCCCACGTAGACCCTCGGGATGACCTCGTTGCAGGGCTGGCTCGGGAGGCTATAGCAGCCGCTGCCGTCCGAGAGCAGGTCGTTGAGATCTTGCACCGAGAGCTCAAAAGAGCCGGACATGGCGGCGGCGGGGCCCTGCATGCCGGGGCAGGAGCGAGCGAGGGGGAGAAGCCGGGTCAGCGGGGCGGGGCTGCCCAACCGGGAACCGCCCCGTCCCGCCCCGGAGGCGGGCCCACTGGGTGAGGGGAGCTGGCGGCGCGCTACGCAGCTCAGAGGACACGCGCGACCGGCCCACGCGCCGCAGGACCCCGGGGCGGGTCCCTGGCCGAGATGTCGTCACTCCGGTGTCACCCGTACTGGAACGCCGTACCAATGCGGGACGCCTAGGTACACCTGGCGTCTCTCTTTCAGGATAATGGGTACCCCTGGTGTTTGCCGTGAACCCTTCTCGCTGCACACCAGCAGCGTGGGCATCCACTCCCTCACCCCAAACACACATGTCAGAGCACATGTCCCAGCCCACGCCTGATGAACAAACAACTTGCCCACCCCAGGACATGGATCACAAGGTCACAGGAAAGAGCCCTACTCTGGAACACTTCTTTCAGTGTTTGGTGTGAATCAGCATTGAACTTTTTGAAAGTGAAGGTATGGGTCCCCAGGTTTGGCCTCTGACCCCTAGTGGATTACTTAATCTTAGCCTGTTTGCTAGCGACTAAAAGGGAGGAAAGGGTTATACGTCACGATAGCCGTTTGAGTAGCTATACTTTTGGAGATCCGAAAGTGTTTTATAAATCTGTAGCTTTTGAGTGTAAACACAATGTAAGTGGAGAATTCTCACACCTAACCTGTGACGGGTCACAGTCAAAACACAGGTGCACTAAAAATTACCGTACAAAATACAAAACTAAATTCAGGATACGTTTATATGTGAAGCGTTAATGGATTTAGACTTGGATCCATTCCCAAAATATCTGACTCTATGCATTAAACATTAGAAAATCCCAAACACTTCTGTCCCAAGCATTGCAGTAAAGAATATGCAACATCTAATTCTTAAGAATCGCTGGAAAGGTTCCAGAAGCATTCAAGGGGCTGGGGACGTTCCTGGGCTGGTAAGGTACCTAGCATGCACAAAAGCCTTAGTTCAGTTCCGAGCGCGGAATGAACAGGCCTAGCAGTACCAGAAGCACTTAGTGGCGACTGTGTCGAACACTCACTGGGCCTGCGTCCTTGGCTGTGGGCTAGTGTGGAGGTAAATCTTTCCTGGAGCAGCTGCTATCCCACTGTGAGCCACATGGTGTCAGTACTGATCCTCTCCCGAGTTTCCACTGAGTGCAAAGTGTCTACAGTATCTCACTTCAATTAAAGCCTCTCTCCACTGGCCAGGGAAAATGGCCCGGTCCCTAACTCCAAAGGGACAAATACAGTCTCCAAAGAGCAGGACTCCACATTCTGTCTCCTATTAAGATTTGTTTTCTTTGTGCATTTGTTTTATTTCATACTTTCTTTCTTTTGAGGTCGGGTCTCTCTCCTGGACCTGGCTTTGAATGTTCTCTATAACCAAGGATAACTTGGAACTCCATCCTCCTGCTTCTGTTTCCCAAGTGCTGGTATTGCGAGCGTGTGGCGTCTCTCTGGGTTACAGTAACCCAGCTTTTGAGTCTCCGCTCTTCAGGGAAACCTTACAGGGAACTGTGACTTTCTTAGCTCCTAGCTCAAAGGGCAGAATGAGGGCTGGATTTCCTCCCTTCTTGTGCCTCTGCCTGTGCTCAGCAGAGGCTTCCACACCATACCTTTTCCTTTCTCCTCCAGCCTTGGAAAAAACATCTACTTTCCAGGCACGTGGAGAGCTCCAAAACCTTAGCACAGAACTGTAAAAGCTTCAGGGGAGAAGGGAAGCGCCACTTACCTTGATCGGATCATCGTAACACAGGGCATATAAACACTGGGTTGTTCCACACCCCATCGCCATATATAAATTTTACCTTGACTTAAAATGAAAACTTTTAGGAGGTGCCCAGAGATAGCCAGGCATGCTCTTCTCCTTTTCCTCCACTGAGACTTGTCCCTGATGTCATAACTGGCTAACTATGACACCTTACCACGGGGAGAGCTAAGTGCCTCACAGAGAAGCCAAGGTGTCTCACTTTTGAAGTTAGACTAGAAGATGAACAATTCCCTGGATTATCTGGCCTATCCCGTAATAGTCTCTAATCACAGGCAAAGCACAAACTTCAGGAAGAAACTGGACTTTGGCCACTACATATTGCACAAAAATAGAGTTCAAATAGGTAAGCGGCCATCATCACCGTTTGGAATTCTAGAAAGGTTCCATCAAAGAGGGCAGTGACAGGAAACTACACTAGCCCTAGCTTTGGGGTGATATGGGACACCATAGCCAGTGGCAAGCTTTAGTCTTCTGCCTGAGCATCCGTGTGCTAGAAAGAATTCAATGTTTTAAACTCTTTAGAGACAAAGTTTAAAAAAAAAAAAGGGAGCTCTGTGCCCAATAGAGACTAGAAATGTTAGGAAGTGGGGTGGGAAGAGATGTTATTTCATCGACTTGAAAGGAAATTTGTCCTTATGGATTTTTGAGAGAGGGGCTTATGTACTCCCAAGGAGGGCAGGAGCTGGCTGAGAATCAAGGACGACCTTGAATTCCCAGTCCTCCGGCTACCACCTCTGGGGTGGTGGATTACAGGCCTACACATCACCACTTGTTTTAGGCAGGGCTGGGGATCAAACTCAGGCTCTCTGGTGTGCTCGGCTGGCACTATTGACTAAATTCCCTGCCCTTCATTATAGATCGTTAGCCCCTCACTACTCTGTCTTCCCGGTTGGAGTTCTCCAGAGGTTCCAGGAGGGAAAAATGACATCTAATTGAAGTTGCTAGACTGGATCTCTGTCAAAACTCAAAAGCAGGATATTCAGTGGTTGGGGTCAGGTCTGGTGGGTTTCTAAAGCGTGCTAGGATCCTACAGTGTAACAATGTTTTCTGTCCTCTAGTGAAGCCTGCCGTGGATACCAGTCCTCCAATGGCGCACACACATTATATTTTAAAACTGAGCAAACTCCAGGTATTTTTGCCACCCATGGCTGTGGTTTGTTGACTTTATCTTTGTCCTTAAGAGACTCATTTCTCCAGAGCCTTCTGAATACCCACTGACCTAAAGATTCATTAACATTCCTCCCCCATAGTCGCTCCATTTCCTTAAACTCTACCTGGACTCCACCAGGCCTCTCAATGTGCCCCCTTTTCCTCAAAGTCCCGGAAGAAGGTGTTGCGTGCTACTGTATGGAGGCAGCACGGGAGTGATGTCACCACGTTGGGGTTTCTTGCCAGGGTGAACAAAAGAGAATCGACAAAATTGAATATGAAAATAAACAATTATGTCAGAAAATTGCGAACGCCCATCGAGGCCCTGCCAAGGTGGACTGCTGGAATGAGTATCTTTCAAGAAGGTAGTGTTCTCTCTCCCTCTCCCCACCCCTCTTCCCCTCCCCTTCCCCTCCCATCTCCCTCCCCTCCACCTTCCCTCCCCTCTCCCTTCTCCTTTCCTTTCCCTTCCCTCCCCCTTGCCTCCTCTCTCCCTCCCCCTTTTCTGCACTTGATTCTCAGAGACCTCAATCTTCCCTTTGGATTTAATTGAGATAAGAATACTCAAAGGATGTGATTTTGGAGAGAAGCAAGAGACCACGCTATGAAGATTGACAGCTTCCCAAACAAGAACCACAAATCCCCAACTTCACTGTCCTTTTAGAGACTCCCCAGCTCCCTTCAGAGTTTGTCCAAGCACATGCTTGCATGCTTTGGCCAAATGCCCACGAGTACTGTTGGTTCAAGTGCAAAGCAGTGAGCAGCAGTTTCTCAGTCTGGGGGCTAGGGAGTCCAGCGACGGAGGGAAAGACCAGTGGATTTAGGGGTGGCCTTGGTGTGGGGGGGGTACTTGCTTTCTGCAGAGACAGCCCTCTTTCCACTGGAACCTCGTGGCAGAAGGAGCACCTTATTGACTGGGAGCCGTCCCTGCTTCTGTAAAACCAAGTTTCCAATCCTAGTTCACATTATAATCCTCGAGGGAATGCTTATAACACTCTGAAGTCATGAGTGTTGTGTCGGAAACATAGATGAACATGTTTGTGTCTTTCCACAATGTTGGGACTTAATCGCATAAACACTAAACTCACAGTCCTCAGCTTCTGTTGGTGACAATTTGCCAAATACTTACACTCTGGTTGTTTGTTTGTTTTTGTCTGTTTGAGATAAACAGGGGTGCTTTTATTCTTATCGTAGTTACTATATTAACTCTTACACAGCAGGCAGGAAATATGTCTCTCTGTGCTGATGCTTGTGTAGGTTACAGAATGGTTACAGGAACTTAAAGAAGAAGGTCACTCACAAAGCTTGGAGATGACAGACCAGAGTCTCTGTTTTCATAAGGGAACCCAGAAGAAGGTCTTACTGGAGAGGTTGCTGGGGCTGTGCACAGAAGAATCAGGTAGCAGGGTCAGCCTGAGCTATACAGTTGAGTCTAGCTTTCAAAGGCCTGGTCTAAATAAACACATGGATGGACTGGAGGGATGTCAGGTCTGGAAGGGCGAACAGGACAAGGCAGATGGCAATTTAAAAATCAACAGAGGGGACTGAGGTGTCCTGATGGCCCTGGGACAGTCAGGAGTTTCTCTTAGTCTGTCCCTTGATTCAGATATCTGGTCAGGTGACATAATTGGGACCATCAGCTTTCCAATACAAGGTGTCAACGTCTTTCTGGGGTCCAGGCAAGAGAGTTCCACTCTTTCCTCGACTGATTTGTTGTCGTTTTAGTTTATTTCTTTTGTGTGTTTTGTCTTTCGATTCTGGTTTGTTTCAGGACAGTGTAGCCCTGGTTGCCCAGGAGTTCACTCTGTAGACCAGGAGGCCTCAAACTCACAGAGATTTTGCCTGACTTTCTCTGCCCTCAGAGTGCTGGGATCAAAGGTGTGTGTGCCAATGCCCAGCTTCTGAGCCTAGTTTTTCCCCATTTTAAAAAGAGACTTATTTAATTATGTACACCTGCAGGCCAGAAGAGGACACCAGATTACATTACAGAGGGTTGTGAGCCACCATGTGGTTGCTGGGATTTGAACTCAGAACCTCTGGAAGAGCAGCCAGTGCTCTTAACCTCTGAGCCATCTCCCCAGCCCTTTCATATGGTTTTAATGTGTCCCCATGCCCCGACAACTCCAATTCACCCTTACAAATATATAGGACTCTTTACTCCCCAGAATAAATAGATTAGCTGTCTGTGACGTGTGGGTGGCACTGGACAGATGGTGCTGTTCATCTATCCACCCAGGTACAGCCTCATCCTCTATCCTCAAAATAGAGTCAAAAGCTGCTTGTGGAGTGGAGCCTCTCAGGGCAAGGCACGGGATGAAAGCTGTCTTCTGCAATATGGAGTCATTTCGAGCTGGAGTGTAGTCTGAGCTCAACACTAACACCTAAGCTTTATCCCGTACCAAGGAAGTAGACTTGTAGCAGGCAGTGGGGCTGAAGGCTACTGATGAAAGCCTGTTCCCGCTTCGTGTGCTTCCCAGAGTGCACGGTTCCAAACTTTTATCCCATCCAGGAATCCAGGAGACATAATCTTCTTCTTTTTTTTAAAAGATTTAATACACACACACACACACACACACACACACACACACATACACACATATACACACACACTGTAGCTGTCTTCAGACACACCAGAAGAAGGCATCCGATCTCATTACAGATGAGAGCCACCATGTGGTTACGAGACATATTCTTCTTCACCATGCGCCTCTCCCTGCCCTGGTTTTGTGTTTTTCAGCTTAAACAGAGAATCAAGGAATCGGGAACTAGTAAAAATCACCATGGAAAACCAGGGCATCCTAAGGAGGTTGAGTGATCGCAAACCCCACTATGACCGCAGGGCATCAGAGATGGATTGGCAGGCATGTGGTCACTCTTGTCAAAGTCCCAGGTGTACCTGACGTTAGTCTATGCTCAGCACAGAGGCTCACCCTTAAGCAACCAAGTCATGTGAAATGCAAAGTCACTCGGAGAGACGCCCGCATGGCAAGCGTAGCTCACAGACGCAAACTGTGGAACGGCCCAAGACATCTTGGTGATAAAGCTACTGAGTTCAGTTTCAGAAAAACATGGGGCAGCACCCTGCCCCAAATTTGGGGGAGGGCAATGTGACCTTGTATTGGTTGATCAGCCCCATTTAGGAACAATTCTTCAAATGTGAAAAAGGGAGAGTTGGTGGAGAGGCTGAGGCAGGAGGATGACTCCTTGGAGGACAGCCTGGACTGCTTAGTATTGAGACCCTGCCTCAAACCCAGAAGCAAGGCAGTAAAGTTCCGGGGAGCCATGAGCGCTGTTTTAGAGGTCTCCTCTCCCTACCTTTTCTAAGGGGTTTAGAATTCCAACTCTCAGACCAGCGCGTCACATTGACAAGCCTTTCTGATTTTTTCCTTTCAAGAATTCAAGGCGATATATCAGAAACACAACACGATATCTTCTCTTCCAAGAAGAATAGGTATGTCATTTTTTCTTATGGTATATTTCTATTCTAGTTACTACCAAAGCCCTCACAATCCCATTTGTGGCCAAGAAGGACCACACGGGGGAAGGAACGAAGATCTGTTCAGGGAGCTCAGAGCTCTTTGACCCTCCTGGAAATCGTGTCTTTTGTCACCAGCTTTGAGGCCTTGTGGGAGTCGAAGGGGAATTGTCTTTGCCAATAAGACATTAATAGGGGAGGTCCAATGGTTCGGCAGGTAAAGGCAGGAGCCTAAGGGCCTGAGTTTGATCTCCAGAGCCCGTGTCAAGGTGGGGGGGGGGAAAGAACCCACTCTGACCTTCACGTGTGTGCCGTGTCACATGAGCTCCGCCCTGTAATAATAGCTTTTAAGGTGCTTTAAATTAAAAAAAAAAAGGAAGAAGAAGCCCAAGCTTTACAGCTAAGTTCTTAGTAAAACTGCCATTTGAACATCTTACGTTATCAGATATGACTAGTAACGTGGTGCTAGGCCTTCAAGGAAGGAAGGATAAAGTGGATACCCAGGCTCTCCGAAGAACAGTGCCACTGTTATATCTTCCCTCACCTCCTCTTCCTCCTCCTCCTCCCTCCTTCTCCGTTCCTCTGAACATAAGGTTACTCACCGTGGAAAAGATACCGAGAAGACCCTAAAATTTATTGGCTCTCAGGATCTTAAGACACCGTGGAATGGCTGCATTCTCTGTCTTAGGATGTTACAATAAAGCTTGGCACAAAAACAGGGCAGGCAAATGGAAGGACATGACAAGCCTTTTATTTTTATTCTGTGCATTCACCTGTGTATTCCTGAGAGGATATGCATTTGTGTATGTGCACATGTGTGTGTGTGCACTTGCATGTGCATTTGTGTCTGTGCTTGTATGTGCCCTTGTATGTGCACATGGGGGTGCACTTGTATGTGGGTTCGCTTGTGTGTGTGCACATGGGTGCGGAGGCCCAGTTTGACACTCAGTGTCTCCTTCAGACACTTGCTCTTGAGACGGGGCCCCTCACTGAACCCAGAGCTCACTGATTGAGAGCTAGGCTGCTGGGCCATTGAGCTCCTGGGATCTGCCTGTCTCAGTGCCACCCCCACACCTGGCTTTTATGTGGGCACCCAGCGATCCAAACTTGGGTCCTCAGCTTGTGCTGTAAGCATTTAACTGAGTCATCGCAGCTCCCAATTTGTATCTACATATGGCCTTGAATTTGCTAACTAGCTGGGGGTAATCTTACCTTCATGATCCTCTCCCTTCACCTAGCACTGGAGCTGTAGGTATGAGCCGCCATGCTGGATTTATACTGTTCTGGGTATCAACCCAGGGCTTCATGCCTGCTAGGCAAGCGTTCTACCAACTTCACTATTCACAGGCCCCTCTCCCATTAGCTCTCATGCTTATGCCCTCTGGCTAGAAAAATCCATGATTCTTTCTCTTCCCTTGAGTGCCTATTATTTTCCAACACTTAAGAGAGCCCATTCCCCCCTACACACACACACACACACACACACACACACACACACACACACACACACACACACACACACACAGACTTCTGTGGCCTATCTGAGTTGTAAGGCACAGTTTCAAACGTTTGGAAGTTTTCCTTTGGTTTTGATGTTAACTGATCGTTAGTTCGATTGCACTAAACCCAGAGAACATATCCTACGACTTTAATTCTCTTAAGCTTCTTAAGGTTGCCTTATGATCCAGGGTATGGTTATCAAGGCAAGAACATTGAATTTTGTGCTATCAGTCACTTGAAGTGGGGTGTCAATGTAAAGGTTTATTCATATGCGTGTGTGTGTTGTGTGTGTGTGTCTGTCTGTCTGTCTGTCTGTCTCTGTCTGTGTCTCTGTGTGTGCATGCATGTGCAGGTGCCCACAGAGACCAGAAGAGTGTCAGATCTCCCAGATCTGGATTTATAAGTTGTGAGCCACCCTGGGTGAGTGCTGGAAAATGAACTCTCAACTGCCTGTAGCTCTATTTAAGTTTTGCTTCAGGCTGGAGAGATAGCTCAGTGGTTAAGCGCGCTAACTGCTCTTCCAGAGGTCCTGAGTTCGATTCCCAGCAACCACACGGTGGCTCACAACCATTTGTAATGGGATCCGATGCCCTCTTCTGGTGTATCTGAAGACAGCTACAGTTAAATATAATAAATCTTTTAAAAAAAATGTTTTGCCTCATTGTCTCAGATATTGAAGCTCCGTCCTTGGGTGCATACTCCTTTAAGCTCACCGTATCTTCTTGGTATTTTGATTTATCCTCTATTACAATGTCCCCTATTTGTCTCTAGTAATTGCCTTGCTCTGAAGTCTGCCTTATTTGATGTTATCATAGCCACTACTGTTTAAAAATCCATGTTCTACAGATGTCTTTCATTCTCTCTACTCTTTGAATCACGTGCGTGGGGGCCAGAGAACAACCCCAGGTGTCATTTGTACTTTCTGCCTTGTTTGAGACGTGGTCTCTATGTTGTTAGCTCTTGTGTACACCAGATTACCCACCCTCCAGAGTCTGGGGAGTTTTCTGTCTCTGCTCACCAGCAGGCAGGAAGTACAGACACAAGTTATGTGCCAACTTTATTTGGGCTCTGGGGATTCGAACTCAGGACTCCAAGTTTGCATGGCATGTGCATTAGCCACCAGGCCATCTTCTTAGCTCCTCCTCCCTCCTTTTCAAAAACAGAAGTGGCTCCTCCGCAAATATCAAGCAGGGCATAGGATGGGGGTCATCTTTGTTTTGCCCCTCCGGTGCAGTCAAAGGAGCCGAAGAGGTGAGAGTCAGTTCTGTTTGCTGGCGCATCTCTCCAAGAAGTCCCACTCCTGTTCTTTTCCTTGTTTAGAGCTGCCTTTGGGGCAGGTCTCCACGATTCTATTTCCCTCCTCTGAGAACACCGTCCATCCCCCTCACTCCTAAGATAGTCTTACAGAACGCAGGCTTCAGCATTAATAGTCCTTTGTCCTCGGTGTTTGACGTGCTTGCCACCTCCTCCCAAGGCAAAAATAGAATTTGAGTTACTTTCCTTCCTGGTTATTTTTTGCTGTTTTTAAGGTTGGTACTTTCCCCCCTTATTCTCAAGTTTCTAAGAGAATAAAAAGGATGTGTGTAAGGATCTCCTATTATATTTGAAATTTGATCCATTTCTTGAACCACAGGCTGTCTTTCTCCCGACTGGGGCAGCAGCAGGGTTGGGGGGAGGGGCATTCTCTCAATATTACCGTGACCTTTGTCCTCTCCTGCCAGGACTATAAATATACTATACATATTAGCACTCTTCTCCCTCTGTAGGCTGACCTTGCGTTCTATATAGAGTTGATTTCCTTATCGTCCTGTTTCCACCGTACAAGTTCTGAGATTACAGGTTGAGTCTCCATGCCCAGTTCATGTGATGATGCAGGTCAAACTCAGACCTCATGCATGCTGGGAAACACCCTACCAACTGAGCTCCACCCCCGGCCCTGATATGACCTTTAATCCTCTCCGTGATACTTTTGAGCTCATCCAAGTTTTAAATTTTGCTTGGTATTTTTTTTCACTTCCATAATTTAAAGGAAAATTACACTTAGTGTGTGCTCATCTGTGTATCTGTATGTCTGTGGACAGTTTGGGGCATGTACTATGGCAAGAGTGTGAAGGTCAGAGAACATCTTTGTGGAGTGAGTTCCTCTCCTAACAAGTTTACCTGGGTTCCAAGGATCATACTGAGGGTACCGGGCTCCGTCCAGAGCCAAGTGTCTTTACCCACTGAGCCATCTCACTTCCCTGCTTCCATAACTTCCAATTGGATCTCTTTTAGGTCTATGTCACTGCTCAGATTTTCCATTTTTTTCTTTTGTTTGGGGAGGACTAACTTTTGATGTCCACGTATGTGTTGTGTTGGCATAACTGCAAGTTGACTGTTTTTCCTCGTTTAGGATGTGGTTTTCCTGGTTTGGGGTATGAGTGGCTGATAGGACTGCATTTTGAACATCTGGACTGTTGTGCTGAATAATTCAGGATCCAACACCAACCTTCTGTCTTGGTAATAGTCCTGCTGAGGCACAGTGCCCAGGGTCTTGTTTTCTCTTGCTGCTTTACATTCCAAGGCAACAGTTTTGCAATGCTGTTCATTTTGTTTCCTTCTCTGGGGCTCTTACTCAGATCCCAAAGATGTCTTCTGATGGGTCGGGAAGGGCTTCTATGGACTGCCTTAGTGGGATTAGGCCACCTTCTGCTGAGGAGCAAGTAGACACTGCTTGGCTTGTGTCTCTGAGTCACTGGGTGGAAGGCAGCGGGGAACAGGACTGTTGTCACTGCTGCCAATGAACTGGAACAACTAACTTGTTCCTGTGTGAAGTGAACTCAGAAACTCTAATAGGGTTCTTTACCTGAGGAAACAAGCACTTTCTTGCTCTTGTTTGTTTACTGTCTTGGCCTGAGGTTGGTTCAGTGTGAGGCCTCTCCTAAACCCAGGCTCTAAGGGAGCCTGTGGGAGACAGGGAAATGCAGGGGACCCCCACCATATTGCTGGAGACCCTGGCCTGTTCCTAGTTACCTACTGCAGCTCTTAGACTCCTTTTATGCAAGGTGTTTAATTGTTTTTAGAGGAGGAAGAAAAACTGAAAATGACTACTACCGCCTTGTTCTAGAACCACTGGCCTCCTGAAGGCAGCAATGGTTAGAGACTATATTCAAAGGACAGGGAAATGGAGTAAGAAGTGGATTAGTCTACCAAACAGATGCAGCTGATTGGCTTTTAACTGTTTGATGCCAAAATGGACTATACATGTATGCTGGAGTTTGTAACTATTAACTATGTCGAGAGCTATCACTGTGGTGACTGTGATCCCAGTATTTGGGAAGCAGAGGCCAGAGGATCATGAGTTCAAGGCCAGTTTGGGTGAGTTCTGTCTCAAAACAGAAAAGCAGGAGCTGGAGGGAATAGCTCTGTAGTTAAGAGCCCAGACTGTTCTTCCAGAGACTCAGATTCAACCCCCAGCAACCACAAGGCGCTGAGATGTGTGTGCAAGCAAAGCACCCATACACAATAAAAACAATCTATTGTTGTTATTGTTGTTGTTTTACAACCCGACTGCAGTTTCCCCTGCCTCCCTCCTCCCCTCTGTCCACCCCCATCCACTCCTCGTCCATTTCTACTCAGAAAAGAGTAAGCCTCCTATAGGTATCAACCAAATTATGGTCTATCAAGTTTCGGTAAGACTAGGCACCTCCCTTCATATTAAGGTTGACGGGGTAACTCGATATAAGGAATATGGTCCCAAAAGCCTGCAAAAGAGTCAGAGACAGCCTCTGTTCCCTCTGTTAGGAATCCCACAAGAAGACTAAGCTACACATTGTAAAAAAATAATCCCATTTTTTAAAAAAGTAAACTAAAAAGTCCATCATTGCTGGGATGCCGGATTCTGTGGCTGGTGGCACAGAGAGCCGGTGCAATATTTGATTACATGCATGGTTTAGCTGCACACATGTTGTAAAGCATTGGGGATATACATTTAATAGCAGAAGCACTGTAGGCTGAGATCGAACCCATCTGAGCTCTGATGGGCAAGTGGTTATAACCTCGGATCAGCAAGGAGAGGGCTGGAGAGTAGGGAAAGTTACTAATCACTGGATCAAGGACAGCATACACCCATACTGAGAAGTATTTTGAAAGAGGCAGAGGCAGAAGAGTTCTGTAACTGTGAGTGCACAGGAACAGGATGGGCAGCAGCCATGTATACGCGTGTGCAGGTCCAGCCTAATGAACCTTTGACGAGCTCTTTGCTGGGGGCTCGGAACACACAATGCCTGTTAGACTTCTTTTTTTTTAAGATGTATTTATTATATATAAGTACACTGTCGCTATCTTCAGACACCCCAGAAGAGGGCATCAGATCCCATTACAGATGGTTGTGAGCCACCATGTGGTTGCTGGGAATTGAACTCAGGACTTCTGGAAGAGCAGTCAGTGCTCTTAACCACTGAGCCATCTCTCCAGTCCCTGCCTGTTAGACTTATATATGCATTCACACGCACTCCACCAATATATATTTACAAACAGATACATTGTGTAACAATATTCTCTGTTTTGTATAAACAGCAAAACCTCGCTGTCCAGATGACACCTGCCCCGGGGAGCCCCATCCTCTCTACTCCCACAGATCTCCTAACAGCTGTGAACTTACCTTGTCCTAGGAGGAGGGAAGGTACTTCAATACCTATAATCCACACCCAGTTACCCCCTCATCTGGTAATTGGCTAAAAATATGGAGTAAGCAGAAAATGACTAGTGTGACGTGCATTTTTTAAAAAAAGGTCACTGGTACCCAACACCGGAGGACAAATCACCTACACCAGACTTCCTACAATTGGGTAAGGTCTCCACCACGCTGTGAGAGAGCCAAGAATGAGGTCCTTCTTCCTAAACTTTCACCTGCCTGGGAGTGGATTCAAGCCCCTGGTTTTCCATTCACCTTTCATGAGGCAGCTGCCTCCGTACTGGATTTCCGGGAAACAGTTTCAGTCGATAAAAATCCCGTGGGATCCGCCCCTTTGTCCAGTTAGGACCCGCCCCTTTGCCCCGTTGGGACACGCCCCTTTGCAGGAAAGTCCTAACAAAGGAGAGCCTGGTCCAGTCACATGGGTGATGCTGGGCCCAAGAGTTGTAAGAGTTCTTGTGCAAGGAACTGAGCTGAATTTTGTAGATGGCCTGCCTGGTGCTTCACTGTCAGCCTGGCCTGTTTCAGGGATACCTTCCGGTCCAGAAGTTGTAAGCACACCGCACACTGAATGTACTTCCTCACAAGTCAGTTGTTTCATTAGGGAGCCCCCATTAAGTAACCACAAAAGCATGAGGCAGCATAGTATAGTGGTTAGAGACATCTCTTGTGAGAAAATCTCACGTGAGGCTCAAATATACACAGGTGTACTGTTATGCATGGGCAGGCATGTAAATGCACAATGTATGTGTACACATATGTAAGTTAGACTAGGCAGTTGAAAACTTTCTAGGGACCCCTCTTGTCTTTCCATCTCCTGGTTGAAGAGCTGAACATACTACAAAAGAGGCTTTTACATGGGCTCTGGAGATTTGAACTCATGTCCTCAGGCTTGCACGCCAAGCACTTTTACCTGCAGACACACCTCACGGCCTTTTGCTACTTTTCAGTTCTCTATAAACTTGGTCACATGCTTTAAAGTTTCTGGCTCTCTCTCTCTCTCTCCTTTTTTTTTTCCCCCACAATTGTAAGATGGCAATAAGCTTGCTTCGCCATCACCTGGGTGTTATTTATGAAAATAATGTACAAAACCACCTCCACATCCCAGCCAGCACAGAAAAAAAAATTACATTCACTGGTGACTCATCAGAGGCAAAATTATCTGAACAGCTCTGACCTGTGTCACAATCCCTGGGCAAACTGCTTCTGGTCAGAGACAACACGGCAACCCACACTTCGAGTCTGCATACTTTTGACAGGACTGATTTATTGTGGCTTAGACAGAGCTTTGACAGATGGGAGTCATCTGACTCCCCACAACCCAGCACAACAGGAGCCCCGATCTGAAAATAGAGACGGTGTGGAACCAAGGCAGCTAAGAGACAGCTGAAAGCAAAGGACAAGTCAGTCACATCAGGCACTCACTTTCAGGAGCATGGGGGTGGGGGTTGGGGGGTGGGAGGAGGGTTTCAGAAAGGGGACAGGCAGCCTGACATTCCTCAAGAGTCCCCAAAGGCACTGCTGCTTTGTAGACCGGCCTAGTGAGCCATGTGGACCGTGAAGTGTGCCTCTGTCTTGCAGGAAAAAAAAAAATCACGTATGCGCACCGAGTGAAAAGGCAGGGAACTAATTTCGCTACCACCAGGCAAGCACTACCCCCCCTCCCCCAAACAAAACAAAATAAACCAAACAACACAAACATTGCAGGGCTGCAAGCCAGAAGGAGGTCTTCAGGTGCACGGAAGATCAGTTGCGTAAAACAGTTTCCAAAATGCTGGGCCAGCGACGTGTCATATTTATAAAGCTGAAACATCGCTGTAAACCACAATACAAATTCACCACCACCACCCCCGAAAAGACAGTGGCTACGTAGCTTTGGTACAAAGAATCAAGGCCAACGTGCCTGCGAGACTTGAACGAATGACACGCTATCCTGTGAACTGCCCCTTTCAGCTCCACCCGTGAAGGGCCGCAGTGCAAGGGACAGACGGAAATCCAACACCACCGGGCGAGGCTTCCCACTAACGCTCGGTGACGACGGTCTGTGGGAAATCCTGGTCCTCTCTGCACTTGAGATTCCTTGACGGTACACGAGGGAGGCTGGACTATCTGGTCTTCAAGGTCCCTCCAGACTGGATGCTATGGGGTGAAGTTACCTCACCCAGCTGATGGGTACCCAGTAAGTGTCCTTGCTCAGCGACTCTATGACAGCTCGGAGCTGGCTGCAGACACTCTGCAGGTCCTGCCGTACGAGCACGGTGTCTATCAGGTGTCCGTAGTGCTGATCAATGAAGGCAGCAGAGGCGGCCATCTCTTGCTGCTGTTCATCCTGCAAGGAGAGAGACAGTGTGTGGCCGGGGGGACGCTCCCCCATCAGAACCCACTGTTGTTTAATGTGCCAAGTGGTTGCCTGTGTCCCCTGGCTAACCTTAACCGTGAACACGAGAGTAAAGTGCAGTAGCAGCATGTCACCCGGAAGGAAATCAACGGCAGTACACAATCATTAACTCACAAAATAGTCACTGAGGCGCTAGGAACTGAGAGCCACGGTTTCAGGATGCCTGGTTGTATCTGTGTGTCTATGCCAGCATTATATTCCTGGCCCAGAGTATTTCCGAAGAGATATGAAGCTGGGTGTGGTGGTGCATGCCAGTAATCCCAGCACTTGGGAGGCAAAGGCTGGAGGGATATGAGTTCCAGGATAGCCTGATAGCCTGGGCTACAAAGTAATTCCAGCCTGGTCTATGAAGCAAAAAAAAAAAAAAAAAAAAAAAAAAAAAAGGAAAGAAAAAAAAGTGGGGGGAGGGAGATGTACTAATTAGTGGTAAGGCCTTGGGATCAGCTCTTAACATCACAAAGAAGGGCTGAGAAGATGGTTCATTAGGTTAAAGTGTCTGCCCTGCAAGGGTTAAGAACCCAGGGTCAGATCCCCTGCAGTCACATTTAAGCTAAGTGGGTGTTCATTTACAGCTCCAGCATGGGGGCAGAGTAGTGTAGGGCAGAGATCGGTGAAGGTGAATCCCAGAGGTTTGCTGGCCAGCCACTCTAGCCAAAATGGCAAGCCCAAGTTTCAGTGAGAGGCCCTGCTTCAAAAGTAGAGCAAAGAGAATCGATAGAGGAAAACATCTAACATCAACCTCGGGCCTACACATGCACACACATACCTATGCATGCACCCATGCATGCGTGCGTCCATGCACGCATGCAAGCACATACGTACCCAGGCATGTACCCACACATGCACACTCCCGGTGAAAGACACCCAAAGCTGGCCTCTGACTACTACCCTCACATATGTGTACATACAAACACATACCCTGCACACACAGTCTGCAAACACACGCACTTACACACACACGTGTGTGTGTGTGTGTGCAACACTTGGGCTTGACTCAGAAATAATTCTACAGCTGGGCGTGTTCTGTCCCACTCACATAGGGGGCCTCTGACAACCTTCAGTTCCCTTTTAGGAAGGATATTAACATGAGGGTGGTGAGTCCAAGCAAAACCACCTTGCCTGGATCAAAAGGCATGGTCCCATCCCCTGAGAAAGATGGCCACGTGAGCCTCTTTTCTTAGTCTTGTAAAAGGAAGGGAAAAAAAATGGCCTTATGCAGAAGCTATGGCCTCTATGCCTCTTCCTTGGAGTACCTATAGTCAGCAAAGTGCAGCTTCTTCAAAGGAGAAGCAACCAACTTTGAACTTACAAGTGGAGTTGCTGGGTCCTCAGAGTCTGGGGACACCGGCGGCGTCTTCCTTTTCTCCTGAATTGCAGGCTTCACAAATATAACATAGGGCTTAAACTCGGGGGTCCTCAGGTGTCTTAGTGCCTAAAAAAGTTCCAGAAGGTTATGTGTATTGTGAAACCTGTTATCACAACAGATATATTCTGAAAGTTCAGTATGGGCTGGAGAGATGGCTCAGTGGTTAAGAGCACCCGACTACTCTTCCAGAGGTCCTGAGTTCAATTCCCAGCAACCACATGGTGGCTCACAACCATCTGTAAAGAGATCTGATGCCCTCTTCTGGTGTATCTGAAAACAGCTACAGTGTACTTATATATAATAAATGAATAAATCTTTAAAAAAAAAAAAAAAAAGAAAGTTCACTACTCCTAAGCTCCCACCCTCAATGGCAACAGTCCTGGTAACATCAGTCCCAAGACAACGGACTTCCACTGGGCAAAACTAGCTGAATTCCCTCATCCTTCCTTGGACACTGAACTCCTCCGGACCAGGCAAGTTACTTGAAGAGAAAGGAAAAGTCCAGAGCTTCAACTCAGAGTCTCTCCGAGCTCAGACTCTCCAACTCCATTAACCTCCTCCTTGGTCTCTTTTGTATCTGTGTGCCCACAGCTGAGCCAAGGGCACAGAAGCTCAGCGTGCACGTATCTTAGTCATCCTCCATCAGTCTGCCTACGCTCTGTATGGCTGGGCTGTTCTAATATTCAAAGAAGCAAAGGTCTGCAAAGTAAATGAAGCGATGACCCGCGGGGTCACTGGAAACACATAGGTTTTTCTCTTTCTCACATGTAAACCACACTGCTAACAGAGTGTCTGTGCAGTGTAAAGTCTCTACATGTAAACACTGGTATCGAATTTCTATGCACTATTGCACAAATATACCAAAAAAAATCAATGAAGTCACCTTTTTTTATAAAAAACAAAACAAAAACAAAAACAAACCTTTGAGGGGATGGTGTGGTGGCGCGAGCCTTTGTTCTCTGCACTTGGGAGACAGAGCCAGATCTCTGAGTTCAAGGCCAATTTGGTCTACAAAGCAAGTTCCAAGACAGCCAGGGCTGCACAGAGAAATGCTATCTTGAAAATCAATCAATCAATCAATCAATCAATCAATCAACCTCTTGGTGGTGCTGGAGAGATAACTCAGCTTTTAAGAGCATTGGCTGCTCTTCCAATTGAGAACCCAGTTTCAATTTCCCAGCACCCCATGCTGGCTCACAACTGCCTATAAATCCAGTTCCGGGGGCTCCCATGCCCTCTTTTGGCCTCTACAGGCACTGTATACAAACAGTGCACAAACATAGGCGGGCAAAACACTCACACATATAAAAGCAATAAAACAAGGATTTTTAAAAAGTCTTTGAAATTTATATTTTGACTGCTTTAAAAGATTATATTTTTATGCGGATGAAGGTTTTGCCTGTGCAAGTCTCGTGTCCTTGGAGGCCCTAGATGGTGTTGGATCCCCTAGAATTGGAGTTACAGACGGTGAGTGAGCCTGCATGTAGTGCTGGCAAGTGAAGCTAGGTTCTCTGTAGACTCAGCAAGTGCTTTAGGAGAAAAGCGATCTATTTTACTGTGCGTGCCTCTGTGTGTGTGTGTGTGTGTGTGTGTGTGTGTGTGCGTGCGTGTGTGTACCTGTGTACGTGTGTGTATGTGCATGTGTGTAGGTGTATGTGTGTGTATGTGTGTACATGTGTACATGTGTGTGTATGTGTGTGTATGTGTATGTGCATGTGTGTATGTGTGTGTGTACTTGTGTACATGTGTGTATGTGTGTATGTGTGTGTATGTGCGTGTGTGTATGTGTATGTGTGTATGTGTGTGTGTGTACACACTTGAACTTGCACAAAATTATAGGCACCTTTAGAGGTCAAAACAGGGTGACGGATCCCCTGGAGCTGGAACTAAAGGCAGCTGTGAGCGACCCAGTGTGGAAGCTGGAAACTGAGCTCTGGCCTTCTGCAAGAGCAGTGTGCTCTTAGCTACTGGGCCATCTCTCCAGCCCCTAGACTGTGACTTCCAACTACCAACTCTCAGAGAGTCCAAATAAGCGAGGTGTTCGCTTCTAGGCAAAATGTGCTTCTGGAAATGTGTTTCAAGCCAATTCAGGTAAAAGAAAGCTCACAGCTTATACCCTCGTATCAAAGCTCTGCTCCTGTAGTAGGGAGAAAAAAAAATCCTGGTGTTGCGTTCAAAGCATGGGAACCCCTTCTGAAAGACAAGGTTAAGATGGTGACCAGACCCCTGAGGAGCCGGCAGAATGCCAGCCGTGGGGAACCGGGACGAGCTTTGAAGCTCTGCGCAAGTCGAGCTGCTCCCCAATTTGTTCCAGTTGTAGAGGCAGGAGACTGACGAGGAAGGAGAGCAATGGCAGCCTTACCTGGATATACACACTAATAATTTTCTGTTCTGTTACAATTGGCCAGATAGCGCCAGAGACTTTTAAAAAATTGCATCTATGTGTGTGCCTGTGTGTGAATGTGCATATTTGAGTGCAGTGACTACAGTGTCCAGAAGAGGGCGCCAAATCCCCTGGAACTGGAGTTGCAGGTTGTCGTGAGCCACTTGACTTGGGTTCTAGGAATGGAACTCAGGTCCTCTGGAAGAACAGCAAGCACTCTGGACCACTAAGCTGTCCCCATAACCTAGCCCCACCCCACTGCGACTATATATGCCACCATGCCTGGATTGCCAATCTATTGTATGATTTGGCTCATCTAGGGGTTACTGTCCTGGCTCTCAAAGGGTCTCTGGGCTCTCTCAAATTAATCCTGCATGTGAGAATAGCAGGGCATGTTTGGGGCTATAAAGGTTTCATCCAGTTCTCAAGGAGAGGACCAAGCATGCTTACCATCAGTGCTCTGAGCTAAAACGTCCTTAGATGGAGCTCACGTTCTATAGAATGACCACCCCACCGCCCAACCCCCAGGCTCCATAGACTCGCGTGCCCAGACGATCCAGGAACTTACTTCTGGTTCTACATCCACCAAACAAACTTTGTTTTTGGCCATAACGGTCTGAATGGCCTCCAGGCTGGTCCCGTAGAGATTCTCCTTATGTTCTCCATGTTCCAGGAACCTAAAACACCATCAAAGAGGAAGAACTTCTGTTTCTGAGAAGCCCCAACGTCACAAGAATCAGAAAAGGGCACATCCAATATGACCTCTCTCCCACTTCCTCCTTCCCCTGTCCTTCCCAGAAGCTCGCCCGTGACCCATGGGGTCAAGTATTGGTACAATAGTAGCACAGATATGGATACAATGTTGAACAGGCACAGAGACTCGGTCTGCAGGGGGCCCACTGGCTCCTGAAGCAACGCACTTGTTGTGCTGGATGTCGGCCTCAAATGCTTGCTTGGAGACAAAATGATACTCGACCCCTTCTCTCTCGTGGCTCTTCCGGGGCCTGGTGGTGTCTTTTAAAGAGAGAAGGATTATTGGGCCAAGAAGAGGGTCAAGCCTGTGCCCTTGCCCCGGAGCATCTATGCACGAGTCAACACTTCCATTCATTGTACAACTCTGATACAAACAAGAAAAGCCCCCTCCAACCCTTTTAAAGACAAGATCTCAAACAACCCAGTCAGGCCTTGAACTCTCTATGTAGCTGAGGACGGCCTTGAACTCCTGCTTCTCTTGCCTCTACCTCCCAAGTGCTAGGGTTACAGGTGTGCCCCCATCATGTTTGGTTGATGCGGTGTAGGGGACTGAACCCGGGGCTTCAGGCATGCTAGTCAAGCTCTCTGAAAACTGAGCCTCAGCCCTAGACCCCAAAGAATACTATTTGGAATCTGGGGAACCCAAGGCCCAGGCATGGTTTGCACCCAAAACCCCAGCCATCCAGCGGCAGGGAAAAAGCTCGTGGTTCTGGGTCAAGCACGGGCTTCTTGCTGCTCCGCTGGGCGGCCTTGATGCTGGGGCTTTGAAAAAGTCACTGAAAGGTCTCTAGTTCCTGCTTTTCGTTTGAATTTTCTCATCTGAGTGCAAAGGGGTACACGTACATTAGACCCTGCTTTAAGCTGTGTCTGTGTGAGCACACACAATTGTGCACGCTCCCACAAAAGCAGAGGCACGTCCATGCTTACATACTTGGAGGGCAGAGGTCAACCTTAAATGTCATTCCCCAGCTGCCTTCCAGGGTCTCTCCCTTGGCCTGGAATTCACCAATTCTGCTGGTGTTTGAGTGCCAGGGAGCACCAGCCTTTCTCCGCCTCTCTAGCACTAGAGCAAAGGGCAAAGGTCATCTAACTTGCTTGCTTTTTTTATGTGAACTCTGGGAACCAGACCCAAGTGCTGTGCTTCTCTGCAATTGCTGTCCCAGCTGAGCCACCTCTCAGGCCTGGGCTGACCATTCTTTGTGCAGTTAGTTCTCGTATTGAGAAGAGAAGCCAGGCAGACAGGTGGCCCATACTGTGCAGATGGGTTTCAGCAGCATCAGCTCTCGGACATGCTTCTAAAATGCAGCGTCCCTACTGATGTCCACAGTGGAACCCTGATGCCTGTCTGGGCCAATCAGGCTTTCACAGAATGAGAGCAACATGTAACTTTTTCCAAAAAGCACAGGAACTCTGAAGAGATGTCTACAGCTGTCAGGCCGCCTCTAGGATATGCTGTTTCCATGCCCATCTGGCCAATCCCCCAAAGAGCTGCTAAGAGCCCTTTTCCATGTCATTGGCTTCAGACTTTTTATTTCTCCAGTGATTCGATGTTTAACATCCTCATGAGCCCACGGGAGCTTCCTGATTTGTCCAACCTCTACTGCAGCTTAATTAAGGGACCCAGTCCTTAGCACAGCTACCCTGGGTCACACCTTCAACTCCTGGCATATGTTGCTCCCTGTGTATAGCAAACTCTTCCTTTCTTTTCCTGGAAGACTTCTATTCACGTCTCAACATAAAAGTCACTGCCTGTGGGAAGCCTTCCCTGACTTCTTACTGTAGGTCCCTGGGAACAACAGGCAGGCTTGAATTCTGAGTATAGGCTTCTCACTCAGAGACAGAAGTGTGTGTGAGTAATTCCTGACATCCTGCTTCCTCTACCTGAGACCTAAACACTGGAGCCTCCAGAAGCCCTCAGAGCTGCCTCCAGAGTGGCCTCCACAGCCCCACCACCTCCTGCAAGTCTCTCCAGACTAGGTGCTAGAAGATTTCTGACAGCTACGGGATAGGCTCTTGGCCTGGGGATCCAGGAAGTACAATGTGGTCTAAGAAAGGCTTTGTAGCTGCCCTTCCCAAGAACTTTCTAGAAAGATAATTCCTGCCCTACAGCGGTCGCCTCTCTGTGGCCACCAGACATATACACTTTATCACTAAGGGCCAGAGAATGAAGAAAGGCACATAGTGAGAGACAGGACAGAGTTGGGTGTGTGTGGGGTGAGCAGGGTAAGCGTGTTGCCCTCTGCTAAGGAATGACCTGGGGTCAGCTGCCTGGGCTCCAAGCCTAGCTCCACCCTTTTTTTCCACTGTGTGATGCTAGGCTAGTTACTTACCTTCTCTGAGGCTTGAGGTCCCCCTCCTCAGTATGGGGTGGTGACAGTACCGCTTCTCTGGGGTACTAGTAGGGGCAGCCAAGTTTTGACATATAAGAGCTTAGTACCTGGTTCTTGACATCCCAAGAACCTTGGGGATTAGAAGCCCAAGGACTGTGCCAAGCTGCCTAGCCAAGCCAGCATCCGGCTACAGCAACACCTCCCATCTCTGCAGAATACCTGACAGTGTCTCCCGTCACTAGCTCTGTGGTTTCTGTGATCAGAGTGCTCCTATCCAGCCTCAATGTGCTCTGGACTCATCTCCCTCCCCAGCCAGACACCAGGCAGGCTGTGACCTAGCCATCTCAGAGCGTCTTTGTGGGCCACTAAGAATGAGTCTCTTCCCATCATTCTTAGGACCCACCATATGCATAAAACAGACAATGTCTGGCGGATTCTCACACCCAAAGTACCAAAAAGAGCATGACGAGCATGAAGAATCCAGTCTGTGGGAAACACTCATGGGGGCATGGGCACAGCATGCGAGAGCATACCTACACACACACACACACACACGCACACACACGCACACACACGCACACACACACCACACACACGCATACACACACACACACGCATACACACGCACACGCATACACACGCACACACACACACGCACACACACGCACACACACGCACACACACACGCACACACACGCACACACACACCACACACACGCATACACACGCACACACACACCACACACACGCATACACACACACACGCACACACACACACACACGCACACACACGCACACACACGCACACACACACGCACACACACGCACACACACACCACACACACGCATACACACGCACACACACACCACACACACGCATACACACACACACGCACACACACACACACACGCACACACACGCACACACACACGCACACACACACGCACACACACGCACACACACGCATACACACACACACACACGCATACACACACACACGCACACACACGCACACACACACGCACACACACGCATACACACACACACGCATACACACACACACGCACACACACGCACACACACACGCATACACACGCACACACACACACACACGCATACACACGCACACACACACGCATACACACGCACACACACACGCATACACACACACACGCATACACACGCACACACACACGCATACACACGCGCGCACACACACACACGCACACACACACGCATACACACGCACACACACACGCACACGCATACACACGCGCACACACACGCATACACACGCACACACGCACGCACACGCACACACACACGCACACACACGCACACACCCTCAAGCCCTCTTACGTGGAACAGCAACACCAAAATGCTGGGGGTCCTCAGCCACCACCCTTTGCTTCAGCTCGTGCAGGTGGGCTCCCAGAGACCCTGAAACAAAGGGCAGGTTGACTCAGTCCCTACTGAACTGCCGAGGAAGCCGGACCACCTAGAAACTCAGGATGTCACCTACCAATGAGAACCACCAGGCGGGACCGCTCCCCAGGCTGGTGTTGGTACCTGGCCACTTCCTCGTAGGTCAGCAGCACCTGAGACTCAGCTCCTACAGGGACCTTTGCTTCCTGTGAACCAGTCAGCCTCTCTCTGCAGCCCAGTCGGAAGCTTCTCCGAAGGCCAGCTGGTGGGGGTGGGGTGGAAGGAGGTGAAAAGACAAGCTTGCATTGGTCCTGGGATTCCCCCAATAAAGACTTTCGTCTAGTTAGCTGGGCATGGAGGTAGGGCTGGGTGCCTGGCTGCCCAGCCTCCTGCCCTGGATGGCAAATTTGGGAAACATGCTGACATAAAGAAAGAACAACCCCCACATCCAAAGACTGGGGTTCAAGGTCACTATTTTCCTTGGCATGTGACTGATCTTGGGTTAAGTCTCTTCATCTCTCTGAGCCTCAATTTGCTTATCTGTAAAATGGGAGCTCAATGTACAAGTAGATGGTTTGATACAGGATCCCAGACCAGGGGAAATGCCCCTGAAGGACATTATTGGGCCAACTGGTGACATTTTAACAACCCCGTGTAAGACAATAGACTTGTATGCAAAGGAAATGTCCAGGATTTGATTGCAACCCTGAAGTTGTGTCACAGGATGTCCTTGTGCTTAGGAAATACAGACCGAGGCATTTAGGGATAAAGGGACAGGATGTGTACATCAACTCCCATGTGACAGGCGGCAGAAAAGGAAATGAGAAAGCAACGGTGTCCCCAAGTCTCATGGAGAGCATCCAGGAGTTCTCTGATTCTGTGAGTCTGAAATCACATCTAAATAAACGCTGGGAGGCCCGTGCCTGTCTTCTGTGATGTGTAAGGAGGGGAACAGAAACCCACCAGCGTGAACTGGAGAGGTGCACACTGCATAAACTCTGATTAAGATGACGAGGATAAAATTAGTGTCAACACAGTACTGGCCTCTCTCCAGCTCTGCAGCTGGGCAGGGCCTAGGCCTGAGTCTGTGTTGGACGCAGCCTTCTGCTGGCCGGCTGGCTGCAAGGAGAGGAACAACCTCCCCGCCCCACCCCCGCCAGAGCTCTGTAACCCTTGACAGATTCCTGGGCCGTGAATCTCAGGTTCTGGA
The DNA here is from genome assembly GCF_021556685.1 of Rattus norvegicus. Taxonomy (NCBI): domain Eukaryota; kingdom Metazoa; phylum Chordata; class Mammalia; order Rodentia; family Muridae; genus Rattus; species Rattus norvegicus. The sequence continues at coordinate 93,252,880 of NC_141543.1, forward strand.
GCCCTGGCCTGTGCATGGGCTGGGACAGATGCCATGCTGGAGAGACCGCTACTCACCCACATAGTGTCCTTTGAAGTACCCATCACAGTCACAGGTCTCTGGAAACCAAAGAGAAAGGGGGGTGAATCATGTTGGACACATCTCAAGCCCGAAGGGCCCCAGCCCACTAGGTAACCAGGTGAGCCCTCTGGGAGGATGATCCGGGGAAGCTCTAACGAATTCAATCTCTTGACTGCCATGGGGTCGGAACTTCTGTTTTGCTCCATTCTCCATGCATAGACCCCATCCACTTTTCCAGCCCTTGGTGGAGATTCTGGACCAGGAAGCCCCCTCCCAGTCTTTCTGGGTTCCAGATGAGACACAGGAAAAAGATGGAATGCCTCAACCCTCAGCTCTGTCTTTCTGTTTCTTGACTCTTACCTAGCCCTGGGGTCCCAGTATCTTCCCTTAATGCCAGACACCCAGGGAGAGGCCCTAAGGCTTTGAAGACCATTCCCACCTCACACATGTGGGCACGGACACCCAGGTGTGGGAGGAAAACCAGCCCCTCAGCCCCAGACGCTCCCCAGAAAAGGGGCATCGCTCATGTGCACAGGGGACAAACACCAGGCCTACCTTTGTCACAAGGCTGATCATCTGCAGTTTGCATAAAAGACAGATGGGACAGCGTTAGTGCAGGGAGGCAGGAAACCCTGCGGCTGAGAGGCAGCTACAGCCTCAGCATCCTGAGGAGATCTCCATCTGTCCCGTTCCCCTGCTCCAACAAGCCCATGATCTGAGCGGCAGTGCGTTATTAAACCCCCAGCTCTGTTCTAATTAGTCTTCCTATGTGCGGCTCATTAGCAGCCAGAGAGAGCTAGCGCACGGTCAGTAGAAATGGCCTCCTCCGGTGAACAGTAGGCCTGGAAACACGGCCGTTGGTAATGGCCGATGGAATGGAGAGAACAGTCCCACACGGTTCCCCCTTTCCTAGAGGTTAAGACCTTCTTGGAAAATCTAGGTGCCTGAGCAGGCCCCCCCACTCAGGTATGAGCCAGCAGCAGCAGCAGAAACAGAGGGTAGATTCTGGAAGAGCCCCTTTTGTGAGGGACTCGAATCTGAGACCTGTTCACAAGACCTCTAAAAGCCAACGAGGAAGTTCACACACGAGCCTCCATGTTTGCATGTGGGGAATGGGGATGCCAGCCTATCCACTTCACAGGGCTATGGGGACCCGAGGCAAGAGGGAAGTTATATCTCAGCCTGGGGCACCTTGTGCGTATGAGGCCCTAGGACTGGTCCTGCTACTACCAAACACTAATTTTTTAAAAATTCAAATAGAAGGCAAGGCAGTAGGCAAAACCGGCTTTTAAGGCCAGGCACCGTACAGAGATGGACATCAGATAAATGCCGGCTACCCAACTAAGTCTGTTTCAGCAAAGGATTTCTTAACAAGCTTTTAAATACTACACGGGACACCCTAGAAAGCAAGTGGTGTCGATTTCAAATTCAAGTCTAACGAGTGTCCTCTCAGTTGGAACTTCCCAAAGATGCCGGAGAGGTGCGAGGCTCCCATCCCATGTCAGCATATTTCAATATTCAAGTTCGAAGTGTTCCTTGGGAAGCTAACAAGAGTTGAGCATCTTCTTCCAGACACAGGCACCCACAGAGGTTTGCAAACCAGGTTGGTGCAGTGTTACCCTGCCCTCCACAGATCCCAGTGGGGACGTTTCCTCTCTAGGGTCGCTCCCCTCCCATCCCCCACTCTGCTTCCTCCCGCCTTCTCCTTCTTCTGGAGGTCTACAGGCCAGTCAGAGCCTCTGATGCCCCTCCCACCAACTCAACGTAGGCTTCTTTCCCCTCTCTCCCACCCAGTCTACTCACAGAGGGGCTTTCTGAGGTTCTGGGGGCTTGGTATGGTGCCAGTGGTTCTCCGGTAGCTTAGCCTCCTGCACAGACACAAACGGACGTCATCAGCTGTGTCAGAGAACTGGCTGAAGGGAGCCTTCTAGAAACTAGCGGAAGGAAATCAAGGCCTGAATCCCACGGCTGGGCACACACCTCAACAAAGCCGAGGACTTCCTGCTGCTACATAGCGAGTTCTGGGTAGGGAAGGGGACACATTCAGAGCTGACCAGCTTATAAGGAGAAAGAAATAACAAGTCTCCTGCCTTGAAAAGGCTTGTCAAGACGGCCTCACAATGGAACGATGGCTGGTTCCCCTAGTCATCCTTGCTAGTTACATTACCATGGCTGACTCCTGAGGCAGCTCCCTTATCCTGCCTCTCTATCTCTGAGGAAAATGGAAACCATCAGGACTCTCAGGAAGGGCTATCCGCCAGATGTGACCATGATGTAACATCCGCCACACATAGTCATTGTAGGGTGTGGCCTTACCCAGCAGTATCCAATATGGTCATCAGACAGGCTGTCCCCCAGGTCTCCCTAGTTCAACCATCACCTCGGAGGCTCTTCTAGCATCTAGATTCTGCATTTCAAATATGGACAAGAGTCTGGGGAGACAGCCTGGCTGGTAAAATGCTTGCTGTGAAAGCATGAGGAACGGAGTTTGACCCTCAGCACCAACCTTTTACAAACAACAAACCAACCACTGGGTGCTGTGGTGCATTCCAGTTCTGGGGAGGTGGACACAGGCCGATCGTGCCGGGGTTCGCTGGCCATCAAGGCCAGCCAAAATAGTGAGAGATCCTGCACTGAATGTTAACCCTGGCCTCCACGCAGGCACACCTAACCACGCAGGTACACATATACACACGTGCAGAAAATAAAAATCCAAACCGAACCAAAAACAAACAGAGGCAAAAATAGGTAAGAGATCTCTCCCTCCAATTCTAAGGCAGTAAGGCCTGCAAAGCCAAAATCACAACTCGGACTCAGGGTTCCTGAGGAAACACCAGCAACTCTCAGACCTCAGACTCCCCTGGGATACCCATGAGGACACTGATCCCAGATCAACTTGGAGTTTCTGCTTCTGTGCATTTAGGGTAAAGCCTAAGGGTTTCCTAATACAGACACCTCAGCCTCGAGTCCACAGCAAGAGGACCACTGAGCAAGTGACCCACCCACTGCAGTCTGCCAAGCGCCACTGCATTCCGTGCATTAAGGGATGTGCCAAGAGCCACAACCCACAGGGGAGGTGGTACGGCCCTATCTGACCCTGCCTGCTATAACTCAGAATTTACCTTTTGCAAGTCTAGCCTAAGAAAACATGAACTCTGAAGACCCTTCCTGTAACAGGAACAAAACTGGAGCCCACCTGAGGGGGCGTCACGGGGAAGTGCTCAGGCACGACCCTGCCTCTGTGAAGCCTTCAGCGCATGCCTGGACGAGGGGGGATGCTCCTGGGAGGAGATGACAAAGAAAACGTCCCTCACACCAGCCACCTTTACGTGAGATGTGTGTTAGAGGAAGGGCTGGCTCTACCTCTGCACTGTGAGCTCCTTCGCAGCAAAGCAAGGGTTCACAGCAAGGCTCAGATGCCGAACACAAGTGCCAAGCATGCTGGCTTGCACCTGTGGTCCCAGCACTCAAGAGCCGAGACAGAAGGACTGCCACGAGTTCAAGGTCAGCCTAGACTACAGAGCAACACGCAGTCTCAAAACAATACTACTACTACTACTATTACTACTACTACCACAATAATAATAATAATAATAATAATAATAATAATAATAATAAAACAGCAGCAGCAGTAATAACAATAAATGAATAAAAATGGCAGGGTTGGGGATTTAGCTCAGAGGGTTGGGGATTTAGCTCAGTGGTAGTGCGCTTGCCTAGCAAGCACAAGGCCCTGGGTTTGGTCCCCAGCTCCGAAAAAAAGAAAAAAAAATGGCAACACGGCGCTGGAGAGATGATGGCTCAGTGGTTAAGATCACTGGCTGCTTTTCCAGAGGTTTGCTCCCGAGCCACCACATAGCAAATCACGACAACCAGTAACTCCAGTTCTGGGCTATCCAACGCCCCCTTCTGACATCCCCAGACACCGCATACACATGGTGCACATAACACACATCCAGACACATGAAATAAATAATTTTTCAAGGACATACAACACAAGCCAAGCCGATGCTAACAAGTACCGGCAGCTTACAATCAAGTGTACATGCCTAATGAAATATTACACAGCTGTTAAGATTATAAATGAGAATTCTGTAAGCTTAAGACATGCTAATGTCAAAGTCTCAAGCTAAAAAAAAATTTTGCGTGCAACACACACAGAGATAGCACAGCAGGGTCATACATTGTGGTCTCTGGACACAGGCAAAACTGTGGGCAATACTTTCTTTCCTAGTCTCCATCTTCTGAATGCCTAACAGTCTTTCTGTTAGTTTATATTATAAGGTATCATTGGTCTGTGACTACGAGCTCCACATCTGCAGATCCGGCCAATGACAGCGTGAAAATACTGGGAACAACAAACAAACAACCTGTGCCTATACTGAATGTATAGTGACTCTTCTCATCATCCCTGCACAGTATAGCGTACCTATCTGTCACGTGACATACTGAGTGGGTGCCTTAGTCCCTTTTTTATCACTGTGGTAAGATGCTATGATGGAGACCACTTATAGGAGAAAGAGTTTGGGGCTCACAGTTCCAGATGGTTAGAGTCTATGCCCATCGTGGTGAGGAGCATGGTGGCAGGCGGGCGGGCAGGCAGGCAGGCAGGCAGGCAGGCGGGCAGGCAGGCAGGCAGGCAGGTATGGTACTGGAGCAGTGCTGAGGACTCATATCTCAATCCACAAGCACAAGGCATAGAAAACTAACTTGGAATGGCATTGGCTTTTGAAACCTCACAGCCCACCCCTGGTCACACACTTCTTCCAAAAAAGCCCACACCTTCTAATCCTTCCTAGATAGTTCTATCAACTGGAGACAAGCATTCAAATATATGAGCCTAGGAAGACCATTGGCAACCCAACCACCACAATGGAGTCATCCAGAGAATAGTCATAGCACCCGGAGGATGTGGGACGGAAGAGCTCTATGCAAATGCAACATCATTCTATGCATCATTCTATTCTTAAGCACCTATTGAAAAGGTTCTAGAAGCCATCCTGGAGTATGCTAAGGGACAACTGTATGCATTAACTTAGTTCAAATGTGCAGCTGGGCCTGATGGGAGCCCTGTAGGGAGGCTGAAGCAGAAGGATTGCAAATCAACGCTAGCCTGGACTACAGAATGAGTTCAAGGCCAGCCTAGGCAACTTAGTGAGACCCTGTCTCAAAAAAGAAAAGAGAAAACAGGAGGCTGGGAGCCGGAAGCTGGGTAGCCAGGTTCTAGATTTAGATTCCCCAAAGTGAAAAAGAAAGTAAATGTCCTTACACTTATTTAAGTTTCATCTGTCTGTCTCACTGGCTATGGGGCCAGAATACACGGAGATACAGGAACAACAGTATTTACTTCAGTAGGCTCCCCCATGACAGACGTGGCAGAGACCCAAGGGGTCTCCACGTACCTGGACCACCAGCCACCCCATTACAGTAGTACCCCAATCCTACCTCTCCTGGAACTGCTTGGAGGGAATGAGGCCAGCTCGAAGGTTGGTGTCTCCCACTCTCTTGGCCTGCCACCAGGTGGGGTCATCTTGGCTCACCACCTCCAGGACCTGCCTCTGCTGGAAGGGCAGGCCTGCCTCCTGGCAGGGGATGGCACGGTCCTCCCGAGGGTCATAGTGGAAGAGGGCACGCATGAACACCTGCATGGCAAGGGCTGCAGTGAGGGGACCCTTCTGTACAAGGGCACAGGCGGGGCAAGGACAGCGGCCATTCAAAGTGAGAAAACGCACGTGTCCCCGAGAGTAGAAAGCTAGTTAGAGACACCTTGCATTTGTTTCCTAGTGTTCTTCCTCCGTGGGGAAATGTTCCAATCAGGAAATCCACGGGTAATGGGGCAATGGGTGGTTGGGACATGGCTCATGGGTACAATGTGCTCGTCTAGCATGTATGAGACCCTGGTCCACCCCGAGACCGTGGTTCTAGCCCCAGTCCCAAAACCAAATCCAAACACTGGGCAAAGGCGCATCGGATGCAAGCCTGACAACATGAGTTCAATCCCCCGGTTTCCTCCACGGGAGAAAACTAATGCCTACAGCCAGCCCCCTGGCTCCTATGTGTACACTGTGGTATGCACACGTGCAACACACACAATTAATTAAAATGAATGTTAAAAAGAAAAAGAAAACAGAAAATGAACAGATAACCTCCACATCTGACTTTCTCTTGGCAACGAAGCATTTCCCCATGGACCTGATCCGCCCTGCTTGGAGCCTCAGCTACATTAAATTAACAACTAATCCCGGACCCAGAAAGCAAAGGCAGGCACGACTTGTAACCTGCTATCACTTTTACTGCATGGTGAACTCAGGACCCCATCTATGCGAGTAAGGACCCCAGAGGCCCTCAGAGGAAGGAGCTCAGATGTCAACAAAACCACTGCGGCCAACCTCGTCCTCCCATCCCGTGTCGGTAACTGACACCTACAGTTTTGACAGCTCCACCTCGATTATCCACCATGTTCTTGGCCATGTCTCTTTAAGGAACTGGACAGGGAGCTGCTTCCCACTTCCTGGTTCTCTCTCGTCTCCCAATGCTATCAACTGATTTCACGGTTAGTTCTAGACTATCTGGGCCCGTTATTTCGGTGGCAAATGAAAAAGGAGAGATCAAAGGGTCACCTTCACACATAACCTGTGTGAGAGTCCCTTGCGTGCCCAGAACAAAAGATTAAGCTAGACTGCAGTAAGAACTTTCTGGGCCTCTGTAGTAGGGACAAGTACCCTCATCCAGATACCAACACTATATCAGTGGGTGGCTGCCCAGAGGGAGCAGTGAGTCAAGAGGAAAGATTTAAGAGGACTGGGCTAAGGGACTGGGTACCACGCTCTCTCCCTGTATGAAGCCTACAGGATGCTACAGGTCAATATCACTTATGCCCTGGGATTTAGTCCAAGAGTGCTAGGAAGAAGCAGTCATGAACAGCTTGTTCCTTCACTGGTTACAAAACAAGAGGCCAGCGAGTCCTTCACCAACAAAGCTCTCAGATCTGCACTGGGCCAGAGGCTGTCCTGGGTCCTTCTTTCAAGCATTCAGTACAGGGTGGCTGGGGTTGGCCCGCTCCCTTCCACCCCGATGGACAGTGCAAACCTCATTCTGTTTCCCTTTCCACCTTATGCCCAAGAACTGAAGTCCAAAAGAATGAAATCAAATGGAGACCATCCTCCCTAGCCTCTGACTCTTTGAAAATTATTTACATTTTATTTCATGCCCGTTGGTGTCTTTGCCTGCATGTAGGTCTGCATGAGGGTGTGAGCAACCATGTAGGTCTGCATGAGGGTGTGAGCAACCATGTAGGTGCTGGGAATTGAACCGGGGTCCTCTGGAGGAGCAGTCAGCGCCGAACCATCTGTCCAGCCCCTCCTCTGTGATTCCTAATAATCTCCCTAGGCTTCCACAACAGCCTCGCTCTGTGCCTCCCTGCCCCTGGCTGCCACCCACTCCCCTGTCCTCCAGGGGTTACACAGAGAGTTCTCTGAAAGCGTTTGTGGTTGGATCAATCCTTTCCCTGAGGAACACACACAGCTCAGCAGGTGGCACTTGCTGCCACAGCGGATAATCTGAGTTCAATCTCCAAACCCCACATTGGAAAAGGAGCAAACTGACCCTTGTAATTTCTCATCTGACCTCCACGTGCACGCTGTGTTGCACAGCCAATAAACAGGCCTCCTCACCATGATGGGGCTGTCTCTGGGGCTTTGGGGTGTCCTCCTATCCCCAGGGCTGTGCCACTTTAGTGCTGGCTGGCCGACTTCAATGGCTAGCACCTGCAGCCCGTTCGTTGCCTAAGGACCCACTTCCTGTGGCTGCGCGAGTCCGATGGGCTCTAATCTAGCAGCCAGGAACTACAAAAGAACAAAGCTCCCAGGCCTGGTAGGAGTTGTTGCACACATCTCCCCAGCTCTTGGCTGGGAAGAACAACACCGCCTGTTCTGATCCCAAAAGCCCATTCAGGATTAAGCACCAGGCACCCTCAGTGGGTGGTGACTTCTGGGTAGCATTTGCTCTCTGTAGGATGGCCTGCCCTTCCCCTCCTCTCCCCTCCCCTCCCTACTGATGCAGCTTAGAGTCACTTCCCACCAAGTAGATCATCTGTCTTCAAACCCTTCTGCCAGCCAGGGAGACCCAAACTAGCTGAGTACTTCACACTGAACCCGCATCCCCAGCAACAGCCCTCCCGTCTGACCCTCAACCCTACTACACTGTCTCAGATCCCCCAAATGCGCTTTCCACCACAGACCTCCGAGCCCCTGCCTAACAGGTGTCTTGGCCTGACCTCTCTGACGCTCCAACCTTCCCTCCCTCCAACCCACCCCCCACCCCCACCCCCACCCCCACCCCCGACAGCACCCAATCCAAAATGCTTTTGAGGTAGATTAGTTCTGGCCCTATAGCCTCTTCCAGGCTCTTGGGCCACACAGTTCGAGAGACACTTGTTCGACAGTCCCCGGAATAGCTGACACTCCCTTTCCACAGTCAGAACCCTATGGCAGAGAACCCAGCACAGAGAGGTCACCACCAAAGTTAGGCACAGCAAACAGCCAAGCCAACGGCAGCTACTACACTAGTCCAGGATTCAGGTCCTCGGTCACCTTCTCTTCTCCATGCCCCAGATTTTCTACTTCAATTACAGTAAGCTTGCTTTCTGTTAGCACGTCATGTAAAATCCTGTTTCCAGACAGCAGGATACAGTGAGTCAGTAGGACTATTAAAGTCCTTGGCTGGAGACAGGTGACCAGGGTTAGATACACAAGCTGTTCCTATGGCTTTGCCCAAAGTGGGGCATGGTTCAGAACACCCAGCCTGGCCCAGCAGAGAAGGCTCCCCACGCCTCCCCATACCTTGCTCTCTTTGAAGCGGTCTTCCTCCTGGGTGGCAGGGATGATCTTGAGGGTGATGGATCCCTGGGATTGGGCCTGAAGGGAGAGAGAACAGAGGCCCATGGCTTGCCAGCCCATTTCTGTGAGTCTCAGGCTTACTTCCTTTCCTCCAGCCCTGATAACGGCTGGATGCTCAGAATGAAAGGCGGAATGGCAGCTTCCACTCCTCCACCCTGGTGGAATTTGCTAGAAGGAAACTGAGCATTGCAGCTGAGCTGGAGACATGGCTTAGCAGTTAAGAGTGCCGACTGCCCTTTCAAAGGACCTGAGTTCAATTCCCAGAAACCACATAGGAGCTGTAACTACAGTTTCAGGAACCCTACATCTTCACGCAGACATACATAGAGGCAAAAAATTAAATTAATAATTAATAAAATTAAAGTAAATCACATAGAGAGAGGTACGCATATTCATATACACATCAAGTATCGACCTATGATAATTAATATTGAGTGCCAGAGCTGGAGCAAGTAAGGAAAAAAAATACACTGCTTTTCAATGGGACAGAGAGGATGATGGTTTTAGGCAGAACTCAGGATAGGCACACATTGAATTCCAGCTCCCCACAGCTCCAGGCCTCAAGGGTCCTAAGACCTCCCTTTCTTGATGTTCTTTGGGAATATATGAATTTTTTTAAAAAGATGTATTTATTTATGTATACCAGTATATGGCAGCTGTCATCAGACACACCTGAAGAGGGCACTGGACCCCATTACAAATGGTTGAGAGCCACCATGTGGTTGCTGGGAATTGAACTCAAGTCCTCTGGAAGAGCAGTCAGTGCTCTTTACTAAGGCTGAACCATCTCTCCACCCCCCTACTTATTTTTATTAAATTTCTATTTATTTTAATTAATTAACTTTTATGAATATGAGAGTTCTGCCTGCATATCTATATACCATTTGTATGCCTGGTGCTTATACAGGCCAGAAGAAGGCCTCAGATCACCTGGGACTGAAGCTATAGACAGTTGTCATCTGTCATGTGGGTGCTGGGAATTGAACCTGGGTCCTCTGGGAGAGGAGCCAAGGCTCTTAACCGCTGAGCCATCTCTCCTGCCCCTCTGTGGCTATTTTCATAATCAACTTCAGTGTAGTTATCCTAGGTCCTGCCTGATCAGTACTTCCTTGTTGGTCCCATTCCACCAGAGGGCTCTCGTCTCAGGCTACTCCTACCTTTCTAGGAGGTTCCCTTCCCTCAGTATCAGAGCCCGGGAGGAAGAACGGGATTACCCTCCCAATGACACAGAAGTTCACTCTCACTGAATATGAGGGGTTTGATTTTTTTGTTTTTGTTTTTGTTTTTGTTTTTGTTTTTTTGTTCTTTTTTTTCCGGAGCTGGGGACCGAACCCAGGGCCTTGCGCTTCCTAGGTAAGCGCTCTACCACTGAGCTAAATCCCCAGCCCCGAGGGGTTTGTTTTTAATCCCTCAATCTTCTCTCTGTTATAAAGTACTTTACCCTTCTTCAATGCTAATGACAACCAGGCAGAAGTTGAAAAACCCTTTCTCTCCCTAAATTGCCTAGAAGGAGACTGAAAGTCAGCTGGACCAGGATAAACCCAAGACTCGGAAGGGTTCCCAGGGAGCATAGGTGAAGGAAGAGGAAACACATGCTGAGGAGAAGAGCAGAGAGAGAGACGCAGGAGAACTGGAAACCATTTTGCTTGCCCCATCCTCACACAAACTGGGGAGCAGAGGCAGGTCTGCCCTGGCTCTGGGAAGCCCCCTGCTCTTCGTCTCTGAAGACCTCCCTCCCTGCAGGTATGTTATACAGACCAGAATTTGGCTGATCTCGTCTGGACGTTTGTGCAGGACGGTGATCCCATTCACCTCCCGGAGCTCGTCACCAACGTGGACCAGACCTAGGAGACAGAGAGATGGAGGTCGGCTCAGCACTAGAACAGTCCTGGCACTGTCGGGGAGGTCCCCATGTACAAGGTACATCTGAGAGCCAGGCACCTATACCAGTCCTGCTAAACAGCCACACCACAAGGAGTAATGAGCAGCGAACACACGCAGGGCCTCAGCATAGAAAGCTGCATTTCTTCTGCACATCTCTGCTTGCTGTGCATGTGCATGTGTTCGTATGTATGCAGGTACACAGACATAGAGGTATACAGAGGTGTGTGTACTTGTATGCACATGTACATGCATACCTCAGGCACCACTGTTCTTTGAGACGGGGGCTTTCACTGGGATCTGGGATCACTGATCAACACCTTCCTAGCTCTGGGATTACAAGCCCATGTGGGCACACTTGGGTTTTTACATGGGTTCTGGGGATCAAACTCAGGGCTTCATGCTTGGGCGGCGAGCACTTTACCAACTGAGCTATCTTCCCAGTCCCTATCTCTTCACTCTCCTGGACTGGAGACAGACTCCAAGAATACCCTTCTTGAGTCTTAGTAAAGAAACTTAGAGGCATCAGTATGTCTGCGTGTGTGTGTGTGTGTGTGTGTGTGTGTGTGTGTGTGTGTGTGTGATACATACGTATCTACCCATCTATGTTTCTATCTATATATCCTCTACCTACCATCTACGTATGTATGTATATATGTATCTATCTACCCAGTTATCTATGTATCTACCTATATATCTACCTATCATCTGTTTCTGTCTGTCTCAATCTTTCTATCCATCCATCCATCTGTCCGTCCATCCATCTGTTCATCTATCCATCCATCCGTCTGTCTGTCTGTCTATCTATCTACTGACTCAGGTGGCCTAGCTGACCTCATACTTGCTCTGTAGCAGAGGATGACCTCGAACTTCTGATCCTCCTACCTCCACCTACCGAGTGCTGGGATCACAGGTGTGCTCTACCACGCCTGGTTTTATGCAGCGCCGCAGATGGAACCCAGGGCTCCGTGCACTCTAGACAAGCCTCCTACCGACTTAGCTGGGCACTCAAGCTGGCTTTATTTACTTCAACAGGCTTTTGCTATGGTGTCCGGGCTGGTTTTCATCTCTTGTATGCAAGGACTCATCGTTGAAACATCCCTTTTCCCAAGCAGCTCCCAGGCACAAGTGCCACCACACACAGTACTACTTAGCCACTACTCTAATGACAAGGGTCCTGACATAATTTGGCCTCTCTTTGTTGCTCTGAGCGGGCACTGGGCCAGCATCAGCACCATTAACAGCGCAGATTTCTGAACCAGTCTATCAGATGTTACCGCTGTGCTCATTGGTGTTTGGGAAAGTCTAGTTCCCCAGACCTGGAGGGGAACATCCCCCTCCACTGAGAAGCCCACCATGATGGCTTGTATGTTTGGCCCAGGGAGTAGCAGGATTATAAGGTGTGACCTTGTTGGAGTAGGTGTGTCACAGGGGGCATGGGCTTAAGACCCTCACCCTAGCTGCCTGGAAGCCAGTCTTCCACTAGCAGCCTTCAGATGAAGATGTAGAACTCTCAGCTCCTCCTGCACCATGCCTGCCTGGATGCTGCTATGCTTCTACCTTGATGATGATGGACTGAATCTCTGAACCTGTGAGCCAGCCCCAACTAAATGTTGTTTTTATAACAGTTGCCTTGGTCATGGTGTCTGTTCACAGCAGTAAAACCCTAACTAAGACACCCGCCTACCAGATTTCCCATGCACTGATGACTAACAACTTGTTTTCCACCCAGACTAACCCGGGTCATGAATATACTCCCGTCCACGGCAGTTTCACAAGGTGATGAGGTTACTGGAGGTGACAAGGATCATCCCAGTCTCAGCTAGGAATCTCCAACTAAGACCATCCCAAGCTTACGGGTTATAATCTTCTACCAAACGTCTGAGCTCTTTCCTGATCACCCAGTAAGAACTCCAAGCCTATTAGGCTTCAGTTAAATTCCTATTGACCTTGGGACCTGGAAAATCCCATCCCCAAATCCCCAAAGGGAAGCAAATCCCACAAAGGTTACCCTAGAGGTGGGAATAGAGAGCTCCGGGCTCAGCCAGGCTGGCATCCCATCATTCCACAGGCTTCACTCACCGCTCCGATCCGCCGCACCCCCTCGCATGATCCTGGCCACCACGACAGCCCCCGAATGCTCATCCCTTCGGATAGTGGCACCCTGAATGACAGACAGGAACAGACAGGCTCTAGCAAAGCAGCCTCTGTCCAGCTTACAGTTTTCTTCATTCCTCTCTCTGAGACCCCGGAAGATGAATCTGTGGAGATCTTCCCAAGGCTGAGGACAGCATAAAAAGACCGGGGGTCGAGGGGAAGGGGCAGAGCTCCACACTTTACAGTCTACGAAGCACAGTGCAGCAACGACCCATTCTTCACAAGGGACCAGGCCTCCTGCATGGGGTGTGGTCATCCCTGCAGCCCAAGCATTCAGGAGGTAGAGAAGAGTTCAAGGTCATCTTCAGCTCTACAATGAGTTCGAAGCTAGCCTGAGCTATCTGAGACTCCATCTCAGAAAAGAATAATAATTAAACACAGCTAGTGAGATGGCTCAGCTGGTAAAGTCATCTCCCACCAAGTGTGAGTTCGAACCCCAGGACCCACACTGCTGAAAGAGAAATTGATTCCCACAAGTTGTCCTCTAATTGCCATACTTGTGCTGTGGCAACACACACACACACACACACACACACACACACACACACACACACACACAAAATGCAATTAAAATTTTTATATAAATAAGTAATACACGAAGAACTGGGTATCAGAGAAGCTAAGCATCTTCAAAGACAATCCTCATGGAAATGGGGGAGGGGGGAGCTTTTGATGATGCTAAACCCAGTGTTTCCTGCCACATCACAGCCCTTGTCACTTGCAAAGACATTTAATACTGAGGACAGTACGTGCTAGCGAATTCTCAACCTGCCTCGAGCCAATCCCAGTGTTCCTGGGCCTTCTGCTGCCGCCAACAGGAAGCAATTATGCCCCCACCAGAGCATCAGGACCAGGATTTGGCCCATGATACACAAAGAGATGATTTCACGGATTAAAAAGAGCACTAACGAGCTCCCAATTTCCTGTACCAGGTATGACCAGGCCCATGTCAGCACAGCAACGAGGAGGGGAGGGGAGCCAAGGGCAGACATTCCAAGACTGGACCCAACTCAGCCACTCATGTGGCCTCACCAAGAGAGCCCCCTTGTGCTCTCTGAGCCTGCCTCCTCTAGGACAGGGGACGAGCATTTAACTTGAAAGGGCGTTAACAGGGGTCCTATAAGGGACGTGCATGTGGCACGCAAATGGTAAGTGTCCAGTCAAAGTTTGTCACTTGTTACTGATGATTCATGCAAACATTTCACGTTCGTCACCACAGAGTTCATGTTGTCGTCAGCACAGAAGACACATTCTGCTGACTACAGAGGCTGCCCACTGCACCTCCCGAGGCCACTTGTCCCCTGGCTTCCAAAGTCCCGACATCACTGTATGTCACATATTCCTCTCTGGACCCCTGCCACCCCCTAACACTGTGAGTGCACAGGAGGGATCCTAGGCCATGTGCCAACTCCATGGCACAGGTGAGGAAGCAGAGGCAACAGAGACGCCTTCATCTGTGGGGGGACATGGCTCTGAGGCAACTAAAGTTTCTGGACATCCTCTACTTCTTTCCATCTCATAAACAAACTCCCTCTCCGCCCAGCCCATCACCGCTGGGAGCATTGCAAACCCAGCGCTTATCTGTTAGCCTCCAGGACAGGGGCTGGGCCTGCACTGCTTCGGTGTTCACTAGAGCAGCAAACTCCGTCTATAAAGGAGCGAAGGCTTCGAGGTGAGGGTCGGGTCTCTGCTGTAATTACTTGACTTTTCATGACAAAGGAATAAACATGACCTTGCTTTTAAAGACAACAAAAGGGGCTGGAGAGATGGCTCAGCGGTTAAGAGCACTGACTGCTCTCCCAGAGGTCCTGAGTTCAATTCCCAGCAACCACACGGTGGCTCACTACCAACTGAAATGGGATCCAGTTCTTCCTCTGGTGTGTCTGAAGACAGTGGAGTCATATGAAATAAATATTTTTAAACAACAACAACAACAACAACAAAATTAAGCTGTAAGCTACATCTGGCCCTTGGACGGAGTCTATCAACTTTGATCGTGGTCACCCTAAACAGCCACCCAGGTTGTTTGCTGCACAAAATGGCTTGGCCATAACTGAGAGACACTGTTTCCAGTCCGGAAGAGTGTGTTCTGGCAAAGTGGCTGTCATTCACTGTGAACCTGGGTAGGGTGCCCTCCTGGTTTCCTGGGTTGGGATGAGATGTAGAGAAATGTGAGGTGGGGGGAGAGGAGAAGGGCACATACCAGGGGCTCCTTATTCTTGACAAGGCGAACAATCTTCACTGATTCCTCTTCAAAATCCTCGTCGATATTATCAGGCAGAGGGGGCAGAACAGGATCGAAGTTCTTCTGGGCAACTGTGTCGTGTACCATGAGCACAGCCTGTCAGGGAAGCCAGAGAAAAGGGATGGCTCTATGCCCTCACAAAGTCAGAGGTCCTTGGCTGGGCAGGGGTAGAGAGAGGGGCTCCTGTCTCCTGCCTAAGAAATGGCCCCCTCCCCGGGGCATCTTGCAGATTCTTCACACAGAAGCTTCTGCCTCTCCACTTCAGGACTCCATCTCCAGCACTCTCTCCACCCCCTGTCCCAGGAGACACGGCTGCGTGGGTGTGCAGGGACTGTGGCGTGACTACCCTGAGGTGGGGGGTGGACAGCAGCTGTAGCAGCTCCCGTTCATCGCTGTGCACCGAGGCAGCCTGCAGTTCCTCCATCACCTGTAAGAGAAGGAGACGGGAGGCTGGGGTGCCCCTTGCGGGAGCCCTGCTGAAACCCCTGGGAGAAAAACCCTCTTCCCTGGGCCTCAGACACAAGGATCCTCGAGGGAATGGCTGCAGCACCCAGAAACATGTGACACTTGCCACTCCAAGACCAGTGGAGGCTCTGAGGAAATCAAACCAGGGACCAGAACACACTCATATATGTGCACAGTGTATACCTACTACTCTACACCGTGGCTTTATCTGGGTCTCCTCAACAAACCGCATGCCACGAGCACTTTAACTTTGCTATTTAAGGATGAGGCCCGGTGAGAGTACAAATCTTACCCAGGATCACAAAGCTCACAGTGGCACAGCAAGCATTTAAACCCAGCCTTGTCTGGCTGTACAGTCTGTGCCTCTGACTCTAGGCGATTCCACGGATGAAGAAATTGGGGCTGAGAGGTTGGGTGGACTTCTTTAAGGTCACACAGCTAGAGGCAAAATTGGCAGTCAGAGCCTGGGTGATGTAACCCTCTCCAGATGATCACAGTGTAGAGGTAGGAGCAAGGTGCAGGGTCTGCTACAGATTTTACCACCCCACAGGGCCGTCTTCTGGCCCGGGGTTCTCTGGGTGAGGGTCCAGCTAACTAGTCAGATATCAGCTGATCTACATGGGAGTCGGTCTAAGCCAGCAACCAGGACAGCTAAACCAAAACCCACAGGGACTAGGTCTGTGAGGAGTCAAGAAACCGGAGCCAGTCAGCATGGACATGCCATGAGTCCCTTGAATTCTGGACTTCATGCCAGCCTCTCAAAGCCCAGATACAAGGCGCTATCTGACCTACTAATGTCACCATTTCTTGGAACAGGTGGAGCGCTCTCATGTTACAGCTGAGGGAACAGGTTTGCTCCAGAACACACGGTCAGCAGGAATCACTACGTCTCCTGGCCCCGGCTAAGGCTTCTTAGCCCTCCTTGATGCCAGAAAGTTCAGGAAAGACTAGAATGAGAGAGGGCTGAACTACAGCTCAGCCGTACAATGCCTGCCTAGCGTCTACAAGGCTTCAGGTTTGATTCCCAGCAACACACAGACACACACACACACACACACACACACACACACACACACTAAAGGAGGAAAAGGACAGTGGGTGACAAAGTGAGTTAGAGCCTTTTCTGGGCTTGGCGTGGTGCTCTATTTAAGTCAAAATATTGAAATCTGGGACTTACATCCTCAGCAAGGGCCATGGCGCTGTGTAGGACCGGGGTCGGACTCTGCCTCTCATAATAGCGGAGTTTCTCGTGAATCTGCAAAGACACTTCATTTTGGCTTTACCCTGAATATCACACACGGCCCCCGGGGTTGTGGTGACTGACACCTAGGGCCACAGGCTGGGTCCCCTCCATAGGGGCATATTCGGAAAGCCCTGCCTAATGAAGTAAAAACCTTCATGGGCAGGGAAGTGGCTGGGATGCACAGGAAGAGCCCCCCTTGGGCATGGGGGAGGCTGAGCCAGCCGCGTTCACCTTCATTAAGTAACCGAGGCTCTTCTCACTGAAGACATCCCTCAGGAAGCCCATCTCCTCCCTGTGGTTGGAGTCAGGCCTGAGCTGAGAGGTGAGGAGTGCCAGGGTCTCATGCAAACCTGAGGAAGAGGCCAGAGGAACAAGGTCCAGTAACACTGGGACCTCCTGTCCTTGAGACGTCTCACAGGCAATATTCCCATCCTGCCGTTCTCCCCGCAGGCTCAGCTCTGCAGGGTGGACCAGCAGCAGAGCATCCAGAGGTAACACCACAGCATTGGTCCCGCTTATGGTTTGGTTTCCCCCAATCCTGGGAGGCCCGGCAGGTGCAGCCCAGGTTGAGGACACTCACCCGAGTCTTCGGACAGTACCGGCATGCCTGTGCCCGGCAGGTCCCCAGCTGTCCCTACAGTTTGTGTGGGTGGGAGAGGAATCTTCAGCAATGAATGCACATCACCCGGATCTGCTTATGACCTCTGTGAGGACAGAAGAAATAAGAGGTGGGGCGAGACAGTCACTTTTTGGGGAGGAGGTTGGGCAGGGAGCAAGATTTGTTGGGTGCCTCTAATATGTTAAAGATGCTTCTCTCTTCTGACTAATCATAAAACCTTAAAAGATGAACACCAATGCACCCATTTTACTGATGAAGAAACAGAGGCTGGGGGTCCCTGAGTAACTTTTGAACCAGAATAGGTACTCAGATCACTTGTTCCAGACTGACCTTGGCAGTGCCCATAGTCCCCGTGCCTTGTGCAAGATGCTCTCGACCACAGCTCTGCCCTTTCTACTGCTACCTTCCAAGAGTGCTTGACTCAAGTCTCAACATCCCTTCAACAAGTACCTGGTTAAGGCCTACAAGAGCTCCCACCCTCCCACCCCACCCCACCCCGACCCCACCTCCAGCCCCCAATCCAAAGAGAGCCTCCCGTCTGAAGATGAAGAAGTGAGAGCGGAGTTTGTTCTGCCGGAAGCAGGTACCCAATCTCAAGAGCTCCCCTCCCCAGGTGCTCTGTAGCACGTGGACCTCAAAAAGTCCTCCTTCAGAGAGGGACAAGGACTCATGATTCATTCATTCGGCAGACATGGAGCCGGCCCACTGCGTGGAGCACCAGTCACACCGAAGGCAGAAGAATGGTACCCGGCCCCCGCCCCCACGCCGGGCTCACCCCCTCGGCGGCTTCCAGCTGCGCCCCCAACTCTCCAACCCTCCCGGCTGCAGCCGCTTTCCCAGAGAAGCTGGAGGACAAACCCCCGAGGTGGGGGGAGCTGAGCGGGCGGTGTCGTGGGATGCAGAACCACGGAAAGGAGCCAGGCGCACGGGATGCGCGGGCGCCGAGCAGTGAAGGGGACCGCGGGCCGGGAACCGAGCCCCCGCCCGGGAGGGTGGGCCGTGAGGCTGTGGCACACCCAAGGGGCGAGTCTCCGCCCCCTCCCGCCGCGCACCAGGTCCCTTGTGCACCACGCGTCGCTTCTTACCTCGTCGCGCCAGGATCTGGGATCCGTGACCCGGAGCCGCGCGGGAGCCACCAGCCTCCACCGCCGCTGACTCCGCCTCCGCCGGCCCCTCCCTGCCGCGGCGCGCGGGGTCGGGGCAGCGCGCACGGGCGGGGG